>NC_135764.1:6073290-6353290 GCF_052425735.1 Oculina patagonica
TAATAATAATAATAATAATAATAATAATAATAATAATAATAATAATAATAATAATAATAATAATAATTAGTAGTGATAATAATAATAATTAGTAATAATTTAGTGCCCCAGGACCATGGTTTGGTCCCGGCGCTAAGGACTTTAAGCAAACATTACGTAAGGAACATAATAATAATAATAATAATAATAATAATAATAATAATAATAATAATAATAATAATAATGATAATAATAAGAACTTTATTTAAGTGTCTGGTCTTCTAGCTAGCCTTAAGCTTACTAATCGGGGACACTGTTTAAATTAAAATATAATATAAGTATAAAAACAATTCTGGTCTATTTACATTAAATTATACTACATTTTCCAACACTCTTTGTATTTACATCTAATTCCTACAATTAAGATACTACTTTAAAATACGGAATATCGAACCTATATTTAATACTTATAGGCAGTGTTTTCGGCTCAAGAGTTGCAAAGCTGACACCCTTTGCATGTGTCTCTTCCGACAAGTCCACTGAGTTCCCTTCCCCTGATGTTCGCCTTGAATCGTTGCAAGGACGTTTCGTTTTTGTCCCTATTGTCTAATTTCGACCACATCAATGACCCAAGGAAACGAAGGGAATGTTTTCCGGAAGAAGAAAATCTTGGCAGTTGTTGAGGGTTGGCCGTACATTGTAGGCTACTTAAATACAGACAACGTGAAAGGATTAAAACTAATTTTGTGGCCAAACGGTTAAAAACATTTCTGATCACAAACTAACAGTCTCGACGAAAATTTAATAACTGCACAATGATAGACATTATACAAAGGCCTGCAGTACCTTGGGACGAACGATGCGGTTGCTGCCGCTGAGGTAGCCGCTGACATCTTTGTGTTTCCACCCGTGTGTAGCATCATCTCACTGAAGAGGAAAGAAGAGTGACATTATCAGCTAAAAATCGAGACAGAAATCCACTATTTAATGATTTTCTCTTTTTGTTGTCGAAACTGATGTTTGTCGCTGCAGGAAAAAACAAGAAAGTGTTGAACAAATTACCTCAGCTGTGACGTCACTTGTTGGTCTTGGTCTCCGAGAATGCTTTCTGCCGTAGGGAACTGGGCTCTAACCATGTCTGGCGTAGGAACTGGGATTTCCTTGAACCCAGGGTCTGCTCCTTCTTCGTCCCTGTGGAAACAATTTAGTAATTATTATTGATTGATTTTTTTTTTGTTATCTCCTTGGGCTTATTTAAAGTTACAGTTAACTTTATTTTTGAGTCGAAATATCACTTGCTTTCTTTTTTAGTTCAAAATTATTCAAGGCGAAGTGCAAGCACGACTATGGTCCAGGATCAATGTGGATTTGATTTAAGTGTTGTAACTTTTCAGTGAGGTTCTCTGTTTAGAGTTTTTGCTCTTCAGTTCTGACTTTGCTTTCGATCTAAAGCTGTACATAAGCAGCGAAATTAGAAGCCGCAATCTCTATCATTCTATTATGCCAGGATAAGCGGCAATCGGCAGCCGAACAACTGGCGCTTGACTTTTGTCAAAGTCCCAAACGTGTTCAGTTGTAGTGTTAACGATTACACTTGACCAAATTGCGAAACAACTCGATACCAGGAAGGTGGGTTTCTGGGGTTCTAGGTGTTATTTGATGCCACGGAAGCCATTACTTAATAGCAAGTGCGTTCGGTTTTTTAATCAATACATGTATTGCAGAGACTAAAACTTACATTTCATCATCGCTCATGACATCCTCATCAGGAAGACCGTGTAACAATGAAGGAACATCTGTAGGCAGCAAGTCCTCACTAAATGGATCAGTCCTACAGTCAAACGAAACACACAAGTCATATTCACACATTTGCTACACGTCGTCGAACGTTGTACCACTGTTATGAGACGTGCAATACGCGAGTCACGAACGCCTTAGTACATCAGTAGTACAAACTTTTTATCACGTATTTTATCAAGGGAATCATAACGGAAATTTGTCTTACCATCGAGGAATCCAAACATTTGATATCGTTGGATTTGCTGCCATGGAGACTAGAGGTTGGCATGGAAACCGTTTCCACGTCATGACGCCGGGAATAACGTCCTGCAAAAGAAGGAAAAAATAAGGGCGTCGTTAAATAACATTTTGTTTGTTGTTTAGCGATTATTTTTGCGTGTACTTTAAAACGTAGTTTTTCCCTATAGAAGAAGCGACCACTGAAAGTAAAGGTATACCGTATAAATCTCCACTATTAAGTCATTTATCTTCTACGCCCTCCCCTCTCCCCACCGTGAGGTATAAAATTATCAATTCCGTACAAAACTTTTTAAGCCTTCTCCAAAATAATTTTGCTTTTATCGACTGATATCGAACGGCTGGTGATTGTACTGAGGGTGAAAGCACAATTCATGACCTAGAATTGGGGATTTAAAAAGTCCTTCACGTACCCCTATCATGCCCTTTCCCCCCTTCGAATAAGCATCCCACCCTTTCCGCATCACCATCAATTAATAAGCACGGGGGAGGGGAGGGGGGTTGTCACAGAGAAAATACGGTACAGTGGAACCTCGACATAACGAAGTCCTCGGTATAACGAACGATATTCTTCGTCCCAGTAATAGTAAAATATATGGAAAAGAAACCCGATATAACGAAACCTCGTTATAGCGAATTTATTTTGTCAATCCCTTGGCCCTTCGTTATATCGAGGTTTTACTTAGTTCTACTTAGCCTACGTCTAGCCGTGCCCACCCACCGAGAAAAAACGGGAGGGAAACACCGTTCCCTCAGGGGGTGCGTACGTGTACACGAAGGGTAAGATAATGTTATACAGGGCAATGTTTCGTACAATTTAGTTACAGAAGTTGCATAAATCAAGTATCAGTGATATTTACCTGTCTCTCCAGGTATTTCCTGCCCTGTTTGCCTGATTTGCCTGCTGTTCTGTTTCGCGGCAGAGGACACAAATGATAATCTTCATCCACTTCTGAGTAAGGCAACGGAGGTTTAAACACTTGCAGTCCAGGTGCTGGGTTCTGAAACATTAACATTGTTTAAATAATCACCGTACATATCTTACACAAAATGTATGTATAACATTGTCCAGATATTGGAGACAATGATAATAAACGAGGAAAACATACATACAGTAAAAACCTGCGAGTAAAAAACTAATTTTTAAGAACCTGTTACGCTAAAATTTGTCAGTTATACACCCTCTTTATAAGAATCTCTTTAGCCTTAAATTAGAAATAGGTTCTTATTTTCTAAAATCCATTTAAAATGTTACTTTTAGGGAACTGAATAAGATAAGTCGACATTCTGGATCCTCTTTGGAGACACCTAGTAGTCTTATCACTTCTGTTGCAATGTAAATGCCAATGTTGAAAATCATAAAATATTATTGATATAATCACAAAATTGAGGCTGAATACCACTAAAAACTTTATTAACAACAATGAGAATTTTTCTTCAGAACATTAATAAGAACCTATTAAGAACCTAAGGCTAAATTTGTGCTACCTTATTGTTACTTATTTTCGCGGGACTTAATTTTCGCGATTTTCGCGATTTCCAAAAAATCGCGAAATTAAATACCCGCGAAAATTTGTTTCAAAAGTTTTCTATTGTATTTTTATGTTAATTTCGTATTTTTGGCCAAATCGCGAAAATAAAGTCCCGCGAAATATGCCCGTTCTATTTTCGCGAAATTAAGTTCCCGCGAAAATAAGTAACAATAAGGTAATTACCATTTAGGCTAACTTGGACCTGTTTAGGCTAACTTGGAAAAATGTAGGTTCTTGCTTGCGTGTTTTTACTGTACTTTTAAAGTTAGCATTAATTTCATACATGTTTCGTATGTTTTCAATCAATCTGACCTAGGTATGAATTCGGTCTCTTTTTGTCCAATCGTGTATAACGTTTGACCCTCCGTACTAAAAGACTTTCTCAGATTTCTGTTGTTGCTTTTTCCTACAGTTTTAAACCATTAGGACAAGTTTCATTTAATTGTAGCATAAGTTTTTGCAAGAAAGTACAGAATAGTGACCAAGCGTGTCAAAGCGTGACCTACTAGCCTCTTAACAAGTGTGTTACGTGACTTACAAATATGTGCATGGGGTGGTAAGACGTGGGTCTAAACAACGCGGCAGGCACCACAAGGGGCACCGCTTCAGGCTCCTGCACAGCTATGTCCTCTTGTGGGGTTGCTACTATAGGGCTTTTGATCTTTAGACTTTGTTCTCCGTCTCCATCAGTTTCTTCCTTAGCTTCCTCGCCGCCTTCTGTGGTCGGGACGGGACTGGGACTTCTTATCGACGTCAGAGGTAGGCTGCTGACCAAGTTTATCATCTCATCCTAGAGTGAAAGAAGTTTTTATTTCACAGAAATAAATTAGTACTCCGTGGAAATAAATTAAGACTCCATAAAAAAAATTTTATTCTTGACTTTACCTCGGCGCCGACTCTCAAGGAACGAACCAGCTTTGGCGGGACATATCCCGAAGACGCATCCGCTACTGAGTGACGATTATAACCAAGAATCCCGTACTGTTTAGGGACCTAAAGAACAGACTTGATATTAAAACAAAGCACTAACTACCATACGACCTCTCAAGCTTAAAGCTATCGTGTTTAAATACCGTAAAATTCCGGTTATAAGCCCCCCCCCCCCCGCTTATAAGCCCCCCCCCGGTTATAGGCCCATCAACCTGGAAACAAAAAAATACATCCGGTTATAAGCCCTCCCGGATATAAGCCCCCCTCTACCGGATGACAGTACTGAACAGGGCAAAATGTTGCTTAGTTGTGCGTTTTTAACTTAAAAACGTATTTCGATCAACACTCCCGAGACTCGTTTCGAAACGTTTTTTTCCTTCCGCTTATAAGCCCTCCCGAATATAAGCCCCTCCGCTTATAAGCCCACCCAAAAACCCTTACGAAGTTGTATAAGCCCAGGGCTTATAACCGGAATTCTTCGGTATAGGTTATCATCATCATCATCATTACCTTTACTAAGTCACTCTTTTAACAAGTAGCAATAAAATAGAGAATAAAAACTGCGCCAACGAACTTCTGGTTAACACGATAGACATGTACATTAACATACTTTTTAAACTTTGTATCTTGTTTTACTTGTTTTGTTTGTTTGCTTGTTTCTTCGTCATTCTTGTTTGTTTACAGTTTATCTTAATATTAACTTAAATATTGACTCTAACAATATCTTTTTCGAAATGGTTTTCATTTTTTATTATCTGTAGATATAAAAACCTCAAACATTACCTTTAAGTTATAATAAGGAACGTGTGTTTTGACGTTAACAATAGTCGCTTGAACGTTGAGTGTACCAAGTGCATCAACATCCTGTTGAAAAGATGAAATAAAAATACACATTAACTTTAAGCCCTGGCCAAACGGTAACGCAAGTGGACGCAAGTAGTCGCACGTGGAACTTGCGTACAGACTTGCGTTGTCTGTCCAAACGGACTCGAAGTGCACGCAAGTTGTCAAAAAAAGCCATGCCAATGCTACTGCGCGCGCTGCAATTCAGTACTTAAAGTAAACAGCAAGACTTGCGTTGACTTGCGTTGGCTGCCAAACGGAGAAAAACTTGTGTTGACTTGCGTGCAAATTTGATCTCAACTAAAGTGAACGCAAGTCAACCCAAGCGCACGCAAGTTCTGGCCATACGGAGACGCAAGTTTTTAACTTGTGTCCACTTGCGTTACCGTTTGGCCAGGGCTTTACAAGGCTAAAAATGTCCAGGGATAGAGAGAAATATCGTTTATTATTAAGAGAAGAGAAATATCGTTTATTATTAAAGAAACTTTTACACTTGGCAGTCCTTAGACTGAATTACGTGTAAATGAAAAAAAACTATATATATTACAAGAGTTAAAAAATATTAAAAGCTATTTACATTAAAATATATTAAAAACTATTAAAAACGATCTATACAATGTAATTTAAACTATTGTCTATAATAAAAGAATTTTTAAAACGGTCCGTTTTACAAACAGGCGTGTTGAACACTCTCTTGATCCGAAGTTGGTGGCTGTTGGTTGGTCTTTCAGGCAGCAGATTGAGTAGTTTGTGGTTTTTTGAAGTTGCAATGTCATTAAATAGACTCTTAGAAAGCCAATCACGCCTACCAGCTAGGGTGACCGTGGGGATACCGGCCTCTTCTAATGCCTTTCTGTATCCTGAATTTGGGAAAATTATACGCATTGCACGCCTCTGGATGCGCTCTAATTCTTCTGACAGATAGCCAGGAAGGCTGCTGTGAAACAACTGGCATGAATATTCAAGGACTGATCTTATTACACTACAATAAAATAGAACTAGATCATTAGAGCTGACTGCGGCACGTTTTAACTGTCGTAATAAGTAAAAGCGCTTGGCAGCTTTTGATGTGATTATTTCTATGTGATCGTTCCATTTTAAATCATTTCTGAGAGTAATTCCTAGAACTTTGGCGGAAGAGACTCTTTCAAAGTAAAGTCCATCCACCTCGACTGGGTCATACAGAGGTGGCGATCTTTTGAAGATCTAACAGCTTTTGAACACAACGCATTTTAATTGGACTATACGCTTAAAGCGTATAGTCCAATTTTATCTACCCAATTTATTTATTGTCGAGCAAAGCAAAATCAAGAGTATACAATCTGATTCCAATCTATGGTTACAAAACGACGGGTTTAGAAATGTTTCTAAACCTACCATGTCATCTTTTGTATCAGGAGATTTGTAAGATGGAAAACAAAACGGGAAAATTCCTTCACACTTGATCCGCAGAGGAACTTGAACTTCGTCGAATAGCTTTTCTTCCTCACTCTCCGCGAGTTGACTTCCTAAAAACAACGAAAACAAGCAGTAAGTTAACAATGGCAGGGCTGCCACCCATGAAAAACAAGAACATTCTCTGACTTTTCAGTGACAACAAAACAATTTTCACCAACCACAATAAGACGGATCAAATGAAAAATTGCCAAATTACTGAAATTAAACTTTAAATATTTGCTTTAACTTCTTTTGCAGAAAACAATTATTATTGACCAGAAGTCTATAACTATGACTGTAGTCATCAATTAGGTGGTCGTTTGATGCCGGTTGTAAAGAGCCCATCAAATAAACAATCTAAAAACGGTTTTCTTCCCGATAAAATCCAACCGAGCCAAAAGAAAACTTTACTTTGATCCCAAAAAGTCCAGATAGCAAACGCGCTTACCGGTGTAAATAGTAGAAAAATATAGGAACAGAAAGCTTCGTTAAGGGTTTTCGTCTTTTTCAGTTGAAAGTTTTAACTTG
The DNA here is from genome assembly GCF_052425735.1 of Oculina patagonica. NCBI lineage: Eukaryota > Metazoa > Cnidaria > Anthozoa > Scleractinia > Oculinidae > Oculina > Oculina patagonica. Next base: position 6,080,577 of record NC_135764.1, read on the forward strand.
CTTATAGCTCCTTCGCAATTTTGTTATCGGCTAGGCGATTCCCAACTCGAAGAAATTTAAAATTGACCACGCGGCTGTTTAAAGCAGAAAGCTCAACAAAAAGTACTCCCTTACTCGTATGCTCCCTGGTGAATTTCCCTTTTCTCCAGTCAGTGACGAACTCTCCAAGAGAACTTAAGTGTTTATTGGCTCTTAGCCTCACTATAACCTGAAAAAACAATCACAAAACAAAACCTATGTAAGATAAAAGTAAATTTTGATGCAATTTTCATGATGACAAAAAGATCGTATCATTAAAGCTGTGAAACGCCACTGATGAGTTTAGTTTCAAAAGCGATTTTTTTTTCCGACGCCGATAAAGTAGAACTAGAAATAAAGCCAAGCGTTTTGGGACTGCTGTTCCTTTATAAGTGCCATTAGCCATTAGCCGTTAGATGGCGTAAGTAATTCAGAGAAATCACGGATGCCGCAAATTTGACGTCATAATTGAAGAGAAAAGCTTCCAGCGCGCGCACGTGCAGTCATTATAATTCCGCGCGCGTAGATTCGCACCCCTATTTTCAGGCCCATTTACACGGGCGATTTTTGATCAAATTTACATCGCGACAATCACCTTTCGTCCTGCTTGAACAAACTTCTGTATTACCATGTGTCTTTTGCTCCACTCATCATTAACAAGAAGATCGAATCTGGGATCATGCTGAGGAACCTGTACATTAAACAATTTACAATTACCATAAAACATTCACACACAGCAGAACTGAAGCAAAAACTACTAAAAATTAACAATATAGAAGACAAAAAGACGGGAAAGCCTCGAGCCAAGTGGTCCATACTTGCCGGAGCTTATCCCGGTTTCTGTAGCATTAAGCGGCTAGGAATATCTTTACTCCCCGGCCCCCCTGAATAGGATGCGAGTCCAAAGCAGGGTACCCCCCCAGCATTATGTCGCCGGTACCCATTAATAAACCTGGGTGGAGAGAGGCACTATAAAAGTAAAGTGTCTTGCCCAAGAACACAACATAATTACCCGCCCAGGGCTCGAACCCAGAGCGCTTGATCCGGAGTCCAGCTAACTAACCATTAGGCCACCGCGCCTCCCATAGAAGACAAAGAACCTTCCCATAAATGTGGAAGTTTTATCAAGCACATCGTATAAAATAATTATGTGGCACTGTGCTACCGGCAAGCGCTGCTGAATGGGGGTCTTTTTTACTTCTAAATCTGTGTGACAATTTTACAATGTAAGTTTTAAGCTGAGCAGGGTACGCTTGCTCTGTTCAAATTCAAGAATTCAATAGATTTTCGTGGAGGTTTCTTTAATTGACTCAGTAGTCGTGAACGGGGTAAAAATTCTTTTCTTAGATGTCTTAATTCCAAAAAGGGTGTAAGGGCGCGGAACAGCGGAACACCCAGACATAAGCTATTGCCAAACTACTGTGGGTGCCCCTTTTGCTTCGGGAGTCAATCCACAGAGGAACACGTGAGACTGGAATACGTACCTCATCCGCCTGTCTGTGAATTCTTCTCAACTCGCATCCAACACAAGACCGGTCAAACTCCTCTTCTGTTACTGGATCACCACGCTTCAGCTGCAAAAATGATTCACAGATAATTAGAAACTTTAGGCTGATTCACATGTACAATGTTTGAGCAAGCAACATAATGCATACAAGCGAAGTAGAAGAGCGTTTTCAAGGTGACACACAAGACTGAACTGCTCGCATTTTCGCTAAATTCCTGCAACCAGTGTACACAAAAAATTCGTATGCGAGAACAGTTTTACATTCCTACAAATTGCGTTCCAATTCCTTTAAGGTTATAGTCAGTTCGCGCATGTGCTTGCTGTAAGTTTTATCAGGAGGTGCTGGTTTTATAAGAAGGCGATAAAGAGGGGTATAGATCAGGTTTTACGGAAAATAAAACGGCCCTTTACAATTCACGAAAAATATAATATTGGCATTTCATGCTTCACAGAAAATAAAAGAGAACGTTTTGGAAAATCACGTTTCACGATTACTGCTATGAAAATCACGATTCACGAGGTAACATAGTAGTCATTAAAGTAAATGGTTTGAACCCAGGAGTATCAGTAGTTCGTATAGTGTGATCGTCCGGGTGAGAGTAGTTCTGAGAAGAACTGTTGTTGGTGACTGACGTTTCGACAACCTGAGCGGAAGTCATCTTCAGAGTCAAGTGAAAAGTTGTTGTCAGTCGATGATGTTATAAGTCTGGTCCGTTGAAGCTGATTGGTCAGTTAAGCCGTGATGTTATTGGCTGTAAGACTCGTGTAAAGTTTGTCATCAGTAATTGGTCAGTTTCGATCCGTCTATTGTTAGTCTAATTAAGTCGTTCTGTTCCGTCTATTGTTAGTCAAATTAAGTCGTTCTGTTGGCGGTTCGTTTGTCGCTTCTTTTTACGTCGTGAATAAGTCGTTTGTAAGGTGCCGGTAGTTGTTGACATCTGTTGATAGGCGTCTGTTCTAAGTTTGTGTACCAGCTTTCCAGAGTCAGTCGTTGAAAATAGTTAGTACTGTAGGTTAAGCATTCAGCAGACTCCCAGTCGATTTTGTGTTTAGTAAGTCGGTGGTGTTCAGAAATGTGATTGTTGACATCACCATTTCTCGTCGCTCGTTTGTGTTCAGTCAGTCTCGTGGTCAAGTTTCTACCGGTCTCTCCGATGTAGGAGGCCTGGCAGTCGGAGCATTTGATCTTATAAATCGCTCCCTGTCTGTTGTTAGGTTCGTCCCTGTCTTTAACGTTGGTCAGTAAATGTCGTAACGTTGTTATAGGTTTGTGAGCTACACGGATATTGTAGGGTTGTAGGATCCTCGCAATAGTCTCAGAAGTGCCCTTGATGTAGGGTAAAGTCGCTGTAGTAACAGATGTCAGATTTCTGTCAGTTTCAGTAGTTCTGTGAGTGTTGCGTCTAATAAAGTCAGTATTGTAGTTGTTCTTGTGGAAAACGCGGTCAAGGTATTTGTTTTCGTCAGATAAACTGTCTGGTGTGTCACAAACTAGTTGCGCTCGTCTCGTCAAAGTCTTGATAGTCGTAGCTTTGTGTGAAGTCGGGTTGTAGGATGTTTCGTCCAGTAATCTGTCGGTATGCGTCGGTTTTCTGTACACTGTAGTTCGTATTTTGTTGTTGTCGCGGCTTACCAGACAGTCAAGAAAAGGAAGTTTTCCGTTTTCTTCGATCTCCCTGGTAAACTGAATGTCGGCGTTCTGTTCGTTTAGGTGTTTGTGAAAGTCGTCGATTTCGTCTTTGTGTACGGCGGTAAAAGTATCGTCAACGTAGCGTAACCAGAGCGGTATCGTTTGTCGGCAAGTTGCAAGGGCGCGTTCCTCGATGTTTTGCATCACAATTTCTGCGACAACAACGGAAACCGGTAGATAGTAGTCATTCACAGGAAATAAAAAGGTGCGGGGGGGGGGGGGGGGCAATGATGAATCACGAAAATTCCCTTTACAACCCTCTTATAAGGTACACATGGTTTTGAATACAAGTGATTTTAGCTTGAACAGTTAGTTGTTTCAGCTTATAATTACCATGTATTCTCCTTCAGCAGTTGTTCTTGCTTCGCAGATCCGTTTTCTTGCAATGTCCGATATAGGATTCTCACCTAATCTTACACACCTGGAAAAGAAACAAATATACCTTATATAGGAAATTAACGCTCCATTCCATTAAATTCGGCTCTAAGAAGAATCATCTGTCAACAAAATTAAATTACTTTAACTTACATGTAAAGATCAAGTCAGAGTTAATCAGTGTATGAGGTTTAAAGGCTATACTTTTATCTAATGGGAAGTTACGGGAACAATTATATGGACAAAAACATGAATACAAGGCTAGGCAGGCCAGAGTGGCTTTTTCCATACATTTTATCAGTAGCACTTTTTTCGATATATGTTCAAGTGTCATCATCATTGTTTTGAGAAACATGACCAGACAACAGAAATGAATGACAACCATTTTTGCATAAGGTCTGTGAAATTAACACTAATTTTTAAAATTGGCAATAATTTAAGTCACGTTAATTTTTGTTGGCGTTAATTTCTGCTACATTAATTAAGTTAAACGTTTATTTCTGCGACCTTTATTTCCATTAACATTACAAACATGTACCTCAAATTCAGGATCCCGTCCAGAGATACATGTAGTTTATGGGTACGTACTTATGACTGATTGTTTTGCGACATTTCCTGTTCATTCACTAAGGGGTTTCGAGGGCAAAGTAGCTGTTTCACTGCCCCGCACGCCCCGCACTAACTTTTTAAAAAACAGCTTTAGCTAAAGGGGTGCGGTGTTGTGGAACAGTTTTTCTGAAAAACTGCAGCAAGCAAACTCTTTTTAGCTTTTTTTACCGTATTTAAATAAAGATACTATTTTATAATTCTATTCTCTTGTTTTCAGAATGACAGTTCGACACCTGACTCGTCAAAAACAATCAATGTTGAAATAAAATTAGTTCTTGTTGTTGCCACAAACTGCACTTTCTTGAGTATCGCGTTAATTTCCTTCATTTTAAAAAATTACCCCTTTCTTCCGCGTAAATTATTTTCATTCAGGAATAAGTTTCCTCCAATTTGCGTTAATTTCAAATACCTTATTAATTAACACGAGCATTAATTTCCTATAATAAGGTCAGTCATCTTGCCTAAGTACTGTAACACTCCGAGATCCTTCAAATCTCCTACTTTTACCCGCCATAAACAGTATGATTTCTCTGTGTTATCAGCAATCTGTTGAATTTAATTAAACAAATTGCGGCTAACCAAGAGAAATAACACCAGTGATTTCCACAGCATGAAGGGACCCCGGAAGGTTCTCACTAGAAATACATGTATCATTACTGAACATTCTCAATGGGTTTCTTGTCTATCGTGTTTAATATTACAAATTTTTCAGGCCCTTATTTCAATTCGCTGGTACCCATTTGCACTTACGGACGTAGAGAGGCACTATGAGAGTGCAAGAACATAACACGATGACTGCCATCAAGGCTCGACCCCAGACCACTCAATCCAGAGTCCAACAATGACAGTAAAACAAGGGAGGCAAGCTCGGTAAGCTGCTGCTTGCCTCCTCGCCCTGGTTTCTTGCATAGCTTATGTCCAAACATGAGCCTGCCCACAGACTACATGTACAACAACACCAACTTTGAAGTGCAAAAGACTGTTCATAGCCCTCCACGATGAGCGCAAGGAAAGGACCGGGCCAAGAATTTGACGCCAGCGCAAAACAGGAGGGGCAAGGATGATTTGCTTGCTCCTGACCCTCCCCCTTCCCCCACGCTTTGCGCTCATGCTCACTTTGCTCATCGATTTTCTCGCTTTTTTTGCCTTGAAAAAAAAAAAATAGAGAGGCTGTGAACAGTCTAGGAGTGCACTGCAAGCAGTCCTTTATTTCCATTCATTAATGATGAAGCAGTTGCTCCAGCTTTTCCTTTCACAATTTTTGATTCTAGCGCAATCCAGGTAAATATGGATAAAGTAATTCATACAGGCTAACACATCGTGGTAAAATATTCACAGGCATACCATCTAAGCTGGTTCTGTCTTTCTTCCTGAATGTTCTGATGGACTTCATATTCAAACTTGGTTTCCTTTTCACACAGGGAAAGATAGTCAAAAACTCACAGAATACACTTTTTTACTGTGCCTTAAAGTAGACATCATAATATTTTAGCGATCATGATTTCTGTAAGTAATAGCAATTGGACTGAGTGGAGTACAATTCAGGGAGTTATTGGGCGAGTAATTTTAAAATCGACCGAGCGTGCAGCGCGAGGACGATTTAAAATTACGAGCACGATTACTCTCTGAATTGTACGACACAAGGTCCAATTACTAATTAATCGTATCAATAACAAAATTTGACGTTAGGAAGTCTGAGAATCGTTTTAGTGTGCAAAAATTCAATGGTAATTTCAACTGGTTATACAAACAGTGGGAAAACAGCAAGAAAAACCCATTTATATGCGCGTGATTGACGCGCAAATGGCGTAGGTGTCCAATTACAGGTTTCCAATTTGAAGTTGCTCAAATTGGATAACTGTACAAATGTAATTGGCCACCCACTTGATCTCGCGCCGATTATGCGACTAATCGTATATACAACAAAATTCTCGATTTTAATTGGTTCTGCGCGCGCCTATTTTTCTCGTAATCGGCGCGCGATCACGTGGGTGTCCAATTACAGGTATCCAATTTGAGCAACTTCAAATTGGATACCTGTAATTGGACAACTACGCCATTCGCGCGTCAATCACACGCATTGGACTGGGTTTTTTCCTGCTGTTTTCCTACTTTTTGTACAACCAATTGAATTTACCTTTAACTTTTTCGCACAAAAAAAGTTCTCAAAGACTTCCTAACCTCAAATTCTGTTATTGACAAGATTAATTAGTAATTGGACCTCGTGTCGTACAATTCAGAGAGTAATCGTGCTTGTAATTTCAAATCGTCCTCGCGCTGCGCGCTCGGCCGATTTCGAAATCACTCGCCCGATTACTCCCTGAATTGTACTCCAATTACTATTACAAATAGGCGCGTGCAGAACCAATCAAAATCGAGAATTTTGTTATAGATACGATTAATCTTAACTTACAGTAACTACACCTCATTTCACATTAAACATGATCTTCCAGTTTTTAATGCGGAACTCTCAACTTCAAGCTAATAATTTAAGGGAGTCACTGTCACTAATTTCACTTGAAAACCTCAGAGCTTAAAGGCATGTGGAAACTACAAATAGTGGTCCAATTTAGTAAAAAATCACCATGAAGTGTACTGAAGCAGGGTTAGTGATATTATTGTGATGCAATCAGGATCTTTAGATCTCAACTTGAAAAAATCAGGCTGATATTTTCAAGTTTTATCTTTGTCGACTCGAAAAACACCTAAAAGTTATCATGGCTTCCTTATTTCTTCAATAACAATTTACTTTATATCTCCATCTTAATGTAATAGGTGCATTTCATGTACGAGAAGAGCTATTCGCCAATTTTAGTATTTTTAACCTAAAAACATTAAAATCCCTGTGACAGTGTCCCTTTAACATGACAAGAAGTATTTGATTCATGGCATGGCTTGGTGTATTTTAAACTACATGAACACTTACTTTCATTTGTTTTGTGCTTCGAGTAACATCTTTTTTAGTTTGAACAGCTAGAAGAAAAACATTCAACATTAACAAATAACTCGTCAAACCAACAGCCTTGCAATGTGTGCAAAGAGCTACAGCAAAAATTATACTTCCCTGCATTTGTTGCATGCCTATAATAATGATAATGATAATGATAATGCATTTATATAGCGCATTTTCCTTACGTTCAAATGCGTTTTACACACCAGACCACAACACCGGGAGCTTTGTGCCCTACTAGAACGATACTAATACTAGAACGATAGGTCTGCAATGTGTGCAAAGAGCTTCAGCTGTACCCCTCTGCATGTATTACCAGGGTTGTCAAAAAAAGGCAGCTGTTGGCAAAAATCCCAACTAATTTCTGTTTTTGTTGACTACTATGCTGGGACATCCTCTTGTTCTTAAGTAAAACATGGCAAAATCTACTTCAAAAGTACACAATTTTTCGGCTCCACCAAGAGACTTTAAAATTCTCTTACAATCCTGCTTGCATGACTTTGATGTTAGCCAATAGATTAACAAAAACTAAATAATAATAATAATAATAATCCATTCTCTACAGAATTTGTTTGAATTTATAAAATTTTCTCACCTTCCCTGATCTGCTTTGCTTTTAATTTTCCAGGTTGCTGCAGAAGAATACTTGACACTGTAGATGGGTTATCAAGACCAACAACTGGAAATCTCAATCCATCTTGGACAAGTTCCTTAAGATGGAAAACAAAAAAGAACATCAAGCTTTGACATTTGGTTACAGGCTATAGTTCTTGGTTACCAAAAATTAACTATGGTAAGTAAATACTTCTACATGTAGACCTCGTGCTTGATAAAAAACAATGACCTATTTTTGCTACACACCTGTGGTTTTTTGTCGCGTGGTGTCCAAGGTCTGATCTTGAGTTTCTTCAGCCTTGTTCTTCCAAGAGGATCAATCAAAACTGGGTCCAGGATTCCATTTGAAGGGATAGGTGGTAACTCTTCTGTCCACGCTTTTTCTATTAATCTGTTAATATAATATACAAGTAAGAACTTCAGTGAGGAGGTACTCAATAGGGCAGTTTTCAATTGAGTGTCTTTAAACCAAAACCAAAGTAATTACTCTGGCCAATAACAAAGGACACAGCGCCAATGTTTAAGAGACAAGAACGCACGTCACAACGAAAGAACTTCAACAGCAGTTTTTAATGCAACCAAGATGGCTGACATATAACACATACAGAACATGTGGCGCGAAAACATGCGCGCGCATACTACAATACTAATGCCGCAGGCACTGCCTGCTGGCGCAACCTCTTCTCACCTTTAAATGGTAGCGAACTGACAAACTGTAGTTGTACACAGGCTTGAAATACATGGGCAATAAAAATATGAACTTAAACGAAGAAAACTGCATGTCAATTAAGACAGACTAACCAAATGTCTCAGTCTCTAGTAGTACCCTGTGAAAGTGTAAACCTAAAACTAAACTGTGGATCTAAAGGTACCACACGCAGGTTAAAATCTAACATAGTCCTGCAAGTGTGAAGGAGGTCTGCGCTGCCTTTGAGGTCTTGAAGCTGGGTGATCAGGAAAGTTGGGAGGAGACAACAATGGTTGATCTGTGACTGCAACACTTGTGCTTGACTCGTCTTGAACAGCGACTGGGGAAGGTGAGCGACTGATGGTATCAAGTGGTGTGTCATCGCTGGTGAAGGACGGGACTTGTTCCTCGTCAGACGGAATGGTGATGAGTTCTGGAGGTGCAGGGGGAGGTAACACAGGATGTACCGGGGCTGGGGACACCGCAGGAGTTACTGGAGGCTCGACGTCCATGTCTGGAGGGGCTGAAGGACCTGGGAGGCTGGGCACAATGATGGAAGAGGGAACGGAATAGCACTCGGACAGCTTGACTTTGTAAGAAGTGGCTCTGAGTTGTGAGCCACGAAACTTCTTTACAAAACACCAAGGGGTGTCGATGGAGACAACGACATAGCGATCACGAGCGCGTGACTTGTCCTTATCAGAGAAGAGGTAGACAATATCTCCAACTTGTAGAGGTGGCGTGTTTGCGACAAGACCGCGGGGGTTCTTGGACTTCTCGCTATAGGCGTGGTTAGTAGAGCGATGTTTGTGCCTATCGAGTATGAGTTGGTAATCAGACAACGGCAACTGCTCATGGGTGAATTGGTTGCGTTGGGTCCACAACTCGAGAGAAGAAAGACCCGAGAAACGAAGGCGGGAGTTAAGACGTGCGGTAGCCAGAGCGAGGCCAACTTCGCCTACTGGTCCTCCACCTGGTTCTTGTCGGAGGAGCTCTTCTTCAAGTTCGCGGACTGCCTTCTCGGCGACAGGGTTGTGGTTCTTATTCTTAATACGGCCGACATCGATTGAGACGTTTAAATGTTCGAGCGAGTCGTTGTTGCTCAGGGATGAAAAACCAGGAGCAGGATCAACACGTATAACAGCTCTAGGACCATCAAGAGGGTGTAAACCGACGATTAGTTTTGTGAGGGCATCGCGTAGAGTGTCATGCTTTTCGTCAGGTATCAAGCAAGATGCAGTAAGTGACGTGGAGCATTCTCTAAGAACAAGGATGAACTGACGGTGGCGCTTGATTACGTCAGCGGCAAAGGAGATTCCTATCACTTCGGGAGGGTCATCAGAGGATTGGGATACCAAGGTGCTCGGAAACGACTGGAGTGAAGCGCACGTGTGGCAGGCAGATGTAACGCAGGAAATGGCGTCGCTCATGTCGAGGGCAAAGAACTGTCGTTGGAACACCATTTGGAGCTGATGGCGGGAAGGATGGTTTAGTTTGATGTGGAGGGCAGTTAGAAGACCATCCAGTACAGAACGGGGCACAACAATTGCTTCGGAAACAGGAACGAATGGCTTGGAGTGTTTGACTACGAGGACTCCGTCACGAGCAATGGAGGTGCAGCTGAGATACCGCTTAACGTCGCGAATATTGGTGATCTTCTTTGACGGGCGAGTGCCTTGTTTGAGGTGGGCATGCACCCTTCGGAGGTCGGGGCAGTCGTTCTGGATCTGTAGCCATGCTGACCTTGTGGTGAACGGGAGGTTGGACTTCTTGTCGAGAATGTCCTGAATCGAAACGCTACGCACGACTGAGTCTTCCATTTCGTGGACGAAGGTGCAAATTTGGCATTTAGGCTCACTGCAGTCGGGGGCATTGCGACTGGTGAAGTCAGACGGAAGGTTGGCCTTACCAGCCAAATGTTGAAGACTGACTTGGTAACGGCTTACAGTTGTGAGGAAGGAAGTTACTCGGGGGCTGGCCGAGAATTCACCGCAACATAACTTTTCAATTGCTTGAACGCACGGTTTGCTGTCAGTTAATACAGTCGTAGGCTGTTGCGACTGAATGATGAATGGAGCGAAGTGTTTGACAGCAGCAGCAATAGATAATGCTTCGACCTCGCAGGGGAGCCAGGTGACTTGGTGTTTCCGCAACTTGGCGCTGTAGAAGCCAGCAAGGGAAAGATGACTTTCACGGGTAACATACAATGTAGCACCAAGGCCTCTCTTGGTGACTGAGCCATCGGTGACTATCCAAAGAGTGTCAGAAGGACGTGGTAGGACTATGGATTTGTGTTTGGACAGATACTCCTGGGCACGCTTGAACCTGAAGGTGAGGTTCTCATCCCAAAGCAGCTTGTCGTTAGACTGGAGGCCCGTGAGGGTGCTCTCGAGGGGGTCCACTATGTCCGAGCAGTTTGGGAGTACGCGACTGAGGACTTTATAGGCTCCAATGAAGGAACGTAGGCCTTTCACACTTTGGGGAGGAGGGCATGATTGCAAGACGGCAATACGATGAGGGCTGGCTGATAGACGGCCTTGAGACCAGATCCAGCCAAGGATGGTGGTAGACTTTGGACAGATGACAGTCTTCGTAGGGGACAAACGGAGGTTACAACGATCAAGCGCCTCCAGTACCCGTCTCCAGTTGGTCAAGAGGGTTTCGGGTGTATCGCCGCCACAGTACAGGTCGTCTGCGAGTTTAGCCACGCAGCCTTCTTGAATTAAGTCACCCAGAACACGACACATCATTTCCTCAAGTGCGGTCTCGGAGCCAGGCATCCCCATTGCTGATCTTGTGTATACACGGATTCCACGGAAGGGGGTGGCTACACCACAGTACTTTAGAGAAGACTGGGAGAGAGGTATCTGGTAGAATGCTCGGGTGAGATCAGTTTGGATCATGTAGCGCCATGGTGTGATAGTGCGCAGGGTTGTGTCGACTTCTGGCATTAGAGATGGCTGCGGTTTACTGTAGCGTGCTACGTCGGCAAATGCGGTCACGAGTCGGTGACCACCTGAAGGCTTTTTTACAAGAAATGAAGGATTAAGATACTCAACGGTTATGCCCAGATCCTCGGGGCGACGGAAGACCTGGGCCTGTTCCAGCTCGTCAAACTTAGCTTGGAGTTCTACCAGTTGGTTGCGAGAGTACTGAGGTACGCGGCCTTTCCGTTGTGGAGGCTGTACGGGGCCTATATTCACAGTTGCTTGGATGGGACCAGCAGCACCATTGTAACCGGCTATGTCGGGGTTGAAGACTCTGTCGTATGACTGCAGCAGCTGTTGAAACTTGAGACGGGTTTCATCTGGCAGCAATTTGTCGGGGTCTAAGGACACGGAAGACGAGAAGGGAGGTAGACTGTGTGGCTTCACTGGAATTGACTTAGTGGTGGATGCTGGGTTGGGGGTCGGTGACGGTGTTTCTGCTGTGGGTAGAATCTCGCTGAGGTGCTCGTGGCGACCTATGGCTTTCGGCTCGTTGGAAGTGTTGGTTAAGCGGATTTTGGATCCGACAGCTTCTACAACTTGAGGTTCAGGCCAAATGCAGGTGGGTTTGGTGTGTTTCGATATTGGGGTGTCTGTGCGCGGTTGAAGTGCTAGTACGCAATCGTCACCTAGGTCGGAAGGGACGTCCAGTTCCAAGTATTCACCAGGCCAAACAACGGTTGCGGAGGAGGAAGCGCGTAGGACGTAACTTTGTGCACGTCGTACAGCATGAGAGCCAGTTGAATCACTATCGGGGTCATAATGTATGACCTCAGAGTCCCGAATACGTACTTGGCACAAAGCGGGACGGACGGTGATGTCGTTAGCAATAAGGAAGGGTGTGCCAGCCAGGACGTCTACGTCTAAGTCGTCAACAACGAGGGCGTCAAGACCGAGTTGTTTGTCTGCTCGGGATAAGATGAGGTGAGTTTTCCCGGCTACAGCTAAGGGAGTCATGCCGTCGGCTTGTAAAGCTTGCTGGGAAGACTTTACAATGGTTGCACCAATTGAACGGGCCACGGATGACTTGATCATACTAGTCTCTGCACCTGTGTCTAGGGTCAGTCGGAGTGGATGCTGTTTGTAACAAGCTTTAAAGTGGGGTGACTGTTTAGTGCTGACGCGGCGTGAAACTGTACGAGCTGTAGTGTGTGGAGGGGGGTCGTCCTCGTCGGGGAAGGCTGAGGGCACATAGTCTGAGTAGTCAGGTTCCTCGTCGTCAAGGGTAGAGGTAAGGCGAGAACGAGAAAGGTAAGTACGGTCCTCCGGAGGTAAATATGAGCATGCACTTAAGAAGTGCTGATCGTTGCGACCAGCTTGTTTACATAAAGGACAGGACCTCGGTCGCCTCGGAGGCCATGGTTGTGCAGAAGACTTAACGGAGGAGCGAGGAGGTGGCTGCCTGAACCGTGAAGCAGTGGTTCGGAGAACTTTGGTGTCGGCGTTGGAGCGAATCTCATCGAGAAGAGAGTCTAGCGCCTGCGAGATTTCAGGTTTTAAGGAAGCAAGTGTTCTTGATCTTAACTCAGTTCCGTAGCGCTGCTTGACAAGGGCAGGTAGATCGTTATGAATGAGTCTTAGCCAGGTTAAAACCACGAAATTCTCAAGTGTGGGTGACAGTTCCTCATCAACAGTAATGACTTCCCCATGGTGGGTTATGTTGCCATTTGCAACAAGCAAATTATCTTCAGTGAAGGACATTAACCGTTGAAACAAGTCTTCAGGGCGTTCATCAACTTCGAGTTTAATGTTAGAGAAATCTAGAAAATGAGCACCCGTGGACTGAAAGCCAAAGTGGGACCTTATTGCTTGCCAAATGGACTTGACTGAAGTGGTATTCTTCACAATGGTATTGCGTGAAATAACGGGGCAAAAATTTGCTATCTGACCTAACATGAGTTCAAGGTGTACGTTCTTCTGTGCGGCGGTACGTCGGCGAGTTGATGGGACGTCTTCCCCATCGGTAGTGAGCCCTCTATTGGGGGCAGTGGACGACTTTTTCTGCCATGTAAAATTGTCTGCTAAAAACGGGGCGAAATTAGCGTCTAAAGACAGGGAATACTGAAGATTCTGGCGCCAGGCTTCAAATGATGTGATACTTTCATTCTTTGTTAGGGACCACTGTTTCGGGGCTCTATTTGAATGCATGTTTAACACAGTAACAGTAAGGAACAGTGAGGTTATACTTTCCTTACGATGAGACGGCTGTTCAGAGTTCAATCGACCATAGGATAGGTAGACTCGTTGTTGCTTGGACCAGCGAGACGACACTCAGGCTCTTGAGGACGTGGATTAATCGTCGCTGCCACCACGCCAATGTTTAAGAGACAAGAACGCACGTCACAACGAAAGAACTTCAACAGCAGTTTTTAATGCAACCAAGATGGCTGACATATAACACATACAGAACATGTGGCGCGAAAACATGCGCGCGCATACTACAATACTAATGCCGCAGGCACTGCCTGCTGGCGCAGACAATCCAGGGAACCAATCAAAACTGGAAGCAAATACATGTAACTGCCACGAAGCGCGGGAAAACGTGCGTGAGCGAGTCACGATTGGTTTTGGTTTTACTTCTGATTGGCTAAGAAAGTAGCATGAGATTTTTAAGCCAATCAATAAGCGTAGTAATTCAAAACCAAAGCAAACGCAATTTACTTTCGACACTCGAGTGAAAACCGCTCTAAAGAGACGAAAAGTATAATTTACTATGAACAAAGGAGAAAAAGAGATACATGTAGACACAGTGGAATCCTGGTTTCACAACCCAAAAAATCCAACCCAAAGTGGTTCCCTTCCCTCAGTAAGAGTTGAATACTGCATTTTAATGCCCAACTTTTCTTCACCTCCCCATTTCTCAAACCAATTTTTGTTTCCCTTGGAGGTTCAAGCAATCAGAATTCCACTGTATATGATGCCTGCAGCTAGAAACATCTGTTTGGTAGTACAATGCAATTATTAATAATACTGAGAGGAGATAGGAACTGGCATGTGAGAGTAAAGCCACCAATGACAACACCCATAATAATTATTAATTAACATACATGTACCTTTTTGCAAGTCCTGGCTCTGAAGTTCCAGTGAAGGAGCAGACAAGTGGAGACATATTGAACTGGGAGACTACAAGCTAACAACAACAAAGTACAGTATGAAAAAATAAACTTAAACCATACATGTATGTTGACAATACTTAAAAATTTGAAATCCCATCAGTGTTTTAAAAAGTAGACCTACATGTATGCTGACCAGAAAACTACTCTGAGCCAACTGTTTATTTACAGACTATCAGTTCTATCTGTTACAGGCAACACTTAACAGAGAGAAATCTAATAGAGACTTTTCTCAAGAGAAACTTGGTATAAGGTAGACAGTTTCTTACTGGTTATAAACAGTGTGTAAGATAAGAGAAGGGTCTCGGTAGAAACAAAACAAAACCAACAAGTTGACAGCAACCTTGTTCTCGGTCGTCCCGAGTTCAAATCCTCGGTCATGCTTGTAAATAGCCAACTGGTCTGCCTCCGGCCAGTTGGGATTTTTAATCATGTTATGTTCATTTAATATATTATATTTGTTCAGTATTTGTTTCATATACACGGCTCCACAAGCTTCTAGCTTTAAACACAAACCGTCTATAAATAAAGTTGCTTTACCTTTACCTTTACCTTTTACCTACACGACAAATCTAGAAAAATTCTAATGATTTGGTGGGAGCAGCAGAAAAATAACCTGTTGGAATACCTAGAACTCTAAAATGCTAAAAATGGTTCTGCAGCTGAATCTGTACATAATGTACCTGGAGTTTCATGTGAGCAGTTGAGAAGTCCATTGGTGCAAACGTCACTCTGATCTGAACTTCACTATTACCTGGCACAATTCCTAGAAAACATTTAAGATAAAAGGATAAATATCAAACAGTTCTGCCAATTAGGCTTGAGTAGATAGCAGGGCTGCAAATAACAGTCGGGCATCAGACACTAGCCAACCACAATTTGCCAATGTCTGATGAAATTCCAAGTGTGATCGGACAGAATGTCTGGACAACTTTTTTTTTGCTTTACAGTGCAAACAACAATGTTCTGCGTTTACAACGCATTACATGTAGATAAGCAGGTTAACACATCAACCAGTACTGTAATATGATGTCCGACCTCATGTTTGTTTTGTCCGATCAAAACGGGCATGATAAACGATAATGATAAATAAATGATAATGATTATGATGACTTAGTCAGACACATGTCCTTTCAAGAGAAAAAATTATTTGCAGCTCTGAGAAAGAATACAATTTGGCATTAATTTTATAATAATATTCTACACACTGTTCTCGTCCAATCAGAATTCAGTAATTTTGTTGAGTGTACAATAATTAATAAAAATAATTAAGTATAATTATTTTTACTCAATACTGTACCTGACATTGGTTCAACTGTGAAAGCTGGGTGTAGCTGAGCATAACTCAGTGTGAACTCAAAATCCACAGGGATATCACACTTCAGGGGAATCATCTGTGTTATTCTACAATGACAAACAAACAACAAAAATTCTACATTGATCAACAAAACAAAATATAACAATAACATTGTATGTATTAAGAAGTCTTTTTCAGTTTTTTTTTATAAATAGACTTAATAGCCCAGGGGGGTACTCCGGGATCAAAGTGACGGGGATGATCGAATGGAGGCAAAACTCAGGACCCAAAAAAATCCCTAAGTCTCCCGACATTACCCAAAAAAATCCCTGGACCAAAAAAAAAAACGCCCAAAAAAATCCCTAGTCAAATTACCCCTAAATTGCCAAGGCCGCGCCAAGGCACTTTAGTTTGATTTTAATACCCAAAAAAATCCCCTATTTAAATCAAGTCACCCAAAAAAATACCTGCCAAATTCTCCTACCCAAAAAAATCCCGGAATCGAAAATTTCGACCCCAAAAAAATCCTTCGCACATCCCCGTCACTTGGATCCCGGAGTACCCCCCTGGGCTAAATAGTCTAGTCACAGTCTATAGTAATGTTTCATTGTTTGAAAGGATTATAATTACTTACTTTTCTCCTAATGGAACCGAAGGAAAGTGAACTTCTTTAGGAAATCCATCTGTGTTCATTACAGGGTAAGCATGAATAGGAACTATGAGATTTTCTTCTGCCTAAAAAATAGACAAAGGGACATGTTTAACATTCAAACATTAAAAACTAAAAGCATGATATAAATCTATACATACAGCTATTTCAATAAACGTTGTCGGGTCAAAGCTTAAAGCTAAAAGGCAATACCGTATGGCGTTCTGGGTATTCACTACAAATTTGCATATAATCTTCATTAAATGCACAAATTTGTATTTTGCACGTGAAGAATTCACGAGTTTGTTTTTCTTCTCAGGAGGCCTTTCTGTAGCTTTACTTTTAGTGTCGCTTAGCTCTGACTTTTGAAATCATTCTAAAATTCAGTGTGGCTAAAAGCACCTTGTTTCACATGTCTGTCATGAAAAGATAGAAAACGTGCAAATTCGCGTTTGTCATGTCACTATATATTTTAGTATTCAGCACGCGCAGTTGCTCTCTTCTTCTACCCATACTGCCTTTCAGTCTTGTCTTTTAGCTTTGATCCGGACAACGTTAACTGAAATAGCTGTATATACAGAGTAGCTACATGTACGTATACTCCTACTTAATGGAATGAATGCCCTAACAATTTGCCTCATACAGTAAAACACAGTACCACGGTGGAAAGAGCACCAGTGAAAGTAATTTATAAAATGCCTTCCATAGTAAAACTTTTTTTATTTGTTTTTTTTTTTTGTCACACAAACAAAAAATAGTATTATGAAAAAAGTATAAATAATACAAATCAATATACAAGATAATAATGAATATCCAAAACTACAATATAATATAAGATTATTAAAGATAGAAAACAAAATGGCAAGGGATTCCACCTAATAAAAAATCATGGGGCTTGTAAGCTTAGGTTCCATCACAAGAAAAACTAGATGACTGATACAGGTAAATAATGACAAGACTTAATCGAAGACAGAGTTAATAGTTATTAATAACAAAAAACTCAAGCTCAAGCTCATGAGATTCAAAAGATAAACCTCTATAATGAACTCTTTCCGACTAGTGGCCACCCTCATCCCTCAGCATTGGGCCAGCCAACAATGTTTCCACCTTAGACAGATACCGCTGTCTGTCTTGTATATGTTGTGTTTTTTTTCTTTTTCCCGATTTTTATTTCCCTTTTTTCAGATTATGTTAATGAACATAAGACAATGAAAAATAAAAATCAAACTGGTTTGAAAAATTTAAACCAAAGAAAAAATTAAACCACAACATATACGTACACGTATACATGTAGGTGTCCGCTCATTTATTGAAAGAGGTGACTGTACAGCTGTAAACATATTATTCTCCAACTGATCTTTTAAAATATAGAATTTATAATTGCTTACCTTGGTATGAATTCGAATGCAATCATAATAATATCTCCATTCATCAGGTGTAAACTCCACAACAACTTCAATAAACATTCCTGGTACAAGTTTCTCCTGTAATGAAATTATAATGATAATAAAATTAAATAATTTTCTGATAACATTTAATACATCAATTTCTCACAAAATTATTAAAATTAAGAAATATATTACAGTAACTAATTATAAAGCAATCAGTAAAATGCAGAACAACATTACAGCAAGGCGCCCAAAAGTGTGACCACTTTTAATTTATTCACATTCTTTCGTGCAGATTTAATCCAATCAGAAGTCAACTGCAAGCTATCCACGGCTTTTGATTGGATTAAATCTGCACGAAAGAATGTGAATAAATTAAAAGTGGTCACACTTTTGGGCGCCTTGCTGTAATACATGTATATTATTACAAGTTTACCTTTTTTGTGTATTTGATGTAAAAGTACTTAGTAGACGGCGGTAGAATATGCATTCTTTGGCTTTCATCAGAAGCATTTGCTAATCTCTAAGAAATAATGAAATAATAAACAGTTTCATTTTTAAATCACATAAACTAAGAACAAGATAAAGAATAAAAAGGTGATACACACTATAAATCCATGAGCTAATACTGTCACTGACCACGCAATGGCTAATTTTGAGAACAGCGCAAAATACAGAAAGCACTCGCCCCCAGGGGGGTACTCCGGCTTGTTAATGAGGGGGATGATGGAAGGATTTTGGGTGAATTTGCAAGTTTTTGAGTGACTTGATTTAGATAGGAGATGGGGGAAAAACGAAAAAAAAACAAAATGAGCATTCTTTGTGTTATGTTATTGCCCCTCCTGGCAATTTAGGGGTAATTTGACAAGGGATTTTTTTTTTTTTTTTTTTGGGGGGGGGGGGTATCTTTTGTCCAGGGATTTTTGGGTAATGTCGGAAGACTAGGGATTTTTGGGTCCGAGTTTGCCTCCATCGATCATCCCCGTCATTTACAAGCCGGAGTACCCCCTGGGCACTCACCTAGTACATGAAATAGTTGTGCTTTCTGCATTTCATTGATTCTCTTGTTGTAAAAACAAATACAATGTGCTATAAAAATGTAATTTTTTCTTCTTTATTTACATCTTTATTCTTTCTTTATTATTCCTTGCTTCAACATTTACAGATGTTACAAGTTTTGATGTTTTGAAAAAGAAAATAGTACTTGGTTTAATATTTGATTGTAAGTCAGGGGCGGATCCAGGGGGGTGGATTGGGTGGCTGCCACCCCCCTTGATCCACCAGAAAAATGAAAATAAACTTTTAAAATAGAAAAATAATAAGGACAATTTCCATCCACCTTTCATAGTCAGGCGACCGTTCAAAGGTAAGGACGGCCATTTTTCCAAAATAGGAGATTTTCGACAGCCTGTTTTACGAACTTCTAGCTTAATGAAGCAAAACATGTGTGTATAATTTTAAAAATTTAGATTCCTTTTAGTTTTCAAGAGTTGTTTTAGCCTTGCTGGAATGATTTTCTTCTCCATTTACATCTTTTTTAGCGAGTTTTCTTACCGTTTTTCGCATCAAAGCGATTTCACAAGCAAGCAAAGTCGTCAAAGTTGTCCCCAGGCCACTTTGCCAAGGGCTAAAAATTTCCACGCATGTGGGTGAGCAAAAAAAACCCGCATATCTGTTCTTTCCTGTAAGTTCGTGCCCTGTCAACTTTAAATTTCATCACTGTTCATTTCATAACTGAGAACCAGTCTTTATCTCCGAAATATAACCCAAGGTAAGTTGAGGAAAGAATATTTTGCTAAATTATTAAGGAAAAACAGTGGTTTAATAACTTAATTGACAGCTGCATAAAGCTGTTCAGAATCGCGGAAATCACGTCTAAGAGGCTTCAACTTTTCAAAAGTGTTCTGAGGGGGCATGCTCCCAGACCCCCCTATGTAAGGGATGGAGCCTACGGCTTACATGAAATATGGGCCTCAGACCCAAAATAATTTGCAACTTCTTTCTTTCAAAAAAATTGCCTAAAAGCCTGAAACCCCCTCCCCCCTTAAAAAAACTGGGGCTTGAACAATATAGTAAAAAAAAATATTCGTAAACAGCCACCCCCCTGTTGATGGTTAAAATCCTGGATCCGCCCCTGTAAGTATACTACAAGTTCTAGCATTAATAATACCAATGTAGATATTTAGAAAATATCGAGGAATTAATGGAGTGAAAAACGGTACTTAGATATTTTACTAGGACTAGCAGTAAATCTAATTTGATTTATACGACTAATTTAATATAAATCTGTTTGCAAACACGAAAGATACAGAATGTTTTTTTTTACAGTACTTTTTTTTATACTTGCATAAATTTTTTATGAATTACATAAGTAAGATTAAAATAAAATATGGCACTCACAAGGGTTTTGGTGATTTTTTCACCGACTTGAAATCCATCAAAGTGAATCACAGAGGGTTTGGCTTGCAAAATGGAGTTCTGTCCAACTTTAGCATATATCTCTGCAAACCAAATTTGCAAAGTTTACCGTCAAATATCACTGAAAAAAATCTCCACAAAAATTCTCTTTTGGATGATGTTAACAGTGTAGTAAGATTCTAGAATACACTTACTTGTTTCCAAGAGATGATTTGGTACAGGTTTATTTATCACAGGCGCCACAAAACTGTCAAAGCTTTCGGAAACCATCGCTCTTGTGCGAGCCACCGCCATTTTGAAAACCTCTCAACTCTGGCGAGTAGTCATGGAAACATGGCGGCAAATGAAAATCAAATCCAGACTCTTTCAACTGAAACAATCAGAGAGGACCTGGAAACAAGAATATAATGCACATGTTGTCTATGGCGCAATCGTAATAAATTTTGTTTGCACTCGTGTTATCATTACTAAAATTTTCTTACATTTTTTAAGCTAAGGAACGTAATTATGCCTTCAGAAGCAGCGAAGAAACGTCAAGCAAAGAAAAAGGCTGCTGCTCAGTCAAGAGGCAAGCCAAAACCGACCACAGATGCGACAGAAAATGGAGTTGAAAATTCGAACGGGACGACAGAAAATGGCGCCTCCGTGAAGTTGGATTTGTCAAATCGTTCGTGTACCGGCGTTTTGGCATCACACGAACAATCGCGGGACTTGAAGATTGAAAACTTTTCCATCACTTTCCATGGAGTTGAACTTTTAACTGATACAAAACTCGAGTTGAACTGTGGTCGTAGATATGGTTTTTTGGGCCTAAATGGATGCGGTAAGTTCTTTGATTTTTTCGATTCGAAGGCACCGCGCGTGGCATAAATATTTTCTTTCTTCTCGAACATACGGGATCGTCTAAGTATTGACTGACCTTTCTAAATAGAAATACTTATTTGAGAGATATATTTTACGAATTCCACCGTTTATTCTTCTCGAATGAAAACGATAGAAGTGTAAAAAGCAAAAATGATTTACTCGTGAAAATATTTCGAATCAAACGGAAGTGCTTTAGAATTCCTTACCATTCAGTTGTAATGGCTTGGTAACCATCATAAATCTGTTCTTCTAGAAGGTTTCGCGGAAAAGAAAGACAAATACTTGTCTTGATCATTGTAGCTGATAATAATGTAATTACGGTAACAATGCTTAAAAAAAAATTTTTTTAAAAAAGTTGCATACTTGTAGAGCATAAAACTGCTGACACTGAAATTGTTTCGACGTGGGAGACAGATTGCTTGCATCGCCCTTACACTGTATTTTATTCAACTCTTATTATTGAACCTACAGTAAATATTAACAGTCGCAAGAATCTTTGGAATACACTGCAGTTTTTTTTTAGTAAATGTACATGTAGCTGTTTCCAGAAGTCAGGGAGGTTTTTTGAGTCAGCAAAAATGGACATTTTGAAGAAATGTCAGGAAAAATTATAACACCACTGATTTGATACCATCAAAGGAAGGAAGAAACATTTTAGGTCAATGTGATTCTTAGCAATTTTTTTTCTTGTAGGAAGCAAGGGCTAAAGGGCCGCTACTTTTACCATATATTATGCACCTATCAATGGTTTGCCCCAGGATGGGGGGTGGGGGCGGTCAACCCACGGGAATTTGACATCGTGAAGCTCTCCCAGGGAAGGGATTTTGACATCTAAAATGGTCTGCTGGGTTAGAAATTTAAGAGGAGATAATGTGAAATTTGACATTCACTAGGTGCACAGGGGTGGGGAATTTGACTCTGGATTCCAAAAAATGTCAAATTCCCCTGGGGTTGCCCCCCTTCCCCCCATCCTGGGGCAAACCATTGATAAGTGCATTATGTGATATATGTGATATTTTTGTATTTAGTTGGTCAGATGTTTATTACTATTAGATGTTGTTTCACAGGTTAAATAACTTTTAGAACTATTTTTCATTCATTTCTGTTGTTTTCTATGTATCTGATAGGCAAATCCACCATGTTGGAAACAATAGGAAACAGGGACATCCCAATTCCTGAACATATTGACATATTCCACCTGAAGAGTGAGATGGAAGCCTCTGATAAAACAGCGCTGCAGTGTGTGATGGAGGTTGATGAGGAGAGGACCAGACTAGAACATGAGGCGGCTGAACTCACCAAACAAGGGGATGAAGGAAGTGAAAGGTACCGCATCACCCTTGTTTGATTACAAAGTAGCGCGAGTATGAATAAACATCTCTATTTACGCACTTGACTCTTCTCCCACTCGTGGGATGTCTAAGACTAGGTCCAAAGCATCCCATACTGATATAACAAAGCTCTAAAGAAACGTGCATCGTGTCTTTGTTTCTAACCAACTTCTTGCCAGCCATTTTCCTTTTAAGTTATTGTTGATCCCTTAATCACGGTTGGACATTATGTCAAACATCATTTTTTTGTCTGAGCAAAAATTGATGGTGAGTTATTGGAATTTAAAAATATACTATATACTATTTGCATTTCTGTGTGAGCGCAGTGAAGTCTGGATCAAACAGTCTAGGTTCGATACATGGCTGGGTATTTTGTTGTATTGTGCTCTTACACATGTACATTTGGTTGCTTCATGCTTTAGAAAACTGGAGTTGCAAGAACCGGCTCTATGGGTCACTAGGCATGAATGCAACCTTTGCCTTTTTCCCATTAATTAGTAGAATAACCTCAAGATTTTATCTCTTTTAGATTATTAGATATCTTTGAAAGACTTGATGACCTCGATGCTGACAAAGCAGAAACAAGAGCTGCTGAGATTCTTGATGGTCTGGGCTTCACTCCTTCCATGCAACAGACAAAAACAAGAGATTTCTCAGGAGGTTGGCGAATGAGGATCGCTTTGGCACGAGCCCTGTTTGTGAAACCAACACTGCTTTTGCTTGATGAACCTACAAACCATCTGGATCTGGATGCCTGTGTGTGGCTCGAGGAAGAGCTG
This sequence comes from Oculina patagonica, assembly GCF_052425735.1. Classification (NCBI taxonomy): domain Eukaryota; kingdom Metazoa; phylum Cnidaria; class Anthozoa; order Scleractinia; family Oculinidae; genus Oculina; species Oculina patagonica. The sequence continues at coordinate 6,103,855 of NC_135764.1, forward strand.
AAAAGGTACAGTAAGATGTTTTATTAATAAAATATGGGCAATAACATGTACATGAAGGTCATTGACTGATGGATGGACCGACCGACGGACTAACTGCCCGACCAACCGGCCCACCGACCGACTGAACCTCCAACTGACACACCAACCGACCGACCGACCAACCAATCCACCCACTGACGGGAGATGGAATTTTTATCTGGCTATAGAAGAATGATGACCGAAAAGGCCGAGTTTTAGCAGCTCCCAGTCATGGGATGCTGCAATGGACACAACGCCTGAAGCGATTTACTTAAACAATGCTGACTTCTTAAGCCAGATACTGTACATGTATGTGCTTCTCACAAACACAGAGTGCCTCCTTGTCAGTGATTACATTACTGACATATTTTTCATGGAAAGGAATGCAACTGAGAAGATAATTTCTTCATTCTTTTCACTTATCAACTACATTAAGTGTACAGACTCAGGATCACATGTTCAAACTTATAATCAAGATTTATTTGCCCTTTAACATCAATAAAAATGAATAATTGTAAGACCTTTACCTCCCATCATTTAGGGCATACACTGTGACTGTTTGTCAGCCAGAGTGTAATAGTACTGTTACATATTTTTCCTCTAGAGGTAAATTTTGTGATATTAGCTGTAATCATAGAATAACAATACAATACAATACTTTAATTTGACACTCCCCTTACGGGGCGTTTCAGTGACAATAAATTACAATAGAAATAACAATTTTAATGCTTACTTCAATGCCATCAAACAAAGCACCAGGATTAGATAAAGTTTCTGTACGCGTCATTAAAGACTGCCTTCCAACGATTCTACTGTCGATCACTCACATCATTAACAGCTCTCTTGGTAACGGCATTTTCCCGAGCGTCTGGAAAAAAGCCGTGGTGACACCCATTCCAAAAGAAGGTGATCATGAGCAAGCTAATAACAACAGGCCTATTTCTTTGTTACCGATAGAATTTAAAGTAATTTAATAATACATGTAGAGCAGTTTTCAATTGAGTGTCGTAAAACCAAAATAATCACTTTATAGCCAATTACAAAGAACACAGACAATCCAGTGAACCAATCAAAACTTGAAGCAAATACATGTAGCCAGCACGAAGCGTGGAAAAACATGCGCGAGTTAGTCACAATTGGTTTGGTTTTACTTTTGATTGGCTGAGAAAGTGGCGCGAGGGTTTCAAACCAATCACAAAGCTTAGTAATGCAAAAACAAAGCAAACACAAATTACAGTACTTTCGACACTCAAGTGAAAACTTTATTTGGTGTATATTTCTTGCAGTTACAAGAGGATACTGGTGATGATATCACATTCACAGGATTTCCTCAATGGAGTGTGTACTAACATAATACACATGCATAAACAAAAGCTTGTCTATTATGGGGTAAGAATCATTGGACACTTTTAAATCCTTAAGTTATTTATTTCTTGAACAAAAAATTGTATATGTTGTGGTTTAATTTTATCTTTGTTTTAAAAATTTTTAAACCAGTTTGATTTTTATTTCCCTTTGTTTTAGATTATGATAATGAATATGAGACAATGGAAAATAGAAATCAAACTGGCTTGAAAAATTTTAAACCAAATACAGTCCGACCTCTATTAAGTGGCCACCTATTAAGCGGCCACCCTCCATTAAGCGGCCACTTTCCAAAGTCCCGATTTATTTGTTAGTAAACGGCTGTATTTGATACCTCTATTCAACGGCCACCTCTCTTAAGCGGCCGCGACCACCTTTTTGCTGCCGCACGTGTATTATTTATATGGTTTTTTACCTCCATTAAGCGGCCAGCAAATTGTTTTTCCAAGTGAAATGCATGGTGACAGATGATATTTAAATAAATCGCCCATGAAATATATTGAGCTAAATTTTTTCACATACTCGTAACTGTTGATGCAAAAATTAAGGCCTAAGAAACTTGTCAACGATGTTTTGCATATTTTTCTGCACGTTATCAACCTGAAGAAATACTGTACATTTCAACTACATGCCCTCTGTGTTAGAGCTAGAACTACATGTATGCATAGGCTGGAAATGCACTTGATGTTTTGTTTCAATGAATTTTGTATTTATCTTCATATATGTTCACTTTTTAAAAGCATTTTGCTTTATAGAGTCAATAAAATCATGTTTACTGCAATTCCTATCCAAGTTATATTGTACCTCTATTAAGCGGCCAACCTCTATTAAGCGGCCACTTTTCAAAGTCCCGAGGGTGGCCGCTTAATAGAGGTCGGACTGTATAAAATTAAACCACAACATATATTAACAGCAGGTTATATTGTTATCATGGTAACCTATAACCTGGCAAAAATGACCACAGCTCGTTTATCAATGATTTGACATTTGTTTGATACCATCAAGTGGAAGAAATGACCAATCAACACATAAACCACTACGTACATTAATGTATGTAAACATCAAGTCTGCATTTGAGCCTTAGTGGCCCCTCAGGCAGGAGCTTATCTTGGTTTTCATAGCACGAAGCCACGAGGTGCATTTCTTCTCTCCCCTGGATGGGATGTTAGTCGATTGTAGGGTAACCCCAGCATTAAGTTGGCAGGTAGACTACCCATTTATACACCTGGGTGAAGAAAGGCACTATGAGAGTAAAATTCTTTGCCAAGAACACTAGGCATTGCCCTGACCAGGGGTCCAACCCGGACCACTCGATCTGGAGTCCAGCGTGCTAAACATTAGGCCACCCCACCTGCCACATTAATGTATGCCTTGTTGTTTGTCCAGGGTAATTACGATACCTATATGAAAACAAGAGCAGAACTTGAGGAAAATCAAATGAAGCAGTACAGCAGAGAGCAAGACCAAATAAAGCATATGAAGGTGTGTTTTATGTAATATTATTGCATACAACTTGGAGATAAATTTTTTATCTGGCTATAGAAGAATGATGACCGAAAAGGCCGAGTTTTAGCAGCTTTCAGTAATGAAAGCTGCGATGGACACAACGCCTGAAGCGATTTACTAAAACGATGCTGACTTCTTATGCCAGATAATTTTATGCACTTCTCACAAACACAGAGCACATGAAATTTTGCAATCATATCAGATCAGAGTCTAAATTATCTTTAATCAGTACAGCTGTACATTGACATTATACATTTTTATTTCTTCTTTTCTGTGCGATTTTAGGACTACATTGCCAGGTTTGGTCATGGAAGTGCTAAGCTTGCAAGACAGGCACAAAGCAAAGAAAAGGTTCTTGGTAAGATGATGGCCAATGGACTTACAGAAAGAGTCACCAGAGACAAGGTGATGAGAATTTCCTGCATTGTCCTTTCATTTCCAAGCTCTAAAGTATTTTGTAAAATCCTGTTTGTAATAAAAATAGCTAGGGGAGAGGGAGGCGCAGTGGTGAGAGTGCCGCCCCACCATGGCCCGGCGACGGCCCGGTGCCAGTGGGGAGGTGTGGCTGCCCCCGAGGGCTCTGGGCCCAGCCCCCCACAACACCAACCCGACGAACAACACGCCACAGCAGCCGGGACGGAGAAAAAAAAAACGAGACAAGACCGAGACAGGGACGAACACACAGACAGGAGCGAAGAAAAGCGACGCCAGCCCCAGGAGAGACGAGACGACCACGAGAGACGAACACACGAGACAGAAAGGGAGCAACATCACACGAACACCACCGACACAACACAAAATCGACTGGGACCGCGAAGCAACCAAGACAACACACGACGACCGAAGCGGACACACAGAAGACGCCAACAGAGACACACGCACCAAAACGACAACGAGGAGGCGACACGAACCGCCACAGAACGACAGACACAAGACGGAACAGAACGACAAAGACAACAAGACGGACGAACGACCAACGAGAAACACACGAGTCACAGCCAAAACCACGCACGACCAAAGCCACGGACCAGACAAACCGACACACACACGACCGAAGAGACCGAGGGCAACGCAGCACACAAAGCCAGACACCCGGACGAACACAAGAACACGAACCCGGGAACACAAAACATAAATGTTTACTATTTTGAGAGTAGGTTATTTGCATGTGATGTCTGGGTGGCTGTATTGGTGAACAAAAACAATTTTTCTCCTTTGGGATTTGAATCTATTTCCCTTTTTTTCTACACACCAAAAGACTTCCTCGGTGGGCGGTGGTGAGCCGGGAGGCCTGACCTCAGAACTGGTGGACGACCACTGAGCGGGAGACGTGGTGGCGAGGACGTTGCGCTGGGTTCAGGTGGTGAGGTGGGTTGGGTGACCGGGCGTTGTTGCGCCACCTGCTTTTTAATTTACTTCCTTATCTGATTGCACAGAAAAAAATGTTAGTCGTTAGTGATTTAGTTTTGAGATGCCAGACTGCATTCTGTGTGGGTTACGCTGAAGATCTTCGACGTGGATCTAGGAACTTGGCATACAGACTTATAAACACCTTGGTGTCTCTTAGATGTGGTGTGTTATACACAGAATGCATCCCCAGGGCTGTAAATAACAGCTGGTCAACAGCAGATCAAAATTTGCTATTGTCCAACGAAATCCCAAGTGTGTGAACTCGGACATGATGTTTGGACAATTTTGTCATCATTAATCATTTTACGGCAACAATAAATAAAAATCTGTCCAGCCACAATTTTGTTTTGTCCAAACAAGATGGTGGCTAAGTAGGACATACACTGTATGTCCTTCAAGTGAAAAAAAATTATTTGCAGCCCTACACCCCGGTCGATATGTGGCGGTCGGGCAGTTATCCTTGTGTTCTGCAATGTCTTATGGCTACAGCAGTAAAAATATTATCATCCACTCCAGTGGAAGCAGTGATATTCCAAGTCAGTTCTGATCAATTTTTGGAAATCAAACAAGCTGCGGTGACTACTTGTCCCATTCATGCATAGACTTTACTTTGGTAATTTTTTTGTGTTACAGGTTTTGACATTCTACTTCCCTGACTGTGGCAAGCTTGCCCCTCCTGTGGTCCAAGTGCAAACCATGAGCTTCAACTACGGACCAGAGAAGGTAACAAGTAACATGTGCATTATGAACACTTTGTCAATTGTAGCTGGAATTTTTAACCCCAGCAGCATGCACATCTAACAAGCGGTGTAACCATCGATAAGTTCCAAAAGGTCATAAATACTCACAAGGAAAAAACAAACTACAGTACCATTATGATAGTCCTTTTTATCTGGCAACATCTGGTTTGTAAAGTCCGCCGTAACCTTTCCGTGCCTTAAGAACTTGTAATTACAGCGTGGCTTGATTGTGTTTTTTTGCTGCATTGAATTATTATTTCATATTCACCACAGCCACAGACGGGCCGACGATCCCCCCTCCCACCACCCGAGATGGCGCAGGGAGCACCCGGAACAGGCCCACCGCGACCCGCCAGGCCGGCGAGAAAGGACAGCCCGAACAGCTGCATAACTAGTATTTATCTATTTTATCCAGCCTGCCATCTACAAGAATCTAGACTTTGGAATTGACTTGGAGTCCAGAATAGCTTTAGTGGGACCCAATGGTGCAGGGAAGTCTACACTTCTGAAACTGCTTGATGGAACATTGACACCTACTGATGGGCTTATACGAAGGCACAACCACCTCAAGATTTGCCGCTATCATCAGGTTTGAAGAAAAATTAACTCTTTCTGCTTCTATGTAATACAGTGGAATAATGATTTTTAAAACCCTCAATTTCTTGAACCTCCTGATAACTTGAACCAAAACTCACTTGGAGCCACAAGCAAAGTTTTTGACATTTTTGACATCATTCCTATGGTCCAGAAGACCATAGATCATGGAAAAAAAGTGATCAATTTGTTTTATACAAATGGTAATACAGACAATTTACCAATGAATTAGATAGAAGATCAGTAGAGAGGGTAGCAAAGGGGGTGTCGTGATCCCGTTTTACGCACAAATTTTAACCAAATTCACACGTCACGTATACTTACAAAGCAGAATTCTCGAATCACGCGTCTTTTCTAGCTATTTTCACGCGTCACGGTACAATTTTTTCCCTATTTTCACGCGTCACGGACTAATTTTTGCCCTTTTCACGTGTCACGCATAAACCCTTTGCTACCCTCAGTAGAAAGTCACGTGCATGCCAGACAGCTCGAAGAATCACATTTTTCTGCTTGAAGCTTTTATATGTTTGCCTTGGATAGTCAAGTACTGAAATTTTGTATCCCCAATTTCTTGAACACCCTGATTTCTCAAACCAATTTTCTTTTCCTTTCTATTTCCTTGAAGATTTGAGAAATGGGTATTCCATTGCAATTACAGTGTACAGAGCGCGGAGAGGGGAGGGGCGGAACAGGAGACCGACAGACACGCAATGCACAACACGAGAAGACACGACGACGAGTGAAGGAAGAGCGAAGAAGGAGGAAGGAAGTCGAACAACCCGCCAGACGCGAACCGGAAGGGAGCGGGGAGGCCAACGGCGCACACGGAGACAGCCACGAACCAGAAGCGGCGGCGGACGCAGAGAAGGGGGTATTATTCAAATAAATCATTTATGAATAATTGCAAATTTTCATACCAGGGGGAGGGACACTGCTGTCACTTGCAGCAAAAAAAAAAATCCAGAGAAAAACTCAGGGGTCTTGCGATTCCGGATTTTAGAATTTTGATGACGTCATATTAAAACCCAAGGCTTGATTGTTTGTTTTGTTCCATGTGTAAAGTGAGGTTTTTTAATGACTTGCAGCATCTCCAAGACATGTTAGAATTGGACATGTCAGCAATTGCATTCATGATGAAATGCTTTCCTGAAATTAAAGAGGTAGAGGACATGCGTAAGTCAATAGGGAGATATGGGCTGACAGGAAAACAACAGGTTTGTGCTTACATACAAAATATATCGTTATCATCATCATCCTTAAACAAAACATTCGTTTTACAAGGGATGGTACCTTACATATTTTACACTTTTTGAACACTAAATAAAAATTAATATTTGTACTTTTGGAGAAAAGTATCTCCCAAATCAAACATTCTTGAAAATTCTATGAAACCAAAATATACCATACTTTAGAGATCATGAATGGTCCAGCAAAATTTTGCAGTGCTCGCAAAATTAGGCTTCTGCTTGGAATGCTTGCAAAATTTTAGTAGGTGGCATGCTCGTTTGCTCGTGCTCGCAAATTTCTATGACTGCTCGCATGTTTGGTTTTAAGTGGAGGTAGCTTTTTGAAAAGTGCTCGTTGCTCGCAAAGCTAACTTGCTTGTGCTGGCAAAGAAAAACATTTTTTTCACATGCTCGCAAGTGCTCGCAAAGACCTTTTACTCTTAACTTGTATGACATAATTTGGTAATGTTTTAAGACAGCGTGTTAAAAGCACTCCATAAAATACAGTCAAGCTCACCAATTAGTCAGGCCTTGTAACAACAACAATCTTTATTTTCATGGCCAGTTTCCATAGTCTGCAAGCAGTCTCTTTCTTTTTCTAGTGGGCAAGACAAAAACGTGAATGCGAGCGATTTGTTTTTCGCCATTTTCATAATTTCAACTCTTCCAGTTGTGCATAGTATTTTACGAACAAAAGCTGACATGCTTTCAGTCATTGTAATTGGAAGAAAGCATATTAACCCCTAAGAGTGCCAATTAGCACATAGTGCCATAACTTGGTCAATATTTGTCCAATTTATTTGAATTTTTGACATCACACTTGTCTTCTAAAGATCTGCATGTTGAAAGCATAAAATTGTACCTTGCCCCTATTTGTAACATGATTGACCACCCCTTCAACTTTTGCAACTTTTTTGCCTGACACGTAAGTGACATGCAACATTACTGAAATTTACCAGTAAACTGAGATCTGCACAATAAGCTATAGTTTAGGGGTATACATGTACCTATTACATACGGAGAGAAACAATTTTTTAAATCTTTTTCTTTTTAATGTTTCAACCAACTTCTTTCAAAACTGTAACTTCCTTCTTGTTTGTACAAGTGTTTTGTGAAATTTTCTGATCAAGAACTTTCAAATGGTGTATCATATATGGATATCAGGTTTATATTTTTTAATTTACGAAAAAAGACCATTCGCTTTAGGGGGTAAAGGGTTAAGTAGCATGGGCATATTTAGTAAATAAACCCCTTCCGATATTTAGGTTTTGGGAACTGCTCACCTACCCCTCCCTTTTTTTTTTTTTGGATGGTGGGGGGGGGGGGGGGAGAAAAAGCGGCTGGTATATTGGAGGATAATGCCCGAGGCTGAAAGATAAAATGAACAGTTCGCTTCTCGGCCAACTGTGAAATTTTGAGGACAATCTTTCAGCCAAGGGCATTATCCTCCAATATACAAGCGAGCCAGGAAGGGGTTTATTTATTTTATAACCCCCTGATTAATTTCTACAGCGCGCTTTATCACCAGTAAATTTGTAGGAAAAAAACCTACGTAATAAACCCGGCGTAACTGGGGTTGAAACAAATGTAAGTTGATGGTTTTCGTGGTTTTTTAACTCCGTGTTATCATTAAAAGTTAAAATTGAATAAGATGACTTCATTTGTTTGTTTTGTTTTTGCCTACAAAATGGGCGACGGATATCAAACCGGACGGGGTATATTCGCTGATACCCGTCGTCCGATTTTGTACCACGTGATGCGTTTTGTCCAATGAGCGCACGCAAAAAATAATAAGTGGGCTATAAGGTCTTATATTCAGAAGGCAGGCTTGCAAATCCACCACATTTCTCATAGAAGTGAAAGGGAGTGGGGGGAAGAAGGGGGTGTAAAAAAATGAAATTTAAAAATTAAAAAGTTTGTAATCAGTGATTCATCTCAAATCAAAATACAGATCTGTCCAATGCGTAACCTGTCTGATGGCCAGCGTTGTCGGGTGGTGTTTGCTTGGCTGGCCTTCCAGGCGCCACATCTCTTGTTACTTGACGAACCTACAAATCATTTGGACATGGAGACCATTGATGCCTTGGCAGATGCCATCAATGACTTCGAAGGAGGAATGGTGCTAGTTAGTCACGACTTCAGACTTATAAATCAGGTAAATAAAAAATACAGTTAACTATGGGTGCAAAGTTGAATGGACAAACATTTGGTTTCTTGTACTGCCAGACAAAAAGCCTTGTTCAGGTTAACAAACATGAACATTTCATTTGTCTGAATGGTCACACCAGTGTATAAAATTATTTATTCAACCAGTAAATAAAATGAATATTTTGATATGGATTTGACAGAGTGATTTCATTTAACCTGTGAAACAATATCTAACAGATAATGCATAATGGTCAAAACTAAACAAAGAAAAACAATAAAATGGTATCTAAAAGTGTAATACCTATTTCACGGGTTTAGTAAAACCACTCTATTCAAGTGCATTTTTAGATTACCGTGTTTACTCGAATAAGCGCCGCAGCCCTTTTTAAAAATTGGACGCCACAAACAATGTCATCTAGACGAAACTTCTACAGTGACTAAAAGAAGGGCATTTTGATTGTCAGTATTCGTCTCTTACGGAAGAAGGTAGTTGCGCTTGCTGTCCCGACAAAGTTCACGGCCTTCAAAACGTAAACAGAACTACGTATTGTAAGAATTTTGGATAGAAGAAAAAGAATGGTCGAGCAGTAAAACATAATAACTTGAACTGCAAAACATTGCTTTTGAAGAAAAGGAACTTCCAAGGCTGTTTCAGAGTTGCATTGTAGTCCTATTTTTAGTTAAACGGAATTCTTCGAACAAGCGCCGCATCGGGTCTGCGGCGCTTATTAACTTTTTTGTCCCAAATGTGGCGCTCATTCGAGGGCGGCGCTTATTCGAGTAAATACGGTATGTGCAGACTTCTCCCTATTTCCTCAGTCTAATGTCAGCTCTGACTTTTTTTTTCTTTTTTTCTAGGTTGCAAAGGAAATCTGGATTTGTGAAAAGAAGACGATAACACCATGGAAGGGTGATATTCTATCGTACAAACAAGAACTAAAGAAGAAAGTCACCAAGAAACAAAAATAGTCACAAAATTATTTAACACACAAATTCAAATATCAGAAACTAAAATGACTCAAGGTACTCCAGATCTGTTCTGTGCAGAACAGTCATGTTTACACTATGCTGTCGTGGCATCAAATCCCTCAGTTCTTTTCAGAGGAAGATGGCACTTGCCATTTATACGATGCCTAACCACTGTGTGGCTATGACCTCCTTCACTACCAGCTGAGCTGGATTCTAATTTTTTCAACTTAAACCTTATTAAACAAGAAGTTCCGCTATAAAAGGGATGGCACCTCCCATTTTTCACACTTCGCGGGGGCGAATTGTATTTTTTTTTTTTTTTTTGGTGGCTGTTGGGGGGCCGAGCCTCCTTCAATATAAACATTTTTTAAAATCTCATAAAAAAAATATATATTATAAAAAAAAAAATAAAAAAAATTTTTCTTTTTTTATGAATATTTTTCTAGAAAAAAAAAAAAATTTTTTTATAAAAAATTTTTGAAAAAAAAGGGGGGTTTTTTTTTTTTTTTTTTTTTTTATGCACACGGGGGGGGGAGGGGCCAGCCCCCCTTAACACCGGAACTTCTTTTAAGAAAGGAACTGCATGGAAAAGTTTTTTATTGCAAACCTCGAAATGTTGAGACTGAAGACTCAACTGCCACTCTGTTGGGTTGTTGTTACTTTTGTTTTGTTTTTTTTCTACAGAGCATATCAACATGTTCTAGATTCTGAAACAGTCAAAGTTCTGTACAAGTGTTGTTGTTGTTTTTTTTTTTTTAATCCAAATGTAAACACACTAATACTTATGGCATATTCCATTAGCGAGCGGTGCGGCGGACACGCAGTGATGGCAGCGCGCCACCCAGCCGGCCACCCGACAGCCGTGCCGGCGCCTGCCGCCGTGCTGAGTGATGCACTGGATGCGCGCCGTGATGGCCAGAGTACTGGTGGTACGACACTCATGAAAACTGCTCTATGTGTAAGAAATTAATGTTAAACTTTCTTCCACTGTATTTTAACTCAAACTGGTTCAGTCTTAACTTCAAAATACAAATTCTATAATACTGTTCCACACTTTGCTGAAAATAGCAGTATGGAGATAAATTTAAATATCGTAATAGATCAATTTATTTATAACTGCTAAGCAATGTTCTTTTCTTTATTTAATTATTTTGCTGTAAGAAATAAAGCAGTGGGCTACTGGTAACTCATTTCTTACATTTGTTGTTCTCTAAAGTCATAATCATTTAAACCTAGAATTTCAATACACAGGCCATTCAATCTTTACTTTCACTATCACATTGGTGCAAACTGGGTACCTTATTCTCACTAAATTTCGCGAGTACTTATTTTCGCGAAAAATCAAAATCCTTTTTTCGCGAGTTTTTTTTTTCGCGTTTTTGGGAGGGGGGTGTAGGTGGGGTGTTTTTTTTTTCTTTTTTTTTTTTTTTTTTTTATTATAAAGCTTTAACCCCAAAAAAAAAAAAAAAAAAATAAAATAAAAAAAAAAAAAAAAAAAAAAAAAAAAAAAAAAAAAAAAAAAAAAAAAAAAATATATAAAAAAATATAAAACTCATTTATTTTAACAAAAAAAAAAAAAAAAAAAATTTTTGGTGGAGGGGGGGGAAAAAAAAAAAAAAAAAAAGAAAAAAAAAAAAAGAAAAAAAAAAAAAAAAAAAAAAAAAAAAAAAAAAAAAAAAAAAAAAAAGAAAAAAAATAATAAAAAAAAAAAAAAAAAAAAAAAAAAATTTTATATAAAATATAAAATATTTTTTTTTTTTTATTCTCCGCGCCTTATTTCCTAGAATTAAAATTTTCCCTTTTTAAAAAAAAAAAAAAAAAAAAAAAAAAAAAAGAAAAAAAAAAAAAAAAAAAAAGGTATTAACAACCCATCTGGGGCCTCAATCTTTCTTGCCAAAAATGATAAATTTCTGTCGATCAATAGAGGGACTTTTTACAGCTACTGTAGCAACATTTCCAAAAAGCAAGTTTACTTAAACAGCAAGTCCGCTGTATTAGCTTTCTATGTACCCTAGCTGATTTATGATTTGAAATAACCCCCTCTTGTTTAACCCCCCAGCGCCCCTGAATCCCCCCCCCCCCCCCACCGCCGCGCGCCTGCCCCCTCTAGTGCCCCGCAAGCAAGCTAAAGTGGAACTAATTTATATACAAGCAAAATAACAGAAGTGGAACTAACCGCAGGCAAATTGGAGTGCAAATTTATGTTAAATCACCTTGACTTATTGAAGCAATTCAATGATCTTCTGCGGCTTGGAAAAAACACAGCCTGAAGTAATTACTACTAAAATAACATTACCGTTCCTGCACATGTATTCCCTGACAGCAGAAGATCGTGCGGAATTTGAAAGTAACACCTCTCTTCGAACAACAACAGAATAATTTCATTCGAAATGCAAGGTTTACAAAGCGATTAGAACTTGGAAAGCAAATGTATCTGACTTTGCGACCGAAATTCTTCAAACCGTATGAACGAAATACGCTGAAACTAGGCACAAACCTTTTCAATATCCTGTTCTAGCTGCAGCTGAAAAAAAAATGCAAAACAAATCGACAAATTGTTCGCAATTTGAAATAACGTCATTTGTTTGATATTTTCAAAAATTCGGCTGAAAACCATCCACCTTTATTGACTGCTAACATTCGATGTATACACACGATCTTTTTAACTTTTACACACAAGATTAAGGTGACTTCAGCCTCAAAACTGGCTGGTACTGGGTTGTTATAAGTATCACATTTATCCGACGGTCAAGACAGACGCATAACACAACAGTTTTTAAAGGAAAAGTAAAGATGTCGCTCGTTCAGGAAATCTACGGAGTGGATTTTCCTGTAAGTTGTTGTGAGTAAGCTTCAACTGTTTGGCAGCGTTGTGGGATAATTACAGAAAAAATCACCGTGGCATTTTAAAAATAATCGCATTTTATTAACAACGAAGGCTTCCGAAAATCCCTCATAACTTAAACAAATCGCGTTTGATCGCTATGAAACTTATCATTTTATATAATTTAAGGATTTTTCTTTCAGATTCTCAAAAATCTAAGCAATCGCTTCACGTTTTCTCGTTTTAAAACGCGTTTAAAAAAGGGAACCGTCAGCCTCATAAATACCCGCGGGCCACCTTAACCCATGAAAATCATCATCTTTGAACATCTAAAGGAAGATAGAACCGCAATTTTCTGTGAGAAATCAAACCACGGCTATAAATATCGATTTTTTTGGAAACGCACGGAAACCATTTGAAAAATTAAGCCTTAATTTTTCAAATGGCAATCTATTTCCATCCGTTGCCAATGACGCTTGTTTACAGTTTCAGTGCTCTAATATAGCAATTGTCAATAAAACTGGACCATTATTTTTAGGTTTCCTCTGGCACAAATAAAATGTTTGGCTGGTTAGAAATTTGGCAGAATCCGTGTCAAAGCCCCTTTAACTGACAGCCGACATGTAGACCCTCCCATTCAGGCTACGTTTACACGAACCGTTCCGAACCGAACCGGACCGGACCTGTTTACATGGAACCATTTGGAACTGATCCAGGTGTTTACACGGAACCGTTCTGGAACCGGTCCGGAACGGATCCATAACTGGACCTGCAAAATAGCAGGTCCAGTTTTAGATCCGTTCCGGACCGGTTCCAGAACGGTCCCGTGTAAACAGAAGGCCTATCCGGTCCGAAAATCGGACCGGATTCGTTCCGGACCGGGCAATTTTTTAATTGCGCGTAGCGGTATCACACTCGCTCTTCAGGCAGACGAACCGAGTTCGATTCCACCCCAGGACACATTATATCGAACATTTTCCTTTTTCCTCTTTCATAAAATTCGAAAAAAAAAACTAAGTGTCTAAAGTGGGCGTAAAAAAAAAATTGCCCGGACCGGTCCCGCGTAAACATAAGGCGCGTTTACGCGGTAGAGAAATTTGGGTACGGACCCGTCGCAAAAATGGTCCGGACCCGACCACTTTTGTAGAGAAACAGTCAAATCAAAACGGGGCCATAGGCGCCTATGGCCCCGTTTTTGGTTGACTGTTTCTCTACAAAAGTGGCCTCAGAACCGACTAGCAACAAAGGGCTCTCATTAGCCAACTGTTACGATTGCGTGTCGTTAGACTAATTAGGGTCTCACACGTCACGCAATAGGCGTCTGCCCCCAGGCTTACTGTGTAATTAACAGGATTTCAAAAGGTTCTTATTGCAAAGTACATGCAAAAATTTCAATTTAGATCTTTCGTTTCGGTTTATCAGTTCCACGCGTGCAAAGAGAAAGAAGAGGCAACTGCAGGTATCTCTGATTCACTTACGGCCCCAATCTATCTAGCGACAAAATATGACCTCCTTTGCCTTAACCAGTGGAGCGCATTATGTTAAAAGTTTGAATGTGTTCCTAGCGAAATCTGGAGAAAGAAAGAAGAATTTTGAGATATTACGAGATCATATACCACCGTTGATTCAAAGGACTATTCCTTTCTGCCAACAACAATCGCGTTTTAATATCTTAAGCGTTGGAAGTGGAACGGGAGAAATGGATCTGGAAATCATGAAAATAATCAAAAAGGAATTTTAGAAAAGCCAGCAAGGCCATCACATGAAATTGTTCAACCGAGCCATCGAGCCTAGTGAATATTCATGTGGTCTTTACAAAGCTGCCATCGAAAACCTACCAAGTTCATTGACATTGCGCGATCAAAACACTGACTTTGACATTTGCCAACAAACCTTTGAAGAGTTCAAAGAATTAACAGAACAAGGTCAGCAGTGTCAAGGGGAATCAGTGAAGTTTGACCTGGTCCATTTCATACACAGTATCTACTATGTCGACATCGAGCAAGCCTTGATTCATTGTTTTGAGAAAGAACTTAGCCACCAGGGAACTTTATCTTGTATCGTCGAGGATCAAGACCTTGCATACCAGGTTTCTTTGATGCAACCCAAGCAGTGGTATGGTACGGGCACGGAGAGCGAAAAGTACGAAACAATTGAGAAGATTATCAAGATCGCTAACGACAACGGCTGGAAACACGAAATATACAGCCAAGAATATTCCATTGATGTTACCGAGGTGTTTGATGAGAAATCAACCGAAGGAAATCTGCTGCTCGACTTCTTGACTCACACTGTGAATTTTCGTGAGACGGCAGACAAACAACTTGTGGAAGAAACGCTTGCACTGATTAAAGATCTGACCACTGTCAAGGATGGAAAGCGTCTTGGAGAGAAAAAGGAATCGCTTGTTCTAATTTACAAGTGAATCAGTTTGCTTTTATAATTTACTTTATTCCCAAAGTTGCTCAATTTCTTTTAATATCCCTACCCCTTGCCTTAATTTTTCAGAAGTCGTTCGCTGCCGTTCAATGGCTGCCGTTTTTTTCGGTTCGTCACGCAACGCTTCTTCCCACAAGCGTGACGTGACGAGCAAAATAACAGTTGTTAAGGAGATTTGACTGGGATAATATAGAACAGGGCTAAGGAATGGTACGTTTTTAACTGAGAAGAGGAGGGCTGGGGCTTCAGAGGGGAGGGTCTTCCTAAAATATGGAGAGATTTAATAGGTAGGGTCAAGCCTAATAAAAGTGGAAGGTTTAGAGGGAGTCAAGCCTTTTTCGGTCTTTTTTTAATTCATATTGCTAAGTACAATGCAAATAAATGTCCCACATCGATGTCATTCAACGTGTTTTAATGCTGTCCCCAAGTTCTTTTAGTTCTTCAATCTTACTTTTAAATTTCCTAAGTTTTTCAAGGTTGTTCATGATTGTAATCGAATCATGCTTTTTTACTTCAAAATTTTACTGAATCTTCTCGCTGCGGCCAGATTCTCTGAAGTCAACAATCTAGAAAGAGACCCTTTGAGCTGCTAAAGTAGAAAGCTTTTATCCAAGCAGTCTTAGAAGCCAAGATGTGAAACTGGAAAAAGAAGTATATTTCCCCCCTGAGAATTTCTTGAACACTTTTGTAGTGCTTTTAACGTTTTAAAAAAAGATCCGTGAGATTTTTTAGCTCTATTTATTAAGAATTATTTTTTTTATTACTGATCATTCCATAGACTTGCACCAAGTCGCCCTCTATTGGCGAGCGAAGCGAGCCGAAAAGCGTCGCGAAGCGACGACCGCGAGTGACGAAGTCGCGAGAGGGCGACTTGTCCCGCTTGAAGGATTTTGAATCAAGTTTCCCGCCAATAGCAACAGGTATCAATTATCAGGGGGCGGTGTTTCTGCGAGCGCGTGACTTTTCTAGCATGAGTCAAGTTTCAATAATTCTTGTTTTGTGATGGCGGAAAGTAGCGCGGGGTCAACTCCGACCTAAACGATCACGCGAATTTCGGTTTCTCCTTGCTCGAAAGAGCAAATTTGTATTCTTTGCGCTAAGGAAGTCGTAAAAACGATTACAGGCGAAGATTGATCGGCCCAGGGGAAAAAACAAGGCTTGCTTAGACCTGGAAATCCTCGCCGGACGGCAATTCTCAGAACCTGAACTGACTACAAATATTATTTGTAGAAACTGTGCCGACAAAAACGAGAAGATCGTGAAGAAAGCAGAAGAAAGTAAACGTTGAATTCGTTGAAGGCTGGTCATGAAGCGATAGCTGAACATTACTTGAATACACATTAAATCGCTTCCTAAACATAGATAGTTTAAGATTGCAAACACTTTTAATCGGCGAAATATGTGATGGCAAATGTTGTGAAGTGCTTCTGGACTTCCAAAACTAATTCTGAACTTTAAATCAATTATGTCCTTAACTGTTCGTCGCTGCAGTCGTCTCCAACATATGAGGCCGCAATCCCACGGTTTTGCAAAGAGTAAACTTGGTCTTTCATGAGCGATACTAAAGGGACAACAACAAGGACTATCGTCGTGTCGCCTCCAATTTCACATGTAGTCGAGTGCAAACGGTGCCAATTCAAACGTTAAGCTTTTGCCCGCTTCCGTGGGCACAGAAACATTTTTTCCGCAGAGATACGCTTCTATGGCCTGATGTTGATTAACCTGCGATCAGGCGTTATTTTTCTCGCGGCGGTGTAGTCACCTTCCCTCCGCCACGAAAAAAAAAGAAAGCCTGATCACAGGTTAGATGTTGATATTCTTTTAACTCATCGTTTCCCGTGACCCTGTTGTGCAATTTCCATCGCTTCTTTCGCTGTTCGCATGATGTGACCTCGATGTGACAAGAAATGACGCGTCAAGAAGCATCGATTTACATTTGAATGACACTTTCTTTGAGATCTCGACTCTGATTGGCCGCGGTTATAATTTATTCACCGACCCGTTTTTGCAAGTTGGAAAAGTCCTTCGTACGTGACATACCTAAACCGCGCGTCGAAGGACTTTGAGAAAGTCTAATCATTCCATGACTATGACTGAAATAGAGCCGAAATATTGTGTATTTCTCTACATCTCAGCCATCTCGCAATAAACTAAACAAAAACTTCAAAACTTCAAAAAATGATCTTTTACCTCGCTTTCTTTATGTTCAATTAAAAACTGTCTGAGATAGTTCTGAATTTTTTCTTGCATTAATGGCAATTCTCTCACACCTAATTATTTAAACAAAAATTGGAATGCACGTCACTCGATCAATACTTAAGCTAACTACCAGGCGAACAGTTGTTTCTCACCGAAAACGATACATTTCTTTGTATTAACAGAGGAAATGTTCACAGTCTATAAGACCTATAGCGCCGGACGCAGTCTACCCCTCTGTAAGCAAGCCATGAGGTTCTTTACTTATAAATGAGTAGAAGTGATTCCTTTTTGTCTCCAAGACGCTTTCCATCCTTGACAGTGGTCAGATCTTTAATGAGTGCAAGCGTTTCTTCCACCAGTTGTTTGTCTGCCGTCTCACGAAAATTCACAGTGTGAGTCAAGAAGTCGAGCAGCAGATTTCCTTCGGTTGATTTCTCATCAAACACCTCCGTAACATCGATGGAATATTCTTGAGTGTATATTTCGTGTTTCCAGCCGTTGTCGTTAGCAATCTTGATAATCTTGTCCGTTGTCTCGTAGATTTCGCCCCCCTTGTCTTTTCCATGCCACTGATTGCTTTGCTTTACAGTTACCCAGTATGACAGGTCCCGCTCTTCGACGATGCAAGCGAAAAATCCCTTGTCGCTTAGTTCTTTCTCAACACAATGAGTCAAGGCCTGCTCGATGTCGACATAGTAGATACTGTGTATGAAATGGACCATGTCAAACTTCACCGATACCTTCTGGCTTTGTTTGTACTCTTCAAAAGTCTGTTGGCGAAGGTCGAACTCTGTCAGTTGATTGTTTAGTGGACTGGGCAGGTTTTCAATGGCAGCTTTGTACAGACCACACGAATATTCATTAGGCTCGATGGCTCGGTTGAACAACTTCATGAAGCGACTTTGTTCGCTTTTCAGAGATTCGTCTTTGATTATTTTCATGATTTCCATATCCATCTCTCCCGTTCCACCTCCAACGCTCAAAATATTGAAACGCGATCGTATATTGCTCAAAGGAAGAATCCTTCGAATTATTGGCGGTAGATGATCTCGTAATATCTCAAACATCTTCATTCTTTCTCCAGTTTTCGCTATGAACGCATTGTAGCGTTTCTGATAAGTGGTTCCAGTACGTATTAAGCCAAACGAAGTCATATTTTCTCCCTCAGTTGAAAAAGGAGCTATATCTGGGATCTGAACTAAATCAGGCCTCTAATTAAATCATCAGGTTACCTTTGTAGAGGAGGCATCAAGAGAATGACCCCTTTTTGAATTCCAGATGCGCCTGTTTAAGCACAGGCAGACCACCCTATGTGTTCGTAGTTAATTATTGTTGTTGACATGAGACGAACAAAAGAAATTTTGAAATCTGTAAGGGCTACTGAAATAAAGCTCTGGAAATTAAATATCTAAACTACATTTCGCTCTAAATATCTTAATGAAGTTGAATGAAACGTTTATCGACTCAATTGTTGCATTTCTTCGCCTGCGCGGGCCGTTTTAAGCGCCTTTTTAACTGATTTAGCAGGCCGAAGGTCGGTAATAGAGAAAGAGAAGACAAGACTTGCAAGTCGGCGGCCGACAGCAGCGACCTCCTCCACTTCAAACCAGAATTAACGCCAAACTTCTGAAAATCTCACCTATCTGACGACGGCTATCGATCGGTGAGTTGTTGCTCTATCTCTTCGCCGAATTTGAACTTCATCCCTCCAACAATGTCCGAGAAAATCCACGCTGAAATCATGCATACGGCTTGCTGACTATGATCGGTGCTCAACTCAGCGACCAGAGAAATAACATCATCGGCCGGCCGTTTCAAATTCACCAATCAGCGCTTGGCATTTCGCGGCAGCCCGCCGCGGCTCAAAACCTGAGATTGGTGAATTTGAAACGGCCGGCCGATGATGTTATTTCCCTGGTCGCTGAGTTGAGCACCGATCATAGTCAGCAAGCCGTATGCATGATTTCAGCGTGGATTTTCTCGGAAATTGTTGGAGGGATGAAGTTCAAATTCGGCGAAGAGATAGAGCAACAACTCACCGATCGATAGCCGTCGTCAGATAGGTGAGATTTTCAGAAGTTTGGCGTTAATTCTGGTTTGAAGTGGAGGAGGTCGCTGCTGTCGGCCGCCGACTTGCAAGTCTTGTCTTCTCTTTCTCTATTACCGACCTTCGGCCTGCTAAATCAGTTAAAAAGGCGCTTAAAACGGCCCGCGCAGGCGAAGAAATGCAACAATTGAGTCGATAAACGTTTCATTCAACTTCATTAAGATATTTAGAGCGAAATGTAGTTTAGATATTTAATTTCCAGAGCTTTATTTCAGTAGCCCTTACAGATTTCAAAATTTCTTTTGTTCGTCTCATGTCAACAACAATAATTAACTACGAACACATAGGGTGGTCTGCCTGTGGTTTAAGGCATGTGCTTGAACCCAGACGTTGAATTCTGTACGATATACGAGTAGAGATGGACGATGGACGATATGCCCATTTTTGACAGAATCCTGCACAATCTTTAGGGAATTTTAAAATATTGAGCAGCCCTCTGCTTTACACCAGTTAAGTACAACCGGAGAATGACACGTGACGTAAACTAATAAAGTTACAACAGCTTTATTTCACTTTCTTTTTCATTTTATTCGGACATCGTTTCAGTTTGTCGAGAAGTCAACTTATTGACACGAAAATGGACATGGATTTTACTGATACTCCGAAATTGTTCAAGGTGCATTTAGCAAGGTTTCACCTGGCAAATGCTTTGTTCCTTGTGTGGGTTGAGCTGGAAGGGAGTGACTTACATTACCACCACCTGTCGTTATTGATACGTGTTAATAAAGGGCTTTAGATCGGAGTAGGAGTACTTTCGAGATAATATTCTGTATAATAGTCTTTCCTGTTTCCTTGCGTGAAAATTAGTTGGCAATACGTCTGCGTGACATTGCGTGACAAAAATACCGCCGTCATAACTTCCGGTGATACGTAAATAAATTCATTTTCTAGACGCCCATCCGCTTGTCAGTTGCAGACCATGCAACTGGTTAAACCAAATTGATATGGCAAAAGATGCGAAAGGGAAAAATAGTATTTATTAGCCTACAGTTTTTTTGTAAAAACGTCTAATTTTCGACCGAGGCTAAGCGCTCTTATTTTTTTCTACGACTTGAGCTTGAAAATTTATATACGTCATTTGCAACACAAATATCGTTCTTACCCAAATTTCAGCCTTGGATACGTTCTTAGGTTGTTCTAAAACTTTGGCCCTTCTCAGCCTCAACGTTCTTATATTAAAAAAGTTCTTGTTATTAGGGACTGTGCAATAATTATCAGGCGGGGGTTGGAAAACCAGAGGGGGGGCATAAAGTAAAATCAAAGCAAGGACAGGGGGGCTCAAAGTAAAAAAAAAATCAAGAGGAGGGGGCTTTACATTTTATTTCAAGTGTTTATTGTTCTCACTGAAAGGCTTAATGCAACCTTGTTATTGATGTAGAATACCGTGACGCATGGTGCAAGCTCCTTATTTTAAATATATAATTAATAGAGGGTCTAACATAGGGTTTGCAATTCCCGCTTCCCGCCACCATTTTTTCCTCTTTCCCGCCATCCCGCTCGCTTCGGACGCGTCATCCCGATCCCGCCGCATTAAAATGTTTTTCCCCGACTGTTCCCAAGTTATCGTATTACAGTAGATCTTTACAGTTGCCTTGGTCAATGATAACGATAGACAGGAGTAGCTAGTTCACTTTGGTAAATCTATGGTTTACCTACTTTACCCTGAGTTGGCGTTCATTCGTTGATCTTTAATGATGCTCTGTCGTTTCTCTGAAGTATCGATGTTATTTCTTTTTCTCTGGCTGATGACCTGTTGTTGTAGTAGCTGTCCTTCCTGTCATGCTGCATTTCCATTTAACTTGGAGGGAATGCAACTAGGCTATGACGATCCACTTCGCCATTTTGATTTTTGACAGCAAGAAGCTTGCAGTTGCCTAATATGGTTAGTGCACTGGACTCTAAATCGAGCAGTCCGGGTTCAAGCCCTGGCCAGGGCACTGCGTTGTGTTCTTGGGCAAGACAATTGACTCTCATAGTGCCTCTCTCCACCCAGGTGTAAAAATGGGTACCGGCGAATTTACTGCTGGGGGTAACCCTGCGATGGACTAGCATCCCATCCGCTCAGACGCTCCATGCTACGTGCGGAAACCGGGATAAGTTCGCGCGCCCAGAAAACATTTCCAAACACATATAGAGTTGGTAGCCGTTGCGTTAACTTCGCTTGCAGTTTCCTCTCTTAAACGGTCGGTGACCCCCACTTTTTTCGGGATATACCAACTTTACCGATAAATCTCTACTGATTGACAAAAAATGAGCGAATTTCCAATGTTGGAACTTTGTTATTTTTTCATTTTCTCCCCTCGCGCGCGACCAAATTAGTCACATTTTCCAGTCTCGAGTGTTCGCAAATCCAATTCTTTAAAGCAAGATTTTCCTTAAGGGACTTCAAAACCGAAATATATTTGTACAATAGACCCACTAAAATAAATTCAGGCAAAGAAAGTTAGCCTACATCAATTAATTTAAAATATTTTGTCGCCCGAAGCCGCTAAGGTCATATCGAGTGACGAAGTGAAATTTATCCAAATACGCGCCCTCTTTCGGTTATCGTATTTCGGAAACGAAGTCGGTGACCCCCACTTTTTTTTTACATTTCTGAGAAAAGTAACTAATAAACTAGCTCTGGTGAAATTTTAAAAAAATTGCAATGTTGGAAGATTTTCGCGCGAACGTCCTTAAAGACAATAGAAGCCATTCATTTAGAACAATGAACAATGAAGCCCCACGGAGTCTTCTTTTATCGTTTATCGTCTATATCTGCTGGAAACGTGATTTTTAAATGGATTTTATAGAAAAAATTGACATGTTTGTGACAGGTCTTAATTAAAAATTAGACGGTGGTCGGACCGCAAATTGATTTTGCTGATAAGGATCAAAAATTCACACGCACGCTGATAATGACGAAAAAGTAGACTGTATAGCGACCTATAGCATCCCGTTTCCCGCCCGAAAAAGACAAGAATTCCCGCGTCTCGCCACGAAAATAACCAACTTCCCGCCTCCCGCCGACCCCTTACAATCCCGCATCCCGCCTTTAAATTTCCTTTCATCCCGCATCCCGCCAGCGAAAACAGGCCCATGACAACATGGCCGTGTTCAATAGAGAGTTGGAGTAGTGCTTCACTTCAAAAAAATAATTCATCCATATCAAGGCAGCTCCAGAAATGTAGAGTAGCACAAAATTTGTGTAAGATGTTCAATTTAATGTTCCGGTTGTTTTAAGTAATTCGTACGGATGGTTTACATGTAATTTAGAAAAACGTTAATTTGGCGACCTTCCTACATTTTGACGCAAATGGTGAGTTTATAGTATTTTCTCAAACTTTTTCATCGGTGCAAATAGCCGAATGTGATTTGGAGCTATCAAAACTGATGCATTGAACTTTCTTTGTCTTCGGTTATGGTACTTTTGGGCGAAATGTGGAAGAGCTGGAGCGTTCCAAGCCTTGAAGTTTGCCCGAGATTAATATTTTGATGATCAAATTGTATTGAGGTTTCTGTTCCGACGATTTCTCGGAAACTTAGAGAGTCATATTAAGATGTTATAATGAGCTAATTGCAGTAGTTTAAACGAAATCCTAGCGCTCAGTTTTCTGTAAATAGCAGTTTTATCCAAATAGGTGTGTTCAATAAAAGTAGCATTGCACAAAACTCGCAATCATTACATCGACATATTGGCGTGTGTATTAATCTTCGATAAATTTAGAGTAAAATGCGAAAGTCTGAGGGAAATCGAGTAGGAAATGGTAAAGTAATTAGACATTTTTGACAGGCATACAGCACGTCATTTATTTCGATCGAGTCACCTTAATTAGTCTCCTTCGCAGCCGTTCGTGGCATCCCAAATAGCGGCTGCGAAGGAGACTAGCATTTAATAGACCCTTTGCTGCATCAGAATTCTTGTGAGATGTCCCAAACGTTACCGCACAGGACTGTGAGTTGTTGCTGTCGTCTCGCTTGTGCTTTGCCGACGAACAGCCACAATATGGTTGTGTTGACCACTGCTTCGAGGTTATGTTTGTTCCAGATACGGATGTCCAACAAGTAAACTTGTAGAATTGCTGGATATCTGTGTCTGGAACAAACATTAACTCGTAGCAATAACAGGTGGGTGTATAAAAGAAATTGCTGGGTATGTGTAAATAAACGGTGTGTGAAAGGGGGGTCATACAAAGTTTCTGACTGATCAGAGGGGGGGGGGAGCAATAACTAAAATCACCTCTTTCAGAAGGGGGGGTATTTCTTAATATTTTCCTACTTGAAGCCCATTTTCCAACCCCTCCCCCCCCCCCCGATAATTATTGCACAGGCCCTAATCAGTAGTTAATTTTTACTTCATAGGCACATAAAGTAACTTTCATTAGTTTTTACATGCAACACGCAGTCATGATAATTACATGACTATGACTAAAATAGAGCTGAAATATTGCGTATTTTTTTCCGTCTCATCTTGCAAAAATATGAACAAAAACTTGGTTTACGATGATAACGATCTTCCTCTTCGTTCTCTTTATTATATTTTGTGCACAACACTGTTATTGACTATGGTTTTTTTTCTTAACTCATTCCTTACATTTGTGGTTATAATTCTCTAAATCCTAAAATGTCTCTACACGTTACTCAATCGATCAGGCCAACAGTTGTTTCTCACCGAAAATGATACCTTTCAGAGGTCTACCCACTAAAAGCAAGGTTCTTTACTTATAAATTAAAAGAAGCGACTCCTTTTTCTCTCCAAGGCGCTTTCCATCTTTGACAGTGGTCAGATCTTTAATCAGTGCAAGCGTTTCTTCCACCAGTTGTTTGTCTGCCGTCTCACGAAAATTCACAGTGTGAGTCAAGAAGTCGAGCAGCAGATTTCCTTCGGTTGATTTCTCATCAAACACCTCGGTAACATCGATGGGATATTCGTGGCTGTATATTTCATGCTTCCAGCCTTTGTCGTTGGCAATCTTGATAATCTTGTCAGCTGTTACAAAGCTCTCGCTATCCGTGTCCTCTCCTTGCCACTGCATGCTCTGCTTCATAGTGACGCAGTATATGAGGTCCTGTCCCTCGACAATGCAAGCGAAAATTCCCTTGTCGCCGAGTTCTTTCTCAAAACAATGAGTCAAGGCCTGCTCGATGTCGACATAGTAGATACTTTGAATGAAATGGACCATCTCAAACTTCGTCGCTTTAACCTGGCTTCCTTTGTACTCTTCAAAGGTTTGCTGGCAAATTTCGAACTCTGTCAATTGATCGTTTAGCGGACTGGGCAGGTTTTCAATGGCAGCTTTGTAGAGACCACAAGAATATTCATTAGGCTCGATTGCTCGGTTGAACAACTTCATATGCTGGCCTTGTTCGCTTTTCAGCAATTCTTCCTTGATAATTTTCACAATTTCCATATCCATTCCCCATTTCCACTTCCAACGCTTAAGATGTTGAAACGCGATCGTTGCTGGCAGAAAGGAAGAGTCAACCTTCGAATCAACGGCGGTATATGGTCTCGTAATAACTCAAAATTCTTCTTTCTTTCTCCAGATTTTGCCACGAACAAACGCAAACTTTTCTCATAATGTTCTCCGGAGGTCAAGGCAAACGTAGTCATATTCGCAGTATTTTCTCTAGTGTATTAGAAGCTATATTCAAGAGAAATCGAGATAGGTAGATTTTAAGAATGACTCAAGCCAACGCCTTATCTACGCCACGGTTCGTTTCGAAAGGTTCCAATATACATTCATGTTACTACAGAATACGTATTAAATAAATGTAAATTTAGATGTTTCGTTTCGTTTCATTACTTTCTCAGTAAAGAAGCAATTCTACCGTGTCGAATAGATAAAAGGTTGACTTCATTCGTTCTTCTACAACTTATATCCCACATTTTAATACTGCTTCTTCTTCAATCTAGGTGCAAAATATGACGTCGTTTGCCTTAACCTCTGGAGTACATTATGTTACAAGTTTAAATGTGTTCTTAGCGAAATCTGGAGAAAGAAAGAAGAATTTCGAGATATTACGAGATCATATACCGCCGTTGATTCAAAGGATTCTTCCTTCGTGCCAAAATCGATCGCGTTTTAATATCTTAAGTGTTGGAAGTGGAACGGGAGAAATGGATCTGGAAATCATGAAAATAATCAAAAAGGAATTTCAGAAAAGCCAGCAAGGCCATCACATAAAATTGTTCAACCGAGCCATCGAGCCTAGTGAATATTCATGTGGTCTTTACAAAGCTGCCATCGAAAACCTACCAAGTTCATTGACATTGCGCGATCAAAACACTGACTTTGACATTTGCCAACAAACCTTTGAAGAGTTCAAAGAATTAACAGAACAAGGTCAGCAGTGTCAGGGTGAATCAGTGAAGTTTGACCTGGTCCATTTCATACACAGTATTTACTATGTTGACATCGAGCAAGCCTTGATTCATTGTTTTGAGAAAGAACTTAGCCACCAGGGAACTTTCTCTTGTATCGTCGAGGATCAAGACCTTGCATACCAGGTATCTTTGATGCAACCCAAGCAGTGGTATGGTAAGGGCACGGAGAGCGAAAAGTACGAAACAATTGAGAAGATTATCAAGATCGCTGACGACAACGGCTGGAAACACGAAATATACAGCCAAGAATATCCCATCGATGTTACCGAGGTGTTTGATGAGAAATCAACCGAAGGAAATCTGCTGCTCGACTTTTTGACTCACACTGTGAATTTTCGTGAGACGGCAGACAAACAACTGGTGGAAGAAACGCTTGCACTGATTAAAGATCTGACCACTGTCAAGGATGGAAAGCGTCTTGGAGACAAAAAGGAATCACTTCTTTTAATATACAAGTGAATCAGTTTGCTTTTATACTTTTACTTTATTCGCAACTTTGCTCAACTGACTTCTTTTAATATCCCTACCCCTTGCCTTAATTATTTTTTCAGAAGTCGTTCGCTCCCGCTCAATGGCTGCCGTTCCTTCGGTTCGTCACGCAACGCTTTTTCCAACAAGCGTGGCGTGACGACCAAAATAACAGCTGTAAAGGAGACTTGACTTGGATAATATAGAACAGGGCTAAGGGATGGTACGTTTTTAACTGGGAAGGGGAGGGCTGGGGCTTCAGAGTGGAGGGTCGTCCTAAAAAAATGGAGAGTTTAGGGAGGGCCAAGTTTAAAAAAGTGAAGGGTTTAGGGACATTTTAAATTAAATATTGCTTGGATGTACAATGCAAATAAGGCAAATAAAGGTACCACATAGGCATAAATAGATTGTGCTCGGCAACTTCTGAGCAACTTTTAGCGTTTTGAGCAACTTTTTGTAGTACCAGCAACCTAGGGCAACTTTTGCCTTCCTTGGCAACTTTTGAGCAACAAATCGATATAAAACCGATCTAAACCATAAAAGGTCGTTTCATTTCGAAGGATTTGTATCTTTTTTATCTTTTTCATTTTTATTTTTAATTTTTTTATTTTTTTATCTATTATTGAAGTTATGTTGAGTTTAAAGAGTATATTGTTTACAACAAAGTATTTATATTTCTCATATAACAATGGCATTTTGGCCTCTTTTAATGATTGTAAGGAAATTTAATGAAAATGTTTAAATGGTAACAAACAAACAAACAAACAAACAAACAAACACGTTTTGAGTATTTATCTAAAACAAAACGACTCTAGACTCTAGACAGCAAGCAACTTTTCTAAATTTTGGTGGCAACTTTTGGATATTTGAGAAACTTTAGAGCAACTTTTGGGTATATTGTGAAGCAACTTTTCCTGAATTTACTAGCACAATCTATTCATGCCTAGTACCACATCGATATCATGCAACGTGTTTTAATGCTGTCTCCGAGTCATTCCAGTTCTTCAATCTTACTCTTGAATTTCCTAAGTTTCTCGAGGTTGTTCATGATTGCAATCGAATCATGCTTTTTCAATTTAAAATTTTTCTGAATCTTCCCGCTGCGGCCAGATTCTCTGAAGTCAACAATCAAGAAAGAGACCGTCTTTGAGCTGCTAAAGTACAAAGCTTTTATCCAAGCAGTCTTTAAAGAAGCCAAGATGTGAAACTGGAAAAAGAAGTATATTCCGCAATAAGACTGAAATCTACTCATAGCACAGTAACGTTTTGTGTATTGCTTCAGTTTAACATCTCACTGTAATTCACTTTTCTAATTGTTTCAGGGGGGTTTGATTTAGGTATTTAGGTATTTTAATTGTGTCCCCAATTAGTCGATAAGGGCTAAACACACAGACACGGTAATAAAGTTTTTATTATTATTATTATTAGTTCGATTCGGACGAAAGTAACAGAGGTTGCTATTACCAAAATAGACTCGCCTTCAATTTAGATACATAAAGATCACGTTAATGCGGACAATTGTCTTACAGGCGCAATTCGCGTTAATTTACGTCGCGTTAATTTCAAATGCCTTATTAACACAAGCGTTATTTTCCTATAATAAGGTATATATAATTCAAACGAAAAGAAGAACACACACAGCCAGTCAGACTTCGACTTATAAGCAAACCTTTTATTCATCTTTTCGAAAAGCTACGAATCTACATAAATCAGGACACAAATTACTATTATATTAAATACCTTTTTAATCAAATATTTCAACAGGAGAATTCCAATTCAGCAGAGCTGATTTACATGGAGTCCTGTCTAACTATTTATTACTGAGAAAAGACTGTTGAAAATACAAGTTCAAAAATATACATTAAAACTTGCGGATATGCTTAAAAAGGCTACATATAAACTAGTATCGCAATCACACCCGGGGGGGGGGGTACTCCCATATATGGGCTATATAGGTATGTGCCGCGGGATAGGATATGGTTTTTGAGATTCTCAGTCTTAAATAGAGTATCATTTTTCCTCCTTTTGGCATTGTGTTCCCGGTGTGATCCTTAGATAGGGTACTTAAATTCAATCAGCTAAAATAAACGCCCAGCTAAACGAAAAATAAAAAGGGATCTTAAAACTGAACTAACCGTTAAAGAATTAATAAAGCGATTTTATAAAGATATGTATTTTGCCGTGCGCAGTTGGCCGTTATTTGGGTCGTCACGGAACGCTTCTCCCCTTGAATAGGGTGTCATTTTTCGGTTTTGGGCCTTAAAAAGGGTATCAATTTTCGCTTTCTTTATCCTTAAAAAGGGTCGGGGTTTAAGAACCTTCGCGGCACACCCTATCCGAAATTTATGGGAGTACCCCCCCCCCCCCCCCCGGGCAATCACACTACTTAATTGTGCAAACTGAGGCAAAAAACGAAAGCTGCTGAACACAACGACCAGGTACATTTTCCAAAGGAAATGCTGTGTTCCACGTTGATGCAGCTTGGTAGCTGAGGAAAAAGAGGGAAAATGCCATTAACGTTATTAGCAGCGTTGCTTTTAGTAAAGCTTTTAGTAAATAAAGTGCAGGTTTGTAGCTCTTATTAATTTGGCGGGACACTAAGCTAAATGGTCGCCATCTTGGATTTTTGTGTTTTAACCGAGAAGAACCTGGGAACAAGGTGATGTTTGGTTTTTATCAGTGTGACAAAAACTGTTTGCTTGTAAAAAAAAAAAAAATTAGGAAAAAATCATATTGTAAAGCCAGCAGAAATAATTAACTTTTTTTCAAAATTACAATTTTGCAGCGTTTTTCACAACCGAGTTATTAGGGAAATAAGTCTGGGAAAATTACGTATACAGTATTTGAAATGCAATTGCCATGTTTGTGTCCCTCTTTGTATTTAATGATAAAAAAATTCAAAATGTCACCATAAAGACAATTTTAATTTCTTTTCATCCCGTCAAAAAAATCAAACTTCATGAACTGCAATCCACATCCAGGCTTTTAATCCTGCGCGTTCTAAAAAAATACCGAATTTACTCGAATAAGCACCGCGCTCGAAAAAAGTACCGCATTTAGGACCAAAAAGTTAATAAGCGCCGCCCCGAATAAGTGCCGCAGTCCCGATGCGCGCTTATTCGGCCGGGAATTCCGTTTTACTAAAAACAGCAGTACAAAGCAACTCTTAAACAAACTTGGACATTTCTTTCCATAAAGCGATGTTTTGTTTTGCAGTTCAGAGTGATTGTTTTTCCGCTCGGCCATAAGTTATTCTATCAACACTCTTAGTTCCAGGGCTGTAACTAGCAAGAGACAAGACGAGGCACTTGCCTCGTCTCGATTTTTACCCAAAATTTAAAACAAAATATGCTTTGTTGGGAAAATAATCCCCAGTTGAACAAGATGAAATACCTCATGTAAAATGTCTCTTGAGAGAGTTTAAGGTGTTCTAGATTTCAAAATTTTCTTGAGGGCGCATGAACCCTGAGCCCCGGAACAACATCTTGCCTCGTCTATGGCAAAGGTCTGGTCAGTTACGGCCCAGAGTTCTGTAAATTTTGTTGAACTTTGCCAGGATCGGACAGCTAGCGCTACTTGTATAGTATTCTCTCTTCAGCAAGAGACGAAGACTGACAATCAAAAGGCGCTATTTTCAATTACTGTAAAAGATTAGATTTTTTGTGGCGTCCAAATTTTTAAATGAGCGCCGCCCTCAAATAACCGCCGCCTTCGAATAACCGCCGCACTTGAGGCGCGAAAATTCTAATAAGCGCCGCGGCGCTTATTCAAGTAAATACGGTACTCGTTCAATCTTTTTTGCACTGTGAAATCTTTTTAATTTATTTATTTGTTTTGTGGCATTGATGATGAGGAAAGGGAAGTTTTGTTAATCAGCCCGCGAGACCACGAAAGATATAGATCTAGAATAAGACTCTAGTCACACCTTATGCAGTTGGACTGCAGTTGCCCGAGTTGCATTCTCCAGCAGATCCACACTTCTCGGTGCAAAGTAAAGCATCGCCGCACAAGCAGCCAGGTCCAAACCCCGGACAGTCCTCACAAATTGCGTCTGTGAAAAGTAATTCAAAAATAAACGACAAACATCCGAATTAAACTACTTCTGAGGTTGAGGTATCCTAGGTGCCGGGATCTCGTTCTGATGGACCCTTGGTAGTTCTTTAAAGAGCCTCTCAGATATTTTGCACCGGAACGGAACAAGTTTCCCCTTTTCTCTCTGCCCTTTTCTATTGTATATTGCGCTACCTTGTACATAATTACGCCCTATCCATTTTTAGAGTCGCTCTCTGTGTGCTTAAGAGAGGGACTTGAAGGTGTAAAATGGAAACAGGGATTTAGACAAAAATGATAGGCAATTGGGTTACAAACAAATAAACAATAGAACTGCAGTTTGTGGGCATGGGACTTGGAAATTCGGAAAAGCAATAGGCTGGGAAATGGTAATTTAAAAACAAAACGGGGCTGGAAAATGGGATTGTATAATCCCCCCCCCCCCCCCCCCCTCTCGCTCATCATAGACTGGTTTCTTGGGTATCAATCTCCGTTAAGGCTGATTTCCTCTGTTATCTTATATCTTAAGTTGATTTCTGAAACCTACCTCCTCTTTTCAGCAAATCAGAGATGGTTCTCTTTCTTTTACCTGGATAACAAAAAAAAAACGAAGAGTTATCTACGGTAGAACCCCGGTAACTCGAACTCGGATAACTCGAACAACCCCGCTAACTCGAACTAACTTCCATTTCCCTTGGACCCACTTTTCAGTCATTTTTACTCGGTTAACTTGAAAACCCCGCTAACTGGAACTGTTTTTCGTTTCCCTTCAGAGTTCGAGTTACCGGGGTTCAACTGTATTTAGAATAAGGATCAAGCTTTAAAACATCTTTACATCAACATAAAGCAGTTTTCACATGATTGTCAAAAGAAATTCGTGTTTGCCTTGGTTTAGCATTACCACTCTTAGTGATTGGCTTAAAAAGCCCGTTCTACTTTCTCAGCCAATCGGAAGCAAAACCAAAACTAATCGTGACTCGCTCGCGCACGTTTTCCCGCGCTTCGTGCGGCTACATGTATTTGCTTCGAGTTTTGATTGGTTCACTGGATTGTCTGTGTCCTTTGCAATTGGCCAGAGTGCATGATTACTTTGGTTATGGTTTTACGACTCTCGATTGAAAACTGCTCTAAACCTAAAAGCAATGGTCAAGTTAAGTAAGTAACGCATGCATGAATTTGCTACTTGTATTGAAAATGTCGGCAGTCTTATTTTTGTTAAAAATTGTGTCCTTTTGGGGGATACGCTATATAGCTTACTCCAATAATTCAATTCTTAAATTCAAACATTTTTTAGCTTAAAACCTGGACATAAAATTTCATTATCTTGAAACGTAAAAAACGTCACTTTAAACGGTGATTTGCCAGTAATGGCGTAATTCCATATTTCACTTTGGTGCACGTGCATAAGCCAAAAATTGGCTTTCTCATTTCATTACTTTCTACTCTTCATATCCTTTCTTCTGGCCAAAAACGTTCTGACGTTATCATTGGAAAACCCTGAAAAGGGAACCTTGACCAATTACACGTGTACTGGCCTTTGAACGAAAAACGGATCGTGTTTTCTCTGATAAGCTCTGTGAGAATGCAACCGATATTCAAAATGAACAGTCCAACAGTCCATCAGCAATTCACGGAACAAAATGAAGTCACAAGTGGTTCAAAGACTGCACCTCCAAATAAATACGCATTTAGGAGTAAAAGGTTTGAGGGTGCTAATTATAGGAATGCAGTGCTTTGCAAGGTACAAATTAAACAATCACAACAAAGAATCTTGGATATGAATCCAGTAACAATATTAATGTTTGTGTACGATTTCAAATAACTTGTAATAAAAATTTTAGTAGCAGTGGAAAGGAAAAGAGTTTCATTTAAAACTTTATAGCGGAGCTCCCAGCGGCCCGAAGGGCCGCAGAGCAGAGCCCCATACCCATAGAAAATTAACAGACCCATGCTTTTGGTTTTTCATGGTCATCATGGCTAGCGGCATGCCTCACGGGCGCGTGCGACGAAGTTGCCCCAACATGGCGGCCATACTCCAGAAATCGGTTTAAGGTTATGGTTAACGCCAGCTTAAATTTTTTATATTTGACATCCATGTTATGGTCAATTGACAGCTGTCAAAACAAGGTATCCGCTAACCAGTATCACATGACCATATCGCCGGCTCACATATAGAACTCATCGAGGTCGAATGTGTTTTTTTTTAGTTTACCGCTGTCTAAACAATGGTTTACATTGGATAGCGGGCTCAAGTGCTATGTTTTTATGGGTTAGAGACTGTTGTGAGTGTTTTGTTGACAAATACACGCACGCGCTGGCCGCACAATGAACGAGAAATTTTCAATACTGCACGAGGCGTAGCCGAGTGCAGTATTGAAAATTTTGAGTTCATTGTGAGGCCAGCAAGTGCGTGTATTTGTCAACAAAACACGAACGAACAGACTCTAACCCTTTTAATATACAATCTGAGTACACTGCATCGAACTGCAAGCGATCATCGACTTAACGAACTTCAAACAACAAACATAATGTTTAAAAATAAGAAATGTAGTAGTACATAATTACACGGGATTACATCAATAATATAAATATCACAAATTAGCCGTACAGAAATAAAGCTTAAAATGGTTCATAAAATAAATACAGTCAGCGAGAAGCTTGTTCAATGCAAGTCGATGGCTTTCACAATCAACTGAATCAAGCAACTACAAGCAAGTCAATCGCACACAAAAATGTATTTATTGAGCTGCAGTTTACCTTTGAACATGAAAGCGCTTCAAGTTGTTATCCTCTTCGATTTTTTTTGGTATTGGATCGTTGATAATTTGAGGAATATACTTTTCTTCCACTTCTACAAGCTTTGAAGCTGAAGACACCTTCAATAATGCACGATTTTCGTGCATTATTGTCAATACTGCACTGTCTGAGTTTGCTGACGACAGGTAAAGCAAAATCACGTGATCTATTTTAACCAATTGCGCGCGTGGATTTTGGACAGTGAACGAAGATTGTATATTAATTTCTGTTATTGGTCAGTAAATTGGGAGCCCCGCTTTTAGGCTTGGCTAAATCTATTTAATATTAAAAAGCGTATAACAGTAAAATTTGCATACTGCATGCGGTGCACGCTCCAGTCCCACAGCCCTCGCTCTCGCAGTATTTTTGAGCTTCACACGAGCAGCCAGGTCCAAAACCTTCACAATCTTCACAAGCTGTGAAAACGAAGACAAAACACAAAATTTAGGACCAAGTTGTTCAAAACACAATTAGAGCAGTTTTAACTTGAGTGTCGAAAGTAAATTGAGTTTGCTTTGGTTTTACATCACTACGCTTAGTGATTGGCTTAAAAATCTCGCGCCACTTCTCAGCCAATCAGGAGTAAAACTAAAACCAATCGTGACTCGCTCAGGCACGTTTTCGCGCTTCACGCCAGCTACATGTATCTGCTTCGAGTGTTGATTGGTTAATTAATTTGGTTTTGGTTTTACGACACTCAATTGAAAACTGCTCTAAAGGAGCAATGTTACGATACAGTTTAAGTCATTTTTCTGATTACTTTCAAATTGAAGGAAACTTTCAAATAATAGTTGTCTAACATAGAAAAACAACAAAGGAGTACTAAAAGTACTAAGAGTACTGAGACTAACCAAGTCAACCTCGTTCCCAGGGCTTTTCCCAAGGGAAAAGCCCTGGGAACGAGGTTGTAACCAAGTATGGTTTCGACTTACGAAGATTAAGACGGATTACGAACGATAAACTTGAAAAAACTTGCCAATACTTTCAAGATGTGTTGTCTGTGACGTCATTCCTTTAAACTAGAGTCGAAGATTTTGAATTAAATTTTATAACTTTTCTTGAGCTTTTTCTTTTGTACCCTAACTTTGAGACTGTTAAACTCTAAATTAGAGTTGCGAGGCCCCACTTAGAGAATAATTAAAGCGTTATAACTGAGCTCAGTTAAGAACTGCTTAGTTGACGTTTTTATTCAATAGACACTTGTTCCCATTCTTTTAAAAAATCCTAGCTTCCTTCTTTCAGAAATTTTTACTTACGGTCTCTTCTCGACAAAGCTTGTAGCACTCTTTGTTCTGCTGCCCTGTGTTTTAAAGCTCCGCTGGCGGGCGCTGAAAAAAAAGGATTTATGTGATAAATAAAGATAAAATCTTTATTACCGTGTCTGTGTGTTTAGCCCTTATGGACTAATTGGGGACACAATTAAAATACCTAAAATACTACAAGATTTGCGCGTGTTGGATATATATGAGATGGTTATAGCTTCCGAAAACAAAATAACGTGCATATAACAAATCCATCTCTAACCATTTTTGTTTCATACTAAGATTATCTTGTATTTCTCGATTCTGTTCTTATTGCTAGTTTTGTAATTAATAAGATCATTAAAGAAGTCTTGAGCGTAAAGTGATCAAGGATAGTTGTAATTTTCTTGCTACTCGCAACGCAACATTTTTAGGGCTTTCCATAAGTTTCTTAAATATTTTCCTTAAAATGTTAAAAATAGCATATATTTGGAGAATTTTCTTAGTTAAAGGCAAGGTTTGAATTTTTCGGAGCAACATTCGAGCATCTTTTTGGATTTTGAAGCAACTTTCGAGCAACGTTTTGGATTTCGGAGCAACTTTTGAGCAACGTTTGGGAAAAGTCGAGCAATTTGTGGAAATCCCTAAACATTTTTCAGTGCATTGCAGATTGATAAAATGGGGTGCTATCTCTTTTTGTAACTGGATGCAACGATTGCTGTCTTGTATATTGCCAGGAAAATTGAATCATGTAAATATGGCCTTAAGAGAGTGCACATTTAAAAATTATTCCACGAGCGCGTGTTGGATATATATGAGATGGTTATAACGATCACATATCCAACAAGCGCGAGTGGAATAGTTATTTGATCAAAAACGCCCAAAGAATTGCACTATTTGAGCTCCCCAGCTGTTTTCGTTGACGCGTACCGGCTACAATTTTTGTGGTCAATGGTATATGAGCTCATATACCATTTCCTGTTAGCCAATCAAAACTCAGGAATTGCAATATACCAATAAAATGCTTAAATTGTTACTAGCGGTAAAATAAACGCAATATAGAATGTAAGATATGAATTATTAAGTAACAATGTTGCGTACGATTTCAAGCAATTTGGAGTAATGATTTTGGTTACAGTGGAAAGAACCAAAACATCTTCTTTCAAAACTATTTATCAAATGGTATGTAAAATTGTTTAAAAGTAAAAGAATAAATCTCCGTTCGATGCGTGGCACTTGTAATTGTGAAGATTGAGAATAAACGTTATTGAAAGTGCCAAAATACCTTCATTACAAGCCAAACGTTTCAGGCTTAGCCCCTTGTCAGTGGTAAAATGATCGGTTATAAAATAATCGTTTTATTAACGATCATTTTACCGCTAATGAAGGGCTAAGCCCGAAATTTTCCACCTTTTTCACTAAATTTCTTAAGTAAACTAAGATTATGTTTGTGTGTTCTTGTATTTGTATTTATTTTTCATT
Source organism: Oculina patagonica (assembly GCF_052425735.1). NCBI lineage: Eukaryota > Metazoa > Cnidaria > Anthozoa > Scleractinia > Oculinidae > Oculina > Oculina patagonica. The sequence goes on from NC_135764.1 coordinate 6,139,804, forward strand.
TAAATCTTTAGTACACCTGACCCTTTTAAAAATTATTGTAGTAAACTCTAAAGATGGCTGCCTAATCTTATTAGCCAATGGTGGTTATTTTGGGCAGCCACGCACTTTACCTTATTATAGGAATATAACGAAGCATTTTAACAGCGCGAAAAAAATTTACGCGTAATAAAATTAACGCGAAATTAAGAAAAGTTCTGGTTAAATCCTTTTAGTAAACAAGTTTACATCAATAAAATTAACGCGAATTTTTGAAATTCGCGTTAATAACATGTATCGTACTTTCCTATAATAAGGTATTTTATTTTTATTCTTGTCTTTATTGCAAATTTAATTTAATTAGGGGTGCGAATAAAGTTGTAGTTGTTGTTATTATTGAAACGTTTGGTTTGTAATGGACTTATTTTGGTCACTTTCATTAACGTTTATTCTCAGTCTCCTACAAAATTGTTCCTACAGGTCATATAGCATAAAAATTTGCATACCACAGTTAAGATGGTTGCATTCTCCATTGTGGCAACCCTTGCTCTTGCAAATGACGTGAGCTTCACAAGGACACCCGGCGACAAACCCTGCACAGTCTGAGCAATCATTGGCTGGGAAAACGAGATCAAAAGACAAATTTAATCAAACTTAAACAAACACCTTCACTTTAGCTTTCTTATTTTGTTTGTTCTTAAGTTTTCAGTGTTTACATAACATCAAAGGGTTTTGTTCAAACACGGGTCTATAGAGTGTTTTCATGGCAGCCATGTTGGAGGAGTCAAACAATAACAGACATAAAACTTATGATCAAACTTTAACAAACCCCTCCCTTGCCCGCTCCCCTAAGATCTCAATGGATTGTGTTGCTTTCACACTTTGACATGACTTTGAATAATGTCACAGGGATTTTTTCTTCCAAAGCAGGTCTATGGGGAGGGTTGAGTCGAAAATTTGCTTGCACGTTAAAAAACGCGTCATTTTTCAGATGACTGTTATTATTTTGGACCAGTTCACAGGTATTATTCAGGGGCTCAGTTGTTTTGATTGTGGGAAACGCTATACCAGGATAAATTTCTACCCCGTTGATACTGTAGCATTCCGGATGGATAAGCGTTATCCACCACTAACCCCGTTCCCAGATCTCTCGTAGACGAAGCCAGAGATCTGGGAACGAGATTACTCCACCACTTAATCATTCTCGTCCCCATAGCCCTTTCGTTTCTCTCAGCCGGCTTGGCACGAGAAAAAGGGGGGCTCTGGGGACATAGGATTTTTGAATTAATCCGAATGTTTTGAGTGGCTTTTTGGAACAAAGAATTCCTAAACGGAAGTCGAAAACGTAACGACTCTCTCGTACATTCTTTTGAAACGTCATGATCACTGCATACATGAAGACCAGAAGTCCTAGAATCTAGGACTGGAAATCCTGTGTCCCCAGAGCCCTTCGTTTCCTCGTGCCAAGGCTCAGCCGGCTAAGAGAAACGAAAGGGCTATGGGGTCGAGAATGCCACTTAATCTGTAGCATTATCGAGAGTTTTCCTTGTTTACATTTAGTTCTCTTGTTAACTGACTTACGTTTTCTCTTCAGCAAAAAGTCAACCATCTCGGTTCTTTTCTTTGCTGGAAAGGAAAAAAGACAAAAAAATGACTTACGACTAAAAAACATTGTATAGAGTTGTGATTGACATGTCACACACAGAAATGTCTTGCAATGTTCAGCAAAAAGTAAAGAACAGTTCTACTTTTACGATTGTCTGGAATGGGGGTTACTTTGATAACACTAAACACTTAATTTTTGGCTCTGTAAAATAAACAAAGTTCAATTTAGGCATTTTAAAACTAACAGGAAAAAAATTTACCGTAACAGTAAATTTTATTCAGAAGGAAACAAAAACAGTTCCAAAAAGGCCAATATTATTTTGTTTAGTATAGCAAGAAATTTCCGGCCATTTTTCGACGATTCCCGATCATTTCGGAAGATTTCCAAAGACTACCGAAAATGTCCGGAGACTCCGAAAAAGAGACTCAAAGTTCATAAGTGATTTCATTACCGATTCACGAAGAGCGGATAAAAATTTACAATGTTAAAAGACTATGGTTTTATTTTTTGAAAAAAAACCTCCAAACACTGAACAGTATTTTCTCAGGAAACAGTAAAACTTATGAGCAAATAACACTAAACATTAAACCCATTAAGCTATGCTCTGGGACATTCAAAAAGACGAAAGCTAAGCATGACTGATTGAATTCGCTTTGTTTTTTTCCCAGCGCGTTGCTTGCCCTCCAGCAAGGTGTTATTTCTGTACCACGTGATCGTTTGCTGTAAAAGGGCCCGGGCCATGACCTGTTGATTGGCGTTAAGAGGGTTTCTAATTATAGGAATGCGGTACTTTGCAAGACACAAATTAAACAATCACAGCAAATAATCTTGGATATGAATCCAGTAATAACAGTAATGTTACTTGGCTTCACACTTGAAGCTAAGTCTGTTTCAAGTAAGCACTTGGCTCAAGTGTACTTGAAAATCTCAAATCGCATTTTGTGTTATACTTGAGGTAAAAGCTGTCTATCATCTTCAGAATCGTGACAACGCTGCACGCCGCTTTCATTTGGCTTCCATTTCCTATTGGTCAAGTGCGTTCTCAAGTGTGGTGTAGACCATACTTGGCGGCGTACTTCGGCTTCTTTGAACTACGAAAGTTTCCATGGTCACCAAGTAAAGTTCAAGTAAGTACGTTTTACCCCTTCACACTCAAACTAGGTTTCAAATGCATTTAGATTATACTTACGAGCTCTAGTGTGAAGCCAAGTATTGTGTCCCTTTTTAAACACACTTGGAATAATAATTTTAGTAGCAGTGGATTGGAAAAGAATTTCATTTCAAACTTTGTATTAAAAAGCATATAACAGTAAAATTTGCATACTGCAGGTGGTGCATTCTCCAGTCCCACAGCCCTCGCTCTCGCAGTATTTTTGAGCTTCACACGAGCAGCCAGGTCCAAAACCTTCACAATCTTCACAAGCTGTGAAAACGAGTAAAAAAAAATTAGAACCAAGTTGTCCAAAATACAATTAAAGGAGCCACCCCCCCCCCCCCCCACATGTAACTTCCAGAATATTTAAGCAATCACAATGAAACTTATAGGATGTAAAGTATGACCAATCATCTTTCTTTTGGTGTACGTCACGTGGGATGATGACGTCACATCACGTGACAGTCAGTTACTGTTATGATGCCAAAACAGCCGCCATCTTGGATCCTCCATCTTGGATTTCAAAATTTTTCCAAAGTGCCAAAAACCACCCAAAATTACTGCAAAGTACACAAAATCAATAAAAATGTGCTTAAAAACCGTAAAAAGGTAAAAATTAATTGCATTTAAGTTAATTTTCATTAAAAGAAACACGAAAATTACAAACTGGGAAAACTTGCCTATCAAAATGCCGTTGCCATGGTGATGTCAAGTTCCTGACACAACATCCTATCATACCAAACTATTCCCAGATAAGTTTTTGATAAACTCACAAGGTTTGGCAGGGTTTGGTTGAATCTTGAAAAAGGTATAAGCGTTTAAAGTCAGCGCGGGCCTCAAAAGCCCCCCGGTCTGAATAGTTAAGCTAGTCGAAGATTTTGATTTAAGATTTATATATTTTTTCGTGAGGTTTTTCTTTTGTACCCTAAATGTGAGACTGCAAAACTCTAAATTAGAGGTGAGAGGCCCCACAAAGAGAATAATTAAAGCGTTATAATTGAGCTCAGTTAAGAACTGCTAAGTTGACGTTTTTATTCAATGGACACTTGTTCCCGTTCTTAAAATCCTAGCTTCCTTCTTTCAGATTTTTTTACTTACGATCTCTTCTCGACAAAGCTTGTAGCACTCTTTGTTCTGCTGCTCTGTGTTCCAAAGTTCTGCGTGCGGGCGCTGAAAGAAAAGATTTATTAGCCTCGAAAAATATAGCATACAATGCTTTAACATAATATCAAAAAATGAATGGAGAGTCAATCTCAGTAGATTTCGAGAAAATCAAGCTTGTTTGAAAACAAAAGAAAACAACAATCGTTGCTATTGTAACCTTTGTGACTAAGTAACCAATAATTAATTAAACTTTGGTCATATTTTTCGTCTATTTTGACAAAAATCGAGCATTGCCTTCCTAGATAAGTTTCATTATGAAAACGACCACCCTAGGGCTAAAAATACTACATCGAGCTTTCTTGCTTCTTTTCATTTTGTTTTACTCGGCTTTGTTTGCCAGAGATTTTCACAGATTTTAAACAGCCAAGATATATATTTGTGTCGTAGGAAACCTAAAAATGATGTTCTATTTTTATTAAAAATTGCTATTTTAGAGCACTGAAACTGCTAACAAGCGTCTTGAGCTTCGGATTGGTAGGATGAAAATTTCCGCGCGTGTTAAAAAATCGATATTTATAGACGTGGTTTGATTTAATTTCTCTCTGCAAATTAAGGTTGTATTTGAGTTCAGATGTTCGAAGATTTTTTTTTCATAGGTTAAGTTCCATACCACAAAAATCAGAACAGTTTAGACCAAAAATCCGTGAAATCCCCGCGACATACACCCTATGCAAAAATGGTTGTCATTCATTTCTGTTGTTTGGTCGAGTTCCTTAAAACGCTGATGGTGGCACTTAAATATATATGAAATATTATACTATTCTGAGAAGTTTCAGTGTTTTGGGTTAAATGCATGGCTGCAAAGTTATGACTCGTTCAAATTTAAGAGATTTGTATGGAAAAAGTCACCCTGGCCTGCCTAGCCTCGTTTTCATGTTTTGGGCAACATAAATGTCCCTGTAACTTCCCATTAGATGAAAGTATAGCCTTTAAACTTCATACACTGATTTACTTTGACTTTATCTTTAAGTTAGAGTAATTTAATTTTGTTGACAAATGATTGTTCTGGGAGCCGAAAATTAACAGCCGCCATATTTGCATAGGGTCTATAGCTCCTTTAAGCTAGAATAAACTATGAAACAAAACAAGGATTAAATGTTTGAGAGATATTAGAACGAATTTGAGCTTGACCAGTCAACACTCAATATTTACGCGCAAAACTTGAAGCGTTTGGGATTTTGAGACATTTAGCGCTACATAATAAAACACAATTTTCAATTCAATGAAAAAAAAAACTGTAAACGTTTCTGGCGAAATTGACCAATTAACAGAGTTAATTAACAATTTGCAGTTACATGTACAAGTGCGCATCATTTTCACGCCCATTTCTGCCCGGTTTATTCCTTTGTTCGCCCCACTAACTGTCCAACGACTAACTGCCTCTGGGTCTCCGAGAATGTTTCACGCCGTATTAAACTGTTTGACATATTAAACTTTTAAACCGTTGAGTCAAAAGCTATGGATGCGATAGAGAATTTATATAATTTTTCATTCGATTCGTCAAAGATTTTGGCGCGCTATTCGTTAATCGAGAGATTGTACGATACAGCTTTCCCTAAAAAAATTCCCAAAAAGAAGCAGGAATGAAGAATAAAAGAGAAAGGGAGTTTGTTTTTTTACTGCGTCTTAATTAACGGTGGCTTAAAGTTTTGAATCTATTAAAAAGATATTAACAAAATTACAAAAGCGCGCGCAAATCAATTAACCGAAAACAATACTGTTAACAGTTCTTTCAATGAGTAGAAGAGAGCTTCTTCGCCTTAACCCTGAATTTGGAAAACTCTCTAACTTTTAATACGATTATAGAAAAGTCTTAAAATATATTTTCTATCCGTATTTTAAAGTAAATCGAAAAAGCTTCACAAATTCTTAGACCTGCTTACGCCCCAACGATTTTAGCTGTCACGGAAGAACAAAACGAAGTATATTTTTAAAGAGAAAATACTCACCCTGAGGTTCAAATGGAAATCGCGCAGCCGAGCAAACGGCAACGAAGAGAAATAGCAAAAACATGGAAACGTTTTTCATCTTGGGACACTGTCGGCTTGATTTCTGGAATCGAAGTAGCTGCTTCGTGCAAAGTCGATGGATCAACTTAAATTGTTACTTGTGGGGCCGCTTATATATGCTAGTACAGTAATAGACCGTTACTTTTGTTCTAATCTAATAGGCTGCGGCAACTAATGCAAAATTATTCGTCTTAAAAGCCCGCCATTCAGGTAGAACATCAAGACTGTTGCCTGTTGTCGTTGCATTTGTTCAAACAACTTTCAAATTCTCATTCTGTGACTTTCAAATTAATTTGAAGATGTCTCTAAGTGAGTCAGAGAACGCTGTTTTTGATGCCATATTCCAAGAAATCGTTTCCGCGCGAAATAATTACTAGTATAATTATTTTATAAAGTTGGCTAGTTGGATGAATAATTAATCTACAGAGCCGCTTTTTTTCATCTAAAGTCAACACTTTTAAACTTAAATCAATATTTAACATAGCTTCTAGAAAGCGCACAATGTATATGAATATATTATGTTTTTTGTATTGAATACCACTGAAGTTTAATTAAATCAGTCTTTCTAAAACTACACTAATTGTTATAAACTGTCAAAGGAGCTAAAAAATTAAATTCTTGACTAATAAAAAGAGAGGGACTGACCTTACTTAACACGTAACAAAAAGGTGTCAGCATTTTTTATTTTATAAACTGACAGTTCATTGACCTTCACATTACCATTTGAACCTGACAAAGACTGACCTAAACTTTTAACTGTCAAATGGCTTAATGCAGCCAGACACAGCACTTAGCTCATAGACAACATAATTATTTTGGCATGTTCTGATCTGCGCTGAATACAAAAAAGGTTCTCATGATTGGTATATATTTTTTCGTGCTAGCTCTGTTTTGTTAGAATTAAAAGCGCAACGCCCCCCAGTTCTCACATGACCGAAGGGGGTCTTGGGGGGGGCATTCATATTTTAATTCACCGCTGTGACACACAATATATATTTACCGAAGTTGTGCATTGTATATATTAATTTTGCCTTAATGGCTCATCTGGTCGACGGTTAAAGCACGAAACACACAAATCAAATTCATGGCCGTTTTTCAGTACAGGAAAAACGAATAATTAACTTGCTCATTTCGTTATCCATCTTAGACAATAAAATCGTTCATATTGAGAAAGTATGATCAGACAAATTAAAGTGCGCGCAAGGTGATTTTCACTTGCGTGTCGTTGTTGTCGTCTGTATAGAAACAAGTAAGAGATTGTTCAAACCTGTGCGCTTTAATACTTTTAAAATCTTTCGGCAAAGAGAAACGACAGCCGGAAATACGTCTGTGTTCGCAGGCTAGCGCTCGCTCTGATTGGCTAAGAAGCCTCGTTTTCATCAGTTAATAAAAAAGTGCAATCACATTCATAGGCGCTTATTAAATGTTTCAACCCGGCAAAAAGTGGTATTTCGTCTACGTTCATTCACATTTTGCACCAAGTGGCTTTAAAATTGTTACTGTGCTTTTAAAGCTAACTTGAAAATGAAAGTAAGAGGCGAGATATCTTCTGCTGACGTGATATTTTCCAGAGAAAATGCGCGCGCGAATTTTCGCACACGGTATTCGCGCGCCAATTTTTTTACCGCATGTTTTACTTCATTCTCGTCCCCAGAGGCCGCGATCCTTCTGGTCAGCACCAGGGATCCCTGGTGCTGACCAGATGGATCGCGGCCTCTTGGACGAGAATGGTTTTACTTGACCCGTTCTGACCTGCGCTGAATACGAAGGATGTCGGTAAAACGCTGACTCGGGGTCGGGACCGGGACCGGGGTCAATTTTTTTAAATATTTTTTTTATAATACACCGATTCAGGAAAATACTGGAAGTTGCATGGAAGCAATGCTAAGTGGCCCTTGCCAGCTAAAAAATACTAAGTGCATGGCGTGTGGGGTATTTCGAGTCAGATAAAAAAAAAACATTTCCTTCACAAAATAGCCGGGAATCTTGATCCTCATACATGTAAGCTGTCTTTCATATCCAAAGGAGTATTTATAAGGAAGCAGAATTGTTTTCTTTAGACAGAGAAGCTCGCATAAACATGTCTCGCAATGCAATCTTCAAGTTTCTATATTCTGTTACCGTTAAAATATAAATGAAGGTATCTAGCCATCTCTACAATTTGTGTGACCGAAATGCTGAAAATGCGGGAAGAAATTTTAATTAAAGTTGATCTACAGTAAATGTGCACATCGTTTTCGACGCAAATGTTATAGCCTGCCCGCCTTTCATCGCTCCCGCTACTACGCACACCATACAATATTCGCTTCTTCTTCCAAAGCAAATGAAATTTAAGGAAAAAAGTTAACTTAGTCAGTAAGCAACAAAAAAAAAATCGTTTAGTCAGTTAGTTGACATGATTTTGAATCCTGCAGACGTTTATAGGGTCTTATAGTGGTTCCCAAATGCTGTCGCACTTTTTCCAGCTTGCAATGTTCTTGAACAGTACATCAAATCAGCTTGAAGAATATTGTTTTTTTACAAATCCAGCCTAACCACTGCCCTAATTTGTCTTTCATTTCGAGTTGTCAAGACGGAAGGAACCAGAGCATCACTCTTCTTATCATCATTTTCAGACAAGTGAGACAAAGATAAACTGGAATCAGAGTCAGAGTCATACTCTTCGATAACTTCTTCTTCTTCTCCTTCAGTTACTTCATCCGCATTGCTTTCAAGAGGATCGATCTTGTCGTAGGTTTAGCCCGTATGCTGACATGGGCAATGTGCCAGCTGTAAAACTGCACTTAACTTAACTTAACTTAACTTTACTGCCTAACAGTAAGCTGTCGAACACACTGTCCATGTTCACTCGCCCATTCCCTCGTTTTTGCAATGTTCACCTTGTTCATAGGCACTACTTTTTATTATTATTATTATTATTATTATTATTATTATTATTATTATTATTATTATTATTGCTCACACAAAGGTTACATGACTTCACACTACATTTACAAAAGTTACAATTCAAAAAGAGAACAAAACTTAATTAAACAGTTAACTTAAAAAAAACGGTAGCAAAGCGGACGTTACAAAAGAAGAAATAGTAGGTATTACAAAATTACAAGATTTACAGTACTAGAGTGAACAAAACTTACAGTGGACTGAAAAAAAAAACCGGTTGCAACGCAGACGTTATAAAGGAAAAAATAGGTATTACAGAACTAAAAAGACTTGCAAATACAAAAGATAACTAAACTTACAGTAAACTAAGCAAAAAAAAATAAATTAGGCTTTAAATATAGTTCATTTCATAGATCGATCTATAGATTTGATTCAAATCAGTTTTCCCCATCTTTTCAAAAACAAGTGCAACTTTTTTTGGGCGATATGACTTTGTTTTAAAATGTCGAGTTTGTCTTGGAGGCGGAGAAGAAAGCTTTCAAAACATAAGTTGCCGACACATGAACTCGTCGCAAAAATGTGGTATTTGGCAATAAGAAGGGTGACATTAAGTGCCTGTTTGTTTTCATGGGAACTACTGGGATTGGAGTTAATTTCGCAATAGCAGACAGATCCATTGCGAGCTCTGGAACTGGCTAGTAGGATCTCCGGTGGGTGAAGTATTTAACAGACCAGTTTGTTAGTCGCTTGATAGATTCTCTCATTTCCTTTCCAAACTCTCGGCAGTAAGCTAGCAATCTTGGTGCTGGGTGTTTTATCCTCTACCACCAAAGTCAACAGAGACTGTAGGTTGATCGCGTTTGCAGCATCTGGACTCATGAATTCTGATAGTTTTAGAAGACGGCTAATGCTGTTTAACATAAGCTCACCAAAACCTTTGTAGTTCGCAGAAACTACCACCGATTGCTTGCTATCAGGCATTTTCCTACTCTGTAGTAATGAGGCTTTCTTAAAAACACGAAGAGCCTTATTCCCTCCGGATGATACCGACGACCCAATTTTGGGGCTCGGGCTAATGGGCTAACTCCCTCTCATGGTCAACCGCGACCACCACCGAGGTGTTTAGTGAGAAATCGACCAAAAAAAACTGCTGCTCGACTTCTTGACACAAACTTTGAATTTTTGAGAGACGGCAGACAAACAACTGGTGGAAGAAACGCTTGCACTGATTAAAGATCTGACCACTGTCACGGATGGAAAGTGTCTTGGAGACAAAAAGGAATCGCTTATTTTTATTTATTATAAGTGATGCAGTTCACTTTCGTTTCTCGAATCATTGTCGAACTTTAAGCATCGATTTTCAAGCTGTTTTACGTATGAAATTACCAGAGTCCGCATTTTTTTTTTTGGGGGGGGGGGAGGGGGGGCAGCAGACATTTGGGGGAAATTTGAGTAGGGCGTGCGACCCCTGGGGAAGGGGGAAGCGCTTGGCTTGGAGTACGATGGGCCCCCAAAAACGTTCCGCTGTCTCTGTAAATTCAGTTGTCTCGTCTCTAGATTCATTAGTTTTAAGGTGCTGTCAGATAAATGGACATGTCGCAGTGGCATGTAGCACTGACAAAATCACAACGTGCATCTGGAATCATGAATCATGAATCATAGCTGTAAAATTGATAGGAATCATGAATCTTTGTGTTTAAAACTTGGGAATCATGAATAACGGAGATGGCCAAAAGAATCATGAATAACAAATGAATTCTTCCATCGATATTGAATGCTTGTGAATATAGAATGTAACAAAAATTAAACTGATGGGTCATTTTACTAAATTCTTAACAAATATGTTCCAGAAATGGCCTGAAATCGCATTTCTGAGCATCTTATTTTCAAAATTTCCTGGGGGAGCATGCCCCCAGACCACCCTATAGGAAAGCAATGGAAACGCGACTGTACCTTTGGCTTGACATCTTCATCCCTTTAATACTATCTTTAAAATGATCAAGTATGTTACCCACAGTGAATATTTAGAAATAATTTGATGACGAAAGGAGGTTCTGTTAGCAGGGAACCGGAATGTGCAACCAGCCTGTAAGTGAGAAACAACAGAAACTGCTAACACATTATTTTAAAAGCTGGGTGAAAAGAATGAAAATGAATCATGAATAATGATTACAATTTACAAATGAATCATGAATCATCGAGGTAGCCATTTTTATTTCAGTTCATTTACAAATGTAATGTTTAGAGCAATTTTCGAAGATTTTTATATTTCTCATACATTGTCTTCAACGGCTGAACCAGACTTACGCAATCGGCCAAATCAGGCGCGTAGGAGGGGGGGTTCGAGGGGTTCGAACGAACCCCCTTTGGAGGTCAATAATGGAGGACCGAAAGCACAAACTGTTAGCAAATAATGGGGGAATGGAAAACAAACTTTGAGTGTTGCAGCTTTTAAATTACCCCTGCATTGTTTGGAGAATGGATCCTAGTGACCTAGTATATGTAGTCAAAATAATCCCATCGTTGAAAAAATATTTCCTTAGCAGGGGTTCGGGATTTGATAAAATTAATGGAGTATCAATAAGCGAAATGCGGGGATTACAATTTCGGGGGGACCCAGATGATACGTGTATTTAGTACATATTGACGCTTTGACGCCGCTTTTAGTAGATTGCCGGTGGAGTCGGGGGGTGGGGGCTTAACCTTTTACCCTGATATGCCTTTGCACCACACGTCAAGTTTTTTTAAAACGTTTAGTGTACTAAGCTGGTATGTATGTATGTATTAAGTTAACAAAACGCCGGAAATATTGTTGTTAAGTCTAAAAATACCTGTTATTTTACAGTTCACCGAGTTCGAAATATTGACGTGCACAATGCTGAAAATAGCATTTCCGGGCCTTTAGATTTCAAAATATTCTGGGGGGACATGCCCCCAGATCCCCCTAGAAGCTCGCGCTTTCGGCGCTCGTATTAAATAACCCCCCTTAATAAATATTTTTGTCAATACGAACACCCTTCCAAAAACTTCAGCTACGCGCCTGCAAATTATTATCACATTGATCACATATCACGCCTGGGCCGCCTGTGATAACGATACAAATAAAATGGATTAGTTCACATGGAATAAATGAGCATTTAATAAAAAAAAATCTTTGGTCTAAGGTTATTAAAATCTTTGACAGACTCGAGAGGTCAATTTTCACAGCCTGGTGATTGCATTCATATTGAGTTTCTATTGCGTGACAGTCCTTTGTCGGTTTCTTGATCAAGCATTTTCGCATGTGAAATTTTCATCCACCGAGCAAATTGGAATCTCTTACAATCGTTTATGTTTGAAATATTAACCTGCCTTGAAAAGTTTATCGATAAGCACCATGTGCGTGTTAGTATAAGGGATTCCGGCGCGTGATTCGGCTTTAAGAATAATTGCGCGGACTTGAATCAAACCGACAAACGGTTTGTTTTCCTTTGCCAATATCTGCAAAGACGCTAATATTGTTTGCTAAGAACGATTAAATTTACGAACAAAGCTTTGTGATAAAGCAAAATGGTCTTTGAGTGGAATTTTGGTTTGCTTCACTTGCCCCAGTCTGCTGTATTCGACGCTGTTAGTGATCTTGGCATCCCCTGAGGGGATGCCAAGATCACTAGGGATCTTGGTACGGGGGTGCCTAAAATTGGGGGATGCCAAGATCACTGCGACAGCGCAACCAACTCGTTCTGTTTTCTCGAGGAAGAAAATATGTCGTCGCTTGCCGTAACCTCCGGAGCGCACTATGCAAAAAGTTTGAATTTGTTCATAACGAAATCTGGCGAAAGAATGAACAATTTTAAGATATTGCAAGATCACTTATCGCCGTTGATTCAGAGGTTTAAAAGTCTTTCCCAGCCCTGTGTGAAAATCTTGAGCGTTGGAAGTGGAATGGGGGAAAAAGACATGGATATCGTGAAATTAATCAAGGAAGAATTACAGAAAAGTGAACAAGGGCGCTCCACGAGGATTTTCAATCGAGCTATCGAGCCTAATGAATATTCGTGCCGCCTCTACAAAGCTGCCATTGAAAACCTACAAAGTCCCCTAAACAAACAAATGGCAGAGTTCGACATTTGCCAGCAGACCTTTGAAGACTACAAAAAACTGAGGCAGGAGGAACAGACAGGGTCAGTGAAGTTTGACATGGTACATTTCATGCATAGTATCTACTTTTTCGACATCGAGCAGACTTTGAGATATTGTTTTGAGAAAGAACTCAGCGACCAGGGATTTTTTGCCTGTATCGTCGAAGGACATGACCTCGTACATTGGGTTTATACGTTAACTCAAAGCAGATTGTTTCACGGAAAGGGCACGGAAAGCAAAAGCAACGAAACAGCTGAGGAAATTATCAAGATCGCTAACGACAACGGCTGGAAACATGAAATATACACCCAAGAATATTCTATTGATGTTACCGAGGTGTTTGATGAGAAATCAACCGATGGAAATCTGCTGCTCGACTTCTTGACACAAACAACGAATTTTCGCGAGACGGCAGACAAACATCTGGTGGAAGAAACGCTTGCACTGATTAAAGATCTGACCACTGTCAAGGATGGAAAGCGCCTTGGAGACAAAAAGGAATTGCTTATTTTTATTTATAAGTGATGCAGTTTACTTTCGTTCCTAAAGCTTTTATAGATTTTCATTTTTGTGTCTAGTGCGAAGCATCTCCTTCGCAGCCGCTTTTTGGGACGTCACGCAACGCTCCCCCAACTAGACACTATGCAAAAGGGTAAAAACTCAGATAAATACTTCATGTAAGCTAAGATATCAAGTAATACGCATAGAGTTTCACTGGGTTTCCCGTTCCGTGACCATTTACATGAGGATAAGAACGCATTCAGGAAAAGTGTAAGCACTCGATATATCATCGTGACCATTTCGCAATGACTCGAGTACAAGGAGATGTTCGGAAACCAATTGAAATCAAGCACGAGCACAAAGAGGATATTCGGAGCCAATTGAATTCGAGAATAATCACAAAAGGGATATTCGGGACCAATTAAGTTTGAGAACGAATATTCCGCGACGTTTGCGATGCTCTTTTTAGTGATAATGCATTTGGCTCTAGTAGCGAACTGCAGCGGAACTAGCTAGCCCAGAGAAGTTATTGAGAAGTGGACAAAGTAATAATAGAAGTAGTAAACTACTTGCAAATCATGTAAGCGTTGGTCAATTTTACTATTTAAGTCTACTGATTACGGCTTATAAAGTGAGAGCTTCGATATTTACGGGATTGTTGCCTTTAAAAGCACGAGAAATTGCAGAAATTGAAAAATCACACAATTTTCGATATCGATTTATATCGATATCGATACGTTAACGAACACGATTGTATGTCTTGTATCATACCACGGATGACATTTATCTTTGTCCGGCTTCTTCAGAGCTTTACTTCGAAAAAGCTAAATGTTTACTTTATAGAGAGACATTCTGTCTATTAAAGGTTATGCTTCTTGTATTAATTTGATCGAGCCTTTTGTCTCTTGAGCTCGATCCTCACTTGTTCGCTAGGTTACGTTGTGACACCCCATGATTTCAATGCAGATTCGAATTCTCACACGCGCAAGTTGAATCCGTTGACTGTTTTTCGTGTTGTTCTATGCCATTATATAAAAAAAATTATCTTGAAGGGGCTTTAAGCGAAACAGTGGACATTTGCGGCGGTTTAGAGCCATTCCAAGCCGACTGGGCAAACCGAAAGCAGATAATTAATGCGTTGCCTCCGCTCGATTAACGCAATCTAAAGTTTATGACACCCAAGGCCAAGATTTTCGGGTGTCTGAAGCTCACTTGACCGGCCGATGCCAGGGTCTTTTCCTGCCCGTTCCAAATTACCAAGGGAAAAGACCTGGGAACGAGGTTGGGTTAAGCGTAGATATATTATGTGTGATTGTAATCGACAGTTTTTAGTAGGATAGGTTTTGGTCGATTTTGGAGTGGGATAAAGCGAGTTTGGAGTAAACAATTTTTCTTATAGCTGAAGAGTTGTCCGTGTTAAAATAAAGCTTATCTATCTATCTAAAGTCGTTCATACATTGTCTCCCTATTTTTTCACGCAAGTAAAAAAATTACCCGTCAATAGAAATCCACCAATGTACGCATAGCGGACCTATTTTTATTTTACGTTTGCGTGAGTTGCGAAGTCAACTGAAAGTGGTCAAACCCGGATATCGATTGAGTTGTTCTTCAACTCGTGGCTTGCTCAAGCAACCCAGATCAACCCAAGCTGGAAACATGACGTCGTTTGCCTTAGCCTCTAAAGCACACTATGTTAAAAGTTTACATCTATACAGAATGAAATCTGGCGCAACAATAAAGAATTTCGAGATATTGCAAGAAAACCTACCGCATTCGATTCAGAGGTTAAGTCTACAGCTAAGTCTAACCCGGCCATGTATAAATATCTTGAGTGTTGGAAGTGGAAATGGGGAAACAGATATTGATATCATAAAGATGATCAAGGAAGAATTGCAGAAAACTGAACAAGGTCGTTCCACAAAGATTTTCAACCGAGGTATCGAGCCTAATGAATTTATGTGCGGTCTCTACAAAGCAGCCATTGCAAATCTACCAAGTCCCCTGAGCAATCAAATGGCAGAGTTCGACCTTCGCCAACAGACTTTTGAAGAGTACAAGAAAAACCAGAAGGAATCAATGAAGTTTGATATGGTCCAATTCATACACAGCATCTACTATGTCGACATCGAGCAGGCTTTGACTCATTGTGTTGAGAAAGAACTCAGCGACAAGGGAACTGTTGTTTGTTTGGCCTCCAGCCAAGACCTCATGCATCGCGTTATGTTAAAACAAAACAATCAACGGTGGCATGGAAAAGACAAGAATAGCGAGAGCTACGAATCAGAAGAAAACATTATCAAGATTGCTAATGAAAACGGCTGGAAGCATGAAATATTCACCCTGTCAAGGATGGAAAACGTCTTGGAGATATAAAAGACACTCTAATATTAATTGACAAGTGAAGCGGTATACTTTTGTTTGCTTTAAGGGGTAGGAAGCAGGAATGAATTTCTAATTTCTCAAAATTTACATTAACTGACAAAGAAGCGAAATATCCGATGGTGGATTTATTTTCAATGCGGGGGGGGGGGGGGGGGAGTACTCCCATATGAAAGGAGCAGGATGCTTATTGAAAATTTGCATTTGGGGGCTTTCATTTATTAGTGCATGGAGGGGGTTGGCAAGATTGATTGGGAGAAGTTATATTATTTTGGGAAGCTAAGTGGGCGGGTGGGGGGCAGGGGGATTACAGCAAATTAATTATATGTAAAAACAAAAAATTTAAAATATACCCGGTATATATTAAAAAGGGGGGGGTGAATTACTGGGGGGATTTGACATTAGTTAAACATTAATCCACACTGTTTTATCCAAATTCAAATTGTAGAGCCGTTATTTTCCTTAGATTATAGTACACTGACCCTGAAGAAGACTAGCTCTGCTAGTTGAAATATTGGCCAAAAAAACTTGCTTTTTCTGTGGTTGTACCAGCCTTGAAATCAATCTGGTTTTATTAACACTTAGAGTGACGTCTGGTACAAGTATTTCGTAAACAAGAGATCCTGGGCAGCAGACAAGCCAAGCAGTTTTATTCATCGTTTGCGTGGTGCCCTGCATCCAAACTTTTTTGTAATGAGGGAGGGCTGGGTAATTTTTAGAAGCCACTCCAAGTGATTTACCGCCCCACTCCCTATGGAAGGACCGATCTCTCAGCACTCTAGTTTTCTGCTGTTGGCACCCTTAAAAGTTTGCATCCAAGGAGGTGCAGAAAAGTTTAGAACATGGCACTGAGGCACTCGTAAAGTTTTCGTTTTTCATCACCCAACCAATGTCAACAGTACTGCTTTTTGGGGGAATTAAATTAATAATTCCTTTCCACCATGAATTTGCCGACAGCGTTCCAAAGATAGCGATAGAATTCCGCGGTAAGACCATCTGTGCCAGGTGTTTTATTGCCTGATCAGCGCACACTCGCATTTATCGATGGACATTTTCCGTTCAGTAAATTCCTTAAAAACAGAGTCGTTCGGATTCACATTTTGTGATGTTGTCAGTGATGTTTGGGTCAGTAATTTTTTTCTTGACCACTAATAATTAAGGACGTTAAGTGTTTTTTTCTGTGATTTGTTTTTTCTAAATTGTAAAAGTACTTACTATTTCTCTTGCCGTGTTCATACCAGCGCGCTCTGCTTCGTCTCTCGTGTTTTAACGCTTGCTATTTTGGTAAGCTTGGATTTTATACTTTCTGATTCACTTTTAAAAGAATCGCTCAGTGTACTCCGTCTGGAACTTGCATTGTAATTTAGTCATTTCTGACAAAAGAGCAGATTTTTCGTCACTCTAACAGTTTGCTTTTTTCTAAAAGAATTGTATTGTGAAAGCTCTAATTTCCATTTTAATCATTTCCCAGAACAGCCCTTTGTCTTCAAGTTCATGATGCTTTTTGGCAAACTCTACATATTTGGTGTCAGACAACAAAGAGTATCTCCAGGTTTCGCTTAGAACATTTCAACTTTTAACATAATGCGCTCCAGAGGATAAGGCAAACGCGACGTCATATTTTGCACTTAGATTGAAGAAGAAGCAGTATTAAAATGAGGAATACAAGTTGTCGGAAAAACGAATTAAGTCGCGTCGACCTTTTGTCTTTTTGACACGGTAGGATTACTTCTTTGACAAAGGGATGAAACGAAATGAAACATCTAAAATTTACATTTTTTCTATTAACACTCTGTATTGATGGTCATTACCTTTCGAAACCAACCGTGGCGTAGATAAGGCGTTGGCTTGAGTCGTTCTTAAAAAATCTGCCTATCTCGATTTCAATTGAATGTAGCTTCTTATTGTGACAGGGTCACTAGACACATATTTAATTATTTTTCGATAATTCTAGACGCTCTAAGATTTTTCTGTTTCGCCTTATAATTTTGTGTTCAGGATTTTTCCTGTTCAATTTCGAGAGCCTTTGCATCGCTCCGGAATGGTTCTGACGTGTGAGCAGTAACCACGTTTCATTGCTAAATTGCGCTAGTAGCGGGTAGGTTTTTGTGGTTACCTCTCAGTAGGTCGTTTTTATCAGTTAATCTACGCTTATCACCTTAAATTATCGTAATTAGCGCAGAATATCCTTGCCGCTGCGTTTACTCGCAAGGAAGTGGTTTTTAATGGTTTCGCAAGGCTATCCTAAACTCGTTTTAGTACGTGGCGGAAACTGCCGTTTCTCTAACACTACTCTGGTATAAATAGGAGCACATTTCTAGCTCGTAGTCAGTTTAGTTCTCGAGGCTTTACTGGACAAGTCGAAAAGCAGTGCAGAGCAGAAAGAGAAAGTTTGCTTCTAGCAAGGTAGGCTTGATTAGTTTGAGATAATCTAATCGGCGCGTGTCAAGTGTCGCGGGTAAAATGTCGCGGGTCCGAAAAACTTATTTCTTAAACGTTCACTACCTTAACAAAGAAAATCGAATAACAATAACAAGTACTTCAATGTAAATTAAACTTTTCTTTAGTTTTGTAGTTTTCCATGGGCAATTTTCGAACAGTATACTACTCTAACGTTATTTTCTTTTCTGTTTTTCCAAAAAAAAAGTTGAACGTTAAAAATGATAAATTAACGTTCTATAGCACCAACAACAATATCTCAAAAGTTAGCTAATCATGTATAACATGTAATAAATTTTAAAATGTATTCGCTTCCTGGAATGGAATAAATACTTAGGCTTGCAAAAAGTGACATGTACGTCGCTAGTGGGAACCGATATCATAACAACTGTTTTCTCGAATTCACCTGCGAATTTAGTTGATTCGATTGAAGCCATTTTTCCTCGGTGCTTTACCAATACTTATGCCTTTAAAAAGTAACACAGGGTATTTATTCCCGACCATACTTTTTTGTCAAGAGAAGAGGTTGTCGGTAGCATGTATGTATACGTGTCTGAGTAATTTTAAGCGAAGCGATGTGAACCTCTGCAGCTTTGTTTTTTCGACGCGCTGCGTACAGCCGTGTCAAAGATAAGCTTAATAAACTAAAAAAATCGCGTAAACGAGGTTACAATGGTTGAATTTTTGTTATATTTGTAATAAACAAATACGAGAAGAAAGAGCTTTGTACGGATTATTATTAACTGTTGCAAAACTTTGGAGAACTCACCCATTTTGCTGCGCTCGTTAGTTCGGTTCGTTTCCAAAGGCTTGCAACTCGTGAATGAAAATTATTACGGCGCACTTTCTACAAAGAAATATTTATTTTCTAAAAAAGCTTTTAATTTAAAACGCGAAGACCGCTTACTTTTGAAAGCTATCACCTCCAGTTATCGTCAAAACAGACCAAGTAGAAGTAGCAGACAGGTGTTGTATACAGCAAGGTCATGGAAAGGATTCCAGACAGTGCCAATTCCGCTTGGTTGAAGAAAGATTGTCGCCGGCTTCGCCCTTTCGAAAAAATTCCACTGGGAGATTCTTGAGTCGGGTGATCAAAGTAAAAAAAAGTCTGAACGTTACCACGAAATATAGAGCTTGTTCCACGAAGTATAGAGCTGTAAACACGATCGAACAGCGCTCTAATAATCGAACTTTTCGACACGGAAACGTATCAATAAAATCTGTCGCAAAGTGGAGGAGTGACGTATGTTGAAGGCAGCAGTCAAACGCAGAAACCACAAACCACTTCCGCTTTTCGCTGCGTAACTTTGTTAAAGTTTGACAGAAATTTGTGAAAGTCTTTCGTCAAAAAAGTTATAAAAGTGGCGATGGTAAACAAAATTACGATACATACACAATGTCAACAAGTTATTGCTATCGAAGTATTATTTTATTATCTTGAACGTTGGTGTAGTATATGCTGTTTAAAAACTTGAAAGCAAAAGTAAAGTTCAATTTTTCGTCTATCTACTTAAATTCAAGCAGTTGTTATCGTTATTCTATTATCTTAATTTAATGAGGTATTGAACCTTAGAAAAACTATAAACAAAAATAATAAGTTTTTTTTGGACCCGCGACAATTTTGTTGACCCGCGACATTTTACCCGCGACACACGACACGCGCCGATTAGATTGTTTATTCAAGTTCTTGACCTCGCTTATTTCTGCATAATTCTATTCGCTTTGTATTGTAGTTTTAGTCTTCGTTGTGTTATTTTAGTTCAAACTTAGAGTTTTATTTTGTTTCGTAACTCAAGCGAATCTATTTGTGCTTTTGCAAACGCATTTATTTTTCATTCATCGGGAACGATTTCTTGTCTAGTAATAATAATAATAATAAAGAAATTATTCTACATGACACGAGCGTGGGACAAAGAAAAAATCTGAGTCCCCGACGGGAATCGAACCCATGGCCTCCCAGATACCGGTTGGGCGCTCTAACCAACTGAGCTACGTGAGACTCGCTGTGAGCTAGGCCATTTTACTGTAGGTTGATATATGACACGCGTTCTGCATACTGCTAGGATCAGCAATGTCGAAATCATCAAATTTGTAGTAAATAATAAAGATGGTAGATTTTAAGCTTTACTATTTATCACCGAGCTTAAAATCTACCATCTTTATTATTTACTACAAATTTCTTGTCTGTTTATAAATAGTTTTCATTATTGTTTTGTAATTGGAGCCGAGTGTTCGTCTCCGAAGTTCTATTTTTGTTCGACTCTGTTTACGCATTTAACACTCGATTTGTGCTAAATTCAAGATTCTTTTATTGTCAAGTAAATCATTTTCATTGTAGTTTACAACTGTAAGTTGGAAATCTATGTTTTCCTTTTCTTGTTTTATACACGGATTCGCTTCGTTCGTTTTCGACTACTCCAGTCATGTTTGTTTTTAGGTCAGAGTCATTTGTTTGCAAATTAACCTTTTCCTGTTTAACTCATTAACTTAGTATTTGCTCTAACCTTGCATCCGTGAATGTAAATTCCTCGTTTTTGTCATGTTATAGCCGTTGAGTTCCATTTTACTGTAGAATTCTTCATCGTTTCAGAAGATACTTTTTTCCGTCACGTCACGTTTTCCAAAGTAATACAGTTTTCAACTTGTATTTTCAAGTTCCTTGGTTTAGTTTTTGTTTTGTTTTTTGCACACTTATTTGTCACTTTATTATTTTGTAGTTGCTTATACTCAACTATAGATAATCTTGTTTTGTAGTCCGTGAATTACTTTGTTGTTTTTTACTCATGTTGTTAACTAGGATTTTTCAAGTTTATTTTCCTTTCTTTTAACATTGTCAATATTTTATTGCATGTAAAACATTTGGTTTGTTTTGTATTTTTCTACTAGGTGTAATCCATTAGTCGTTCCCGTTTATTACGTTTATTTTCTAGTTTATTCGCTTGCTGTATCGCTGATGAGTTTTGGCTTTCAATAAACAATTGCATAGATAAGGCGTAGATAAGGCGTTGGCTTGAGTCGTTCTTAAAATCAGCTACCTATCTCGATTTCTCTTGAATATAGGTTCTTATACACTAGAGAGAAAATACTGTCGAAAATATGACTACGTTTCCCTTGACCTCTGGAGAACATTATGAAAAAAGTTTGGGTTTGTTCATGGCAAAATGTGGAGAAAGAAAGAAGAATTTTGAGATATTACGAGATCATATACCGCCGCTGATTCGAAGGTTGAGTCTTCCTTCGTGCCAACAACGATCGCGTTTTAACATCTTAAGTGTTGGAAGTGGAAATGGAGAGATGGATACGGAAATCATTAAAATAATCAAAGAAGAATCTCTGAAAGGCGAACAAGGCCGGCATATGAAGTTGTTTAACCGAGCCATCGAGCCTAACGAATATTCGTGTGGTCTGTACAAAGCTGCCATTGAAAACCTACCCAGTCCGCTAAACGATCAACTGACAGACTTCGAAATTTGCCAGCAGACATTTCAAGAGTATCAAGAACGCCAGAATGAAATGATAAAGTTTGACATGGTTCATTTCATACACAGCTTCTACCACGTTGACATCGAAGAGGCTTTGATTCACTGTTTTGAGAAAGAACTTAGCGACAAGGGAAGTGTTGCTTGTTTGATCGCGGGCCATGACCTTATGTGGGTTACTTGGAGACAAAACAATCAACAGTGGCATGGAAAAACAAGAATAGCGAGAACTACGAAACAGCTGACAAGATTATCAAGATCGCTAACGACAACGGCTGGAAACATGAAATATACAGCCAAGAATATTCCATTGATGTTACCGAGGTGTTTGATGAGAGATCATCCAAAGGAAATCTGCTGCTCGACTTCTTGACTTACACTGTGAATTTTCGTGAGACGGCAGACAAACAACTTGTGGAAGAAACGCTTGCACTGATTAAAGATCTGACCACTGTCAAGGATGGAAAGCGTCTTGGAGACAAAAAGGAATTGCTAATTTTAATTTATAAGTGAAGCGGTATACTTTTGTTTACTTTAGGGGGTGGGAAGCAGGAATGAATTTCCCCGGGTGAATTTCTAATTTCTCAAAATTTACATTAACTGACAAAGAAGCGAAATATGCGGGGGGGGGGGGGAAGTACTCCCATATGAAAGGGGCAGAGATGCTTATTGAAATTTTGCATTTATTAGTGCAAGGAGGGGATTACGTTGGGAGAAGTTACCAGATTTAACTTAAATTCGTGAGCCCCAAAATTAAACATTACTATTTTACGCAGGATCTTAGTCATATCCTGCACGTATTTCTTGTGGGTGTTTTGTTGTTCATACCCTTATGGGAACGTGTTTTGTCATACATTAGATAGGTATAAAATAAGTTCCCAATGTAATCTTGTTCAAACTCCCTGACGAAGTCTTTAGTTATCAGACAAAACTGGTAGGAGAATAAAACTTCAGTCAACAAGATTTTTTCGTTGCTTGTGCTGCTCACTAGTATTTTGTAAAATAGAAAAAATTAAAAAAAAGTGTTCCCGATGGTTCTTGGTTCTGCCAACAATGCAAACATTAGGTATTGGTATAGCAGAAGAAAACAGCTTTATACATTATATGTGAAATGAACTGTGCCTGCCCTAGGCTATCATAACTGTAACAATTATTTTGTGAATAGTGCCCTCAAGCTCAAAGCAAACTGGCACATTAAATTGTGAATTCTGCTTCTTTGTGAAATTTTGCAAAGGAAAATTTATATAAAGCAACATCTTAAGTTGCCCCAGAGGGTGGCGCATCTGCTATTTTCCACAAATTGTTTCTCCATATGATATGGTGGGGCATTTGTCAGTTTTTGTACGCTATTCAGAACCAATCCCCACCTATATCCCGGGGTGGGGGTGGTCTGGGTTTACTTTGACTGGTGCATTACGCTCAAATCTCATTAGCGTTTTTAATGAACATATAGCTAAGATGGAAACAAATGTTTAGTAAAAGAACAGACAAACTTGAAATTGAACGAACGGGTGAGTGTCACAAACATACACGAAACTATATCACGCGTATCTGTTACTTTATCGAAATGGTCACGCCTTATGTTTTGTGTGTACAGGACGTACATGACAAGTGATTCATAACTTGATTTACCGGTTTAGTATAGATAAAAAAATTAAGTGTATATTAGGGACGTGTGATTGTAATCGACAAGTTTTTAGTAGGATAGGTTTTGGAGTGGAATAAAACGAGTTTGGCGTAAACGATTTTTTTTATAGCTGAAGAATTGTCCGTGTTAAATAAAGCTTATCTACCTACAGTTGAATCCCGATAACTCGAACCTTCAAGGGAAATCGAAAATCGAAAAAATTTCCAGTTATCGAGGGCAAAATTAGTATGAAAGTGACCTAAAGGAGAATTAAAAAAAGGTTCGAGTTAGAGGGAGGTTCGAGTTATGGAGGGTTCGATTTATCGAAATTCAACTGTAATTAAGCCGCAAATGTACGCAACGCGGACCTATTTTTTTACGTTTGCGTGACTGCTGTTACGTTTGCGTGACTTTGCTGTTACGCGAATATAAAGTCAGGGTCAAACCCAGCCTCGTCCTCAGTCGTCCCCGGCGAATTTGAATGTGACGTCACCCGCCAAGCTTGTCGGGAAAGTTCGCGCTCGGTTCCAGTCCTCCTCCGCTCATTCGCATAGCGCGGTATGGCCTGGGGACGAGGCTGGTCAAACCCAGATTGAGTTGTTCTTTCCAGTCAACTCGTGGCTTATTTGGAGGTTAAAAATTGCATCTTTTCTATGACGCATAGCATTTCTGATTTTGTTTGGTTTATGTTTAAACCAGTGCATTTTTTAAACAGCGAAAGTAAGTCAAATAAATTAGAAACCGACTGAACATCGGCGAGAAGGGCGGTAGTGTCGTCAACATATTGTGAGAGCTTGACTTCTTCAGCTCCTTAAACCAGTGCATTTTTCAAACAGCGAAAGTAAGTCAAATAAATTAGAAACCGACTGAACATCGGCGAGAAGGGCGGTAGTGTCGTCCGCATATTGTGAGAGCTTGACTTCTTCAGCTCCTTGTATAGTAATGACTTTGATGTCTTTGGGGTTTGAAGCTCCATAGCAATAGCAAAGAGTATGCCTGAAAGAGGGCAACCTTGACGGTCACCGTGTTCTAAATAGAAGTGTTGAGAGGCTAAATCATTGTTAATAACGAATGACTGGAGAGGTCTTTATAGAATACGCTGATCCATTGCCGAAGATTTGGACCAAAGTTGAAAGATTCAAGTCCCATTCAATTGAGTCGAAAGCTTTTATAAAATCCAAGAAAACAGCTATAGCTGGTATATCGTTTATTTTGGTGAAGTCCATTGTGTCTGCTATTAATCTAATACTTTCACCGATGAATCTTCCTTTTACATAGCCAGACTGACAAGGATGGATTGTGTTTGGCAGGATCCTTTTCAAGCGAACAATAGTTTTGGTCGCGAATTTGTAGGTCAACATTAAGTAGCGATACTGCTCCCCAATTCTTTAAATACTCCGCATCCTTATTCTTTTTGCGATTAAAGAAATAATTCCTTGCCGTTGAGAGATAGTAAATGACCCGTGTTTTAAGGGGGAGTGGGGGGAAAAACGTAATTAAAACTTTCCACCATGAATTTGCCGACAGCGTTACAAAGGTAGCGGTACTGTAGAATTCCGCGTTAAGAACATCTGTGCCTGGTGTTTTATTGCCTTTCATCAGCACATGATCAGCGCACACTCGCATTCATCGATGGACATAAGGCCTTCGCAGCTTGTTGCAGTTTCTTCTGATAATAAACGCGTTTTCCGTTTTAAAGAATTCGTTAAAAACAGAGTCGTTCGGATTCATATTTTATGATGTTGTCAGTGATGTTTGGGTCAGTAATTTTTTCTTGATCGCTAATAATTAAGGACGTTATGTGTTTTTTTCCTGTGATTTGTTTTTTCTAAATTGTAAAAGTACTTACTATTTCTCTCGCCGCGTGTTCAGACCAGCGCGCTGTGCTTCGTATAATCGCGCCTCACGATTTGACGCTTGCTATTTTGGTAAGCTTGGATTTTATTGTTTCTTATTCACTTCTAAGAGAATCGCTGTACTCTGTCTGGAGCTTGCACTGTAATTAAGTCATATCCGACAAAAGAGCAGATATTTCGTCACGTTTAGATTTTGCTTTTCATTCTTCGAGAATTGTCTTGTGAAAGCTCTAATTTCCATTTTAATCATTTCCCAGAACAGCCCTTTGTCTTCAAGTTCATGATGCTTTTTGGCAAACTCTACATATTTGGTGTCAGACAACAAAGAGTATCTCAAGATTTCGCTTTACACATTTAAACTTTTAACATAATGCGCTCCAGAGGATAAGGCAAACGCGACGTCATATTTTGCACTTATAATTTTTATGGGAGATTGAAGAAGAAGCAGTATTAAAATGAAGAATACATGTTGTCGGAAGAACGAATTAAGTCGCGTCGACCTTGTCTATTCGACACGGTAGGATTACTTCTTTGAGAAAGTAATGGAACGAAACGAAATATCTAAATTTACATTTCAAACCAACTGTGGCGTAGATAAGGCGTTGGCTTGAGTCATTCTTGAACTCTACCTATCTCGATCTCACTTGAATATAACTTCTTATACACGAGAGAAAATACTGAAAATATGACTACGTTTCCCTTGACCTCCGGAGAACATTATGAGAAAAGTTTGGGTTTGTTCATGGCAAAGTCTGGAGAAAGAAAGAAAAATTTTGAGATATTACGATCATATACCGCCGTTGATTCGAAGGTTGACTCTTCCTTCGTGCCAGCAACGATCGCGTTTCAACATCTTAAGCGTTGGAAGTGGAAATGGAGAGATGGATATGGAAATCATGAAAATAATCAAAGAAGAATCTCTGAAAGGCGAACAAGGCCAGCATATGAAGTTGTTCAACCGAGCCATCGAGCCCAATGAATATTCGTGTGGTCTGTACAAAGCTGCCGTTGAAAACCTGCCCAGTCCGCTAAACGATCAACTGACAGAGTTCGAAATTTGTCAGCAGACATTTCAAGAGTATCAAGAACGCCAGAATGAAATGATAAAGTTTGACATGGTTCATTTCATGCACAGCTTCTACCACGTTGACATCGAAGAGGCTTTGATTCACTGTTTTGAGAAAGAACTTAGCGACAAGGGAAGTGTTGCTTGTTTGATCGCGGGCCACGACCTTATATACTGGGTTACTTGGAGACAAAACAATCAACAGTGGCATGGAAAAAACAAGAATAGCGAGAACTACGAAACAGCTGACAAAATTATCAAGATCGCTAACGACAACGGCTGGAAACATGAAATATACAGCCAAGAATATCCCATTGATGTTACCGAGGTGTTTGATGAGAAATCAACCGAAGGAAATCTGCTGCTCGACTTCTTGACTCACACTGTGAATTTTCGTGAGACGGCAGACAAACAACTGGTGGAAGAAACACTTGCACTGATTAAAGATCTGGCCACTGTCAAGGATGGAAAGCGCCTTGGAGAGAAAAAGGAATCGCTTCTTTTCATTTACAAGTGAAGCTGTATGCTTTTGTTTACTGTAGGGGGTGGAATACAGGAATTAAGCGAAATATCCGATAGTGGATTCATTTGCAATGCCGGGGGAAGTAATCTAGTATGAAAGAGGGAGGGAATCTTATTGAAAATTTGAATTAGGGGGCTTTCATTTATTAGTGCATGAAAGGGGGGTTGGCAAGATGAGGGGGGAGTTCATTATTTCGGAAAGCTTAGTAGCGGGGGGAGGGGGGTTACAGCAAATTATGGGCCAAAAAAAATAAAAAACGGGGTGAATTACACAACACCCCTAAACATAGATTTATGGGACGAGCATAGGGTTTTTGCATTGCTTAAAAAAACGGACGAGATATTTCCAAAAAAACTCATGTAAAGCGGCAGAAAAAGAAATTTATGTTAAGTCCGGCCCTTAAGCAGCCACTTACCTTTTCCCCGAGGGTGGCCGTTTAATAGGGGGTTGAACTGTATTACTAGACCTGTAAGTTTTATCAGTAATAAAATAATTATCCAATGGGAAAAGGCCAGTAAAAAGGATTAACATAGATTAGCCAACCTTTCACTGCATGAAAATAATAGATGACCTCAAACTGTTATCAACATATTTTATTTTGCCTTTTACAGTTTGTAATTGTAAATTAGAGCAGTAAGAATAAAATTTCAATTTTTTAGCTGCAGTAGAATCAATGGAAAGTGATCTGTTTTGAGATTTAAGTGCAGTTTTCTATATTTAATAAAAAATTATTATCCACCAACAAAAGTTTGATAGGGTGTTTAACCTCCCATTTGCATGTAGTCCTTAAAAATACTTATTTCCCATTTTTTAGTTACCGAGGGGCAATTCATCAAGTCTTTGAGGACTGATTCCTCAGTAGCCATAACAGAATTAAAAAATGCCTCAATGATCCACTCATACAGCCATTCACTGGATGGACCAGAACTGTTGTGTAATTTATAAACGTTCAAAGTCTCAAAGCCTGGCAGAGTGATTAGGTGATCAGCATATGCCATAACAGTGTCCTTTGGTAAAGCTTCCTCCTTGACAAGAGGAATCATTGTAAAGGCTTTAAAACCACCTTTGAAGATAGCATTGTGTTTGACAGTGGTACCATCTATCTTGGCTACATGTATCAGCTTGAATATCCCACCCTGTAAAACAAACAATTGTGTTATGCTTATAGTGACGCTGTAAGCAAATTAGCTTGAAATCTTCATATCAGTTTGTATAATTTGTGGGACAATGATGTAGGTGGGTCAAACTTTGGTCCCTGTAGATATTTTGGTGCCTCCTCCCACTTACATCCCTCAACAGCCTTTGTTAAGACTTCCTTTTAAAAGATCACTTTTCAGATGTTATACAAACCAGTTTGGGAAACAAGGGCTGTTTTTTCCAAATTACCCCCCCCCCCCCTCCCTCCCTCCTTATGGAAGGACAGATCTCTCAGCACTCTAGTTGATTTCCTGTTGGCACCTTTCAAAGTTTGCATCCAGGGGGGAAGGAAAGGGTGCAGAGAGTCCAATCGATGACAATTGATCATCAGACATTAAAGCTGATTTCCAGTCCGTACTGCGCAGACTCGGGGTTTGTTTTCGTTTTTGTTTTGAATTCGTTGAAACGTTACACTTCGGTGATAGCGTACATGAAGTTTTTTAGTTCGCCATTACGGATCGTTTCGTTCAAGAATTCACGATGAGCTAAAACGTCCGTTTGAAATACCGTCGAGCTTCTTTTACTCCTTATTATTGTTTTGCAAGGATATCTGGCGTTAATAATGAAGAAAAAGGTAAGTTTTGTCCCGGAATTGTTATTTTTGCTAGTAAACATTCTTCTGTTTGTGAGACTCACAAACATTGCAGGCGGAGATTGCGCAGTACGAACTGGAAATCATCTTTAAACCAATCAATATAATCAATATAATCGATTTTATTTAATTGATTTTCGAATTTCATCATCCATTGGACTGGCCGGGTCCAAAAGGCATGTTCTTATTGCAAAATCAGTTGCTTAGCAACTGCATGAGAAATACTGCACGGCTATTCTGGTCTCAGAGACAACTTTGTAAAAATTTCCATGAAAGCTCTGTTTTCAAGACTTACTGAAGATAGGGGGAGTCTTATTTCAAACTATTATCTAGAGCACACATAAAAGAAATAAAATGGACTTATTGGTGTCTTATATTAATTGCCATTATCTACCATCTAGGGAAGGGAAGGGGTTCAATAAAGAGGAAACATGGCAGACTGTGAAATATGGTTGAAGCAAGTATTCAAAACTAAATTTTGTTTCCTCAGGTAGATTTGATGATGATTTTCTTTTTTTTCTGGAGGAAAGCAAATACCTGAGAAACTGTTATGTGTCCTCGGCTACTAGGCGACGGAAGACCTCTAGGGAATGTTCCTTTGATTGCCTGAATCGATGCCCAACAATTCTTGGCGATAAATTTGTAAGGACTCAAATCGCCGCTTAGTGGCAGCTTCTCGGAGAAGATTATTGTGTTGATACCACGAGAAAAGAATTGTTCAGCAAATGGAATCCAGGAGTTTTGAAACAAGTCCACGGGAATTGAATCAGCGGTCTTGAAACATACAAACTGCGCAAATTTGTCCTCTGGTTTATCCGAATCGTCTGTCATTTTCCACAACTTCCGTTAATTAAACGAAAAACGAATGTTTATGGCTAATTTGAATTGTTTACGATCGGCGTTTAAGCTTATAATTAAGCAGCCTGTAGCAAATTAAGCTGGTTAATCAGCTAATGAAGTATTCGTGACTTACCGCGAAAATCCGAGAACAAATTTTCGATTTCGTAAACAAAATCCGAGCAAATATGACTTTGAAAATAGCTTTAATCCTACCTTTTATAGAAGCTCGCACATCATGAGCACCAGTAGAAGGTAGTAACGAAAACGAAGACCCCGAAAACGAAGACCTAAGACCTAAGACCCATACGAAAACTAAGACCCGTACGAAAACTAAGACCTAAGACCCATACGAAAACTAAGACCCGTACGAAAACTAAGACCCATACGAAAACTTAGACCCATACGAAAACTAAGACCCATACGAAAACTAAGACCTAAGACCCATACGAAAACTAAGACCCGTACGAAAACTAAGACCTAAGACCCATACGAAAACTAAGACCCATACGAAAACTAAGACCCATACGAAAACTAAGACCTAAGACCCATACGAAAACTAAGACCCGTACGAAAACTAAGACCCATACGAAAACTAAGACCCGTACGAAAACTAAGACCCATACGAAAACGAAGACCCGTACGAAAACGAAGACCCGTATATACGAAAACGAAGACCCGGCCAAAACCAGCGTTACCCAGAGTTGCGTGACATTAATAATAATGACAGAATAATATTGAAGCAGACTGAGCGTACTAAGAACGTACTACTGATCAAAAGTCTAGACTTGATCGAAAACTAAAACCTGACCGAAAACGGTTGCTTCTGCGTCACAGAAGAGACAGCCAAAGTCCCCCAGCAGTAATGCACCGTATCGAAATCTTCTCGCGCACAATACTTGCTTAAATAAACTTCGCTACCCGATTATTATTTCTCGCTTTACATCCGCGTAGAAGGGTGCGGAGTGAAAAAATTAATACAGGTGTCAAAGTGTACTAACGGGAAACTGTGCCGATCTATCACCTCTTCACATCTGCTGAGCGGCATTTTTTCGACTCTACTTAACCTAGCTAAAATCGCCTCCTTATAATACAACTGACAGCATAGTGCCCTTTCTAAACATCTTTGAGGCGTCAAAATAAATTGGACGACCAAATCCAATTTTACCGAACGGCTTACTTTGTACAAATTTATGTCACGAAATAGGAGTCTGTGTAGGCCTGTCATCTGTTTTTTGCTTAGTAAATAAAGTTTTTGTTAGTGCTTCTTATGTGTAGTCATATCAATAGTGGCCTTTCATTCATTTGCCGGGGCCGACAGGCGTACTTGCCAAGATGTTTTAATTTTACTCATGTAGCGCGTAGCGAGGCGTACTCACTTCAAAATGTAGGATTTCAATGAAACTTGATCGATACGTTCTCAGTACTCGTCTGCTTCAATATTATTCCAATCCAACACTAATTCGTAGAGTACAAACATCGCGCAAAACGAGTACAAATGTCACACGATATTTGACCACATTTGTACTTGTCTCATTTCCCCGACCAAAAGATTAAAAACCTTGGCAAGTCATGTGTGACCAAGGCTCCCGCAGTGCTATCAGAATGGAATTTTCAAAAGGAACAGCATCTTTTCATTCCGTTTACGTGTTGAAGTAACTGTAACGTTCCATTTGTCGAAAAATTCTCACCGAAAACTCCATGTAAATGTAAAGCGCTCATTGATTTTCGATTTCAGTAGTACGTTCTTAGTACGCTCAGTCTGCTTCAATATTATTCTGTCATTATTATTAATGTCACGCAACTCTGGGTAACGCTGGTTTTTGCCGGGTATTCGTTTTCGTATATACGGGTCTTCGTTTTCGTACGGGTCTTCGTTTTCGTATGGGTCTTAGTTTTCGTACGGGTCTTAGTTTTCGTACGGGTCTTAGTTTTCGTATGGGTCTTAGTTTTCGCACGGGTCTTAGGTCTTAGTTTTCGTACGGGTCTTAGTTTTCGTACGGGTCTTAGTTTTCGTATGGGTCTTAGGTCTTAGGTCTTCGTTTTCGGGGTCTTCGTTTTCGTTACTACGAAGTGACATATTCAATGTGAGGCCTTTGAATTTCTTTTTCCTTGTAAAAAATAAAGATGCACCGTCGAACCAAAGCTCGAAACTCGAATTTTTCCCCGCTTCTGGTTGTGCACCAGGCTTCCCCCCTTTAGAAGAGTAGTACTGGGACCAACAAAACGGAATCAAAATGGCGGACAACAACACGGATTTGAAACGAAAGCGGCCAAAACCATTTTACGTCGGACATAAAAAGAAGGTCAGTCATTTTGTCCTCAGATATATAACTTCAAACTTTCGTTTTTATGTTTCGATTTCCTAAACCAATTTTTCTTGTGGATTTTGTCAGAAAAGAGGACAAGAGCTCCTTACTCCGGGGATGAAAGGCATTCTTGTCACGTGTAACGAAAGAGAGAAACTGTGCGTAAGAGAAGCTTACAACGTCCTAAATGAAGTAGGTTTTGACACGCAGTAATACATGTTCTAATTCTACCACTATCTGACACTCCATCTATAACTCTGTCAGTTGCTTTTACTTACTTTATACTTACTTACTGCCCTATACGCCATCGCCGCTAAGGGCAGCAACAAAGATTCTCCACACATGCCTGTCACGAGCTTTCTTTTCGATGTCTCCCCAGGTGTAGTTAAGGGTTTTAAGTTCGCTTTCCATCGTCCGCCTCCAAGTTGTTCTTGGTCGTCCTCGCTGTCTTTTCCCTTCTGGTGTCCAATGAACTGCTGTTTTGGGGATAGCTTTTCCTTCCATCCTAAGCACATACATGTCCTACCCAGCTCCAACGTCTTCTTGCTTTTAAGTTGTCGTAATAATTTCAGTTTCATACAAGCAGTTTCCCTGTAAGTAATACCCGTTGTTAAGCAGAACTCCCTGATTTTATACCCTACTCCTACTCCAGACTAAACTGCTTGAAAACCATACCATAAGTGGCCCAGCAGCACATCTGTATAGCTCACATACCAGGGCAAGTTACCCAGTCGAAGTAATAGCGTCGCGCACAAATGACGTCACCAAAATTGAGACCCCCCACTTGACTCAGACAAACTACAAGAGCGATCTGAAGAAATTATGTCGCTCGCGAACACTTCGCTTCGGTCTTTGACCGTTCTCACGCAAGATGATGGCGTTCCTGGCTCGAAATTTGAAAGTGAAGCAGAGAACTACACTGTGGATCAGTTAAAACGATGGCTGAAGTGCAGAGGGCTAAAATTAAGCGGAAAACGACAACCCTTCGTGACGACCTTAATTGTGAAACGTGTTACGGAATGTATAAAGGCTGGACTACTATCAAGCCGTAAAAATCGTATTACTTAAACACTAATCACGAACCTAGCGTCAAATTTAGAATTGACCGAAAATAGCTATTTTGATCGGCTCGAAATAATTCTTATCGGCAAAAATGTGGCTGAACGGTATAGCAGTCATTTGCATAATCACAGTTGTCGGCGTTTGTCGCCCGAAAGATAACACATTCCCCGCAAATAAACGCCATAAATTCCTGAACCTTCTGTGAAACTTTTATTCAATCTTAATAAACGTTCGCCATGTTAAAAAACAGACTTTTAATCCATTCGTTTTCATGACTACACATTACAAGAAAGCATGACAAACGTGACCACCGCGACCTTTTAATATTTACACACTGGCACGCCGGGCGGCATACATTCACGGCACTATATAATAAAGATAAGAAATCCTCGGCGGCAGAAAGATTTCGCTTCCTTCATTTTCGGATGACTAAAGCGAGAGTAGTGCTTTGACAGGCGTCTTTATTTTTGATTTTTGATGTTACTTTCATTCACGTTTTGCATTTTTGATTCATGTTCGAAAATAAATTCTTTCGCGACGCGGCAAGTTTCGATTCAAAAGCAGGCATACATTTATCCCTCACGCAAACCTGGGTCGAAGTATCAAAGTCTGAAATGTTATGGCTTGGCTCAATGAGACATAGAAAAGACCAAATTTTAAATCTTCAAATGACAGATGAACCTGTCTACGCTCTAGGTACACACTTCTCGTACGATGACAATCTGTCAGACCAAAGAAACTTCTTCGACAAGCTGTCAAAATTACAGAAGACTTTAAACTTTTGGTCTCAAAGGGATATCTCTGTTTATGGAAGAATAAACATTGTTAAAACTCTAGCCCTTTCAAAAGTCATATTCATCTGCAGCTCCATGGAAACGCCACTACGATTCGCTGAAGAAGTGAATAGAATGATTTTCGACTTTGTATGGAGCCACAAACCTGCGAAAATCAAAAAGTCGACTCTGATAAAATCTAAAAAAAAAGGTGGCTTAGAAATGAAAGATTTCGCTATTTTTGACAAAGCTCTAAAACTAAACTGGGTAAACCGCCTATGTTCAGACCACGACGCTCCATGGAAATATATTCCAACCTCTTTCCTTGCCAACGTCGGTGGCACTTTCTTATTTCAGTGTAACTATGACTGTAAGCTTCTTTGCCTAAGTGAACACCTCCCAAAATTTTACAAAGACATCATAGCCCTCTGGCAGAAAATCACTGTGACTGATCCTCAAAATAAATCTGAGGTACTAGAGCAAGTAATCTGGAACAATAGGTTTCTAATTGTTAATAAAAAATCGATTTATTTTTCACATTGGCATCAGGCTGGAGTCATGCACATATCAGACTTACTTAACACAGAAAAAAATCACTTTCTATCTTTTAATTCTCTTTGCGAAAAATTCAAGACTAAGTTTAATTTTCTACAGTATTACAGCATCATTTCTGCTTTCCCTCGCTCGTGGAAAAAGCTTTTAAACTCTAACGACCAACTACCCATAAAACCCCTTGATTCAATAAGCGATTCGTTGAGTTGCAAAACTCTCTATGACAAACTGGTATCCTTGGAAAAGCTATCTCCCCCCACAGCAGAAAGGAAACTTATTGAATATGGGGTAGAAAAGAACAATCTGTGTAAGGTTTATCTTTTACCATTTAACGTTACAAAAGAAACCAAAATGATGATGTTCCAGTACAAGATCATTCATCGCATCCTACCTACCAATAGCTTATTACATAAGATGAAGAAAGTTGACTCCCCAACTTGTCCTTTCTGCCCTACCGAGCTCCATACCATCTGGCACCTTTTTATAGAGTGCACTCAAGCAAAATCTTTCTGGGTAGAGTTTCAAGATTGGTATAATGCTCATAGTAGGAAAAGAGTCCATCTTTCGAACTTAGATGTCCTATATGGTATATTGGACTCTACTCGTGGTTGTTTAGCCCTAAACCATCTTATTATATTAGGAAAATACTTTTTATACCGTAGCACCGGCCTAAAAAAAAAAAAAAAAAAAAAAAATAAAATAAAGTTCAGTTTAACGAGTACATATCCCTCGTTCGCGACAAACTATTATTAGAAAAACATATTGCTATCAAATCCGGTAAATACGATAACTATATCAAGAAATGGAATTTTTTACAAAGCAATTAGTTTCCTTTTGTTTTTGTTTCTCGCTAGATCGTTCATTTTCTTTCGTTTTCTCTCTGTTAATGATTATAGGCAATGTTATTTGTTATTATTTTCTTTTTGCATTGTTAGCCTAAGTGTTGTAATGTTATCCTAAGTGTTGTAATGTTAATAGTATTGACTTTAATAGAGTAATTTTTGTAACTATTTTTTTACACTGTCTAAGCTGTACTGTAAAGTAGCTCCTTTTGTAAAATTAGACATCTATATTTTGTAATCATCGTAATGTTGTATGTTAAATGTTGTAAGTACTTGCAATAAAAAAAAAAAATAAAAAAAAAAAAACCTGGGTCGACGGGCATGACTTATACCTGTTTTGCAATCAATGTTTATTTGCCCCATTCAATATTTTTAAATATTTTTACCTCAGTACCGTTTCGCAAAGTACCATTTCGTAAAGTACCGTTTCGTTTCGCAATTCGTACCGTAAGCCGAATGGAATGAAGACTTTCTTCCCCGATTCCTCCAGCTCTAAGAGTGATTTTGGCCAATGTTCAGGATACCTTGAGTCGGTTTTGCACTCACCATGACAGCTGTACTTTGTACTAACCATTCTTGACCCTTTGAGAAAGCATACACTCCGATTTACCTAACTTTTTACATGTTTTCTTCACGTATTGACGCTCTCTCGCATACATTCGCTTATGGCCGACTGCAATGTTTGTCTGAGTCACGCGGGGGGTCTCATGAGACTAAATCTATTTTTAGAATTTGTGCGCGACGCTATTATAATTCACACCAGTCAATCTTCACTGACCTATCTTTTGGATATCCCCCTGTGTAACTAACTGCCAAAGTGCATTCAGATTTTCACATTACGCTGAAGGTATGCCGAAGTCTATGCCAAGGCCCTTTATTATTTTTACCTTCAAGTTGAATAAGTTATTTGAATACCAGTTAAAACATGCCAGCTACTTTTGTATGCCAGTGCCTGGCACAATTTTGAAATCCATGCCAAAGGTCTTTGGCATAACCTACATAGAATGCAGCATGGCTGAGTTTGAATCTAAGACCATGGTCTTTTCTTGCATTAAGTATGCAGACAAACTCTATGGTCCTGAGCACAACCGGCAGGGGGATGATGCTGCCAGTAATAGTGATTCCGAGGATATAGAAGAGGCTTTGGCTAAGGAAGTCAAGGAACTGCAAGAGGCCAAGCAAGAAAAGAGATTCCAGGCTGTGTTGAGTGGAGCTAATAACGTCATCTTCATCAAAACCAACCTTCCTGATTCTAAGGACCCTACAGATTTGGTTCATACCATTTTAACAGATATGTTGAAGACTGGATGCAAGAAGACCAGGTAAGGCCACCAATACTAAAGGATTTGATATTTTTTCATTACTTTGAATTGGAGGCGTGGCGGCCTAAAGGTTAATCTGGTCTGGGTTCAAGCCCTGACCAGGATCATTGCACTGTATTCTTGGGAAAGACAATTTACTCTCACAGTGCCTCTTTTCACTCAGGTGTATATTGAATGGGTACTGGCGGATTTAATGTTTGGGGGTAACCCTGTGATGGACTAACATCCCATTCAGGGAGGAGTTGAAATACTCCTAGCATGCCATCCTGATCCAGGGGATGTAGTATATGTACATGTTCTCTTTGAACTCTTTAGAGCCAAATCAACCAAACCAATTGTGAGAGCATGCCTTGCCACTATTTCCTAAACTGTGAAAATTTCAAAGCGTTAAAATGAGAGAGCACAGTTTTGTGACCATTTCAGACTGACCAAGACCCCAGTAAGTAAAGTCTGAATTTGAGCCTAGTGGCCCATCAGGCCAAAACTTATCCAGTTTCAGTAGCATGAAGCAACTAGAAGTATTTCTACTCTCTCCCCCCCCCCTAGATGGGATGCTAGTCCATCTAGGGTTGCCCCCCAGCATTACATTTGCTAGTACCCAATTATACACCTGGACACAACCCAATAACCTGGTCCAGGGCTCAAAACCTGACCACTCAATCCAGAGTCCAGTGAACAAACAATTATGCCACTGCGCCTTCCAAGACCTCAGAACCAAGGCTTAAAATTTTACTACTACGTCTATGAACACTACTACCTGGTTATTGGAACAAAAAATTGGTTGTATGTTGCTTCTGCAATAGGGCAGTCCTTTATCATTTTACCTTGTCTGCTGTATTTTCCATATCACAAGTATGCTAAGTATTTAGCTGTAGTAGTAAAGCTACAAGTTCACGAGTTAGCAAACCTATGTTATGCATGAACAATACAACTTTATGCTACCTCATTGTTTTCTTTCTGAAATTTCTTCATCGTTCTTTTTTCATCTCAGTAACATAAATCCAAGACAATAATTTTTCCTTACTAGACTCTCATGTAGGGGAATTAATCACTTCCTGCTGTAGTACACATGATAACAGTCTTAATAATACTGTCATTTTCACTTGTTCTAGACATTGTCAAAGATTTCTCCCAATTGCTGGGTCCTGTCATGCAAATAAAGAGGATTTACAGAAACTTGCCGAGCAAATGTTCCAGTCAACATTCTTTGCTGAAGATGCTAAACCATCCACGGTAGGAAAGGAACATAACTTTACTATGTCCAGAGTTGCTAACAGAGAACTGGGCGATACTTTCTGCTTGATTGCTTGACAAAGTTCAAGTTGTAGTTTTACCTTAAGTCACATTATTTTTGGCATCTCAGTCCTAGTTGATTAGTCCCAAATGATTAGTCACTAGACAATGTAATTCTAGGCGTACATGTAACAAATCTGTAGATCATTGTAATAATATTATTATTTAATATTATGAGAGTACAGTGACTTGCCCAAGAACACAACACAGTGCCTCGGCCAGAGCTTGAACCCAGACCATTTGAAGAGCTGCGGGAAAGAACGGCCCCTGGAAACATTATCGAAACAGCTCCAAATTGCGCATGCAGGTTTGTTTACGTTTGCTTAACACTGTTCTGTGTTTCATTTCGCTGGTCTTTCGTTCGTTTTCGAAATTAAATAACATATGCAAAAAAAAAAGATTTTGTAGCTTACATTGTCCACAGTAATCCAGCACTAGACATTTTTCCACGCATCGCGTGTGCAAATCTTGCCTCGAGGAACTTTATTACAGTTGTCCAGGATGTAAAAACAGCGTTTCACAAACCAACTTTGCTGACCGCCCGCCATTAATTTGCTCCGAGGCGGTAGCAGCAAGGGACTGGGACTCGCTATTCTATTGTGACGTCTTAAGTCACATGTTAGGGATTCAAGTACAGAGAACAAAAATGGCGCATTTCTTGAGAAAATAAACTACTGGTTCGTTGGAGTGCAAATGCGTCCACTTGGCGGTTGAAGGACATTATTAAGTCTGAAAACCCGTAAGTCTCACAGCATTTCTCAAAGAAATGAGAGATGTTCGGCCTTAGTTTTGTACAATAGTGTCTTTTAGCGCTCAAGAGAAAAATTGTTCGACAAAGGCCAGCGGAGCCAAGTGGTAAATAAAGTCTAAAAACACAGATCTGTTGTCGGGAACTATGTCAGCGTGAGTTTTGCAGTGTCCCCTTGGGTGCTGCAGTGACAAAGTTGCCGAGAAGCGAACTGGTTTTAGACTTCAAAAAAATTCTTTAGATGTTTCGCAGGGCATGTTCCCTTCGCAAAATTTTTTCTGTGCCTCATTAAATATTCATCAATCAATCTATTGATTCGTGTGAACGAAAACCTCAGAAGTTTATGTTGTTTTCGTGGGATTTTGTAGATGTGTGATGGTGTAAGGTGTGGAGATAGAAGTGAGAGCAAGCTGGCTATGATGTTAAATCTCTAAAGCTTGAAAATCTGCCGGATATTCTATTGCTCAATCTTAAAACATTGGCAAAATTTTAAAACACTAGATGACAACAACAGTGATATTAGTATGGGTAATCAAATGGTGACGAGTGAAATTAGAAAATAATTTCACGCGCGTTTTGTCAAAATTATTATAATTTTGACAAAATGCAAGTGAAATTATTTTCTAATTTCACGAGTATACCATTTGATTACATTTTAATATCATAGGTGACAAATTACGTTTGCAATCTTAGATGTTTTTGACTGGCACATTGCATCGCGAACTCTGAGCTTTGAAAAGTTGAAAGCATACATTCTGCTTAAGTTCGCAAGGTTTTTTAGTCTTAGAACAAAAATCCGCTCGATGCCATTTATGTACTTGGCTTAAGTCTTGAAGTCGTTTTGACGTTTTGAAATATAAAATATCATCAAAAGTTTTAGTACCTGGCCAAGGCTTGCTGGCTAAGATGAAATTCAAGCGAAAATGTACAAAGTTTAAGCCTTAAAACATCTTTTACTCCGGACGCCATCTTGCCGCTAACTATGTTGCCATGGCAATTTTATAATTTCACATGTTAAATTATAAATTAACGTTGAAATTTCGCGCCAAAATTAAGGAGTAATTTGTCACCTATGATATTAAACAGGAAATTCTATGGAATAACTGCAGCATTCTTATCGACAGAAAGCCAATCTTTGGAAATTGGTTTGCCCAAGGAATTGTTCGTTTGCACCATTTACTGAACGAGCATGGACTTTTTTACAACATTGCTGAATTTAAAATAAAATACAACCTTAACGTGCCTTTCACCATCTACTACGGCCTCCTTGATGCCATACCACGCACGTGGAAAAATGAACTAAAACTGTGTAACCATACCGACATTGTCAATCAAAATAGTGAAACACCATTGTCGACTGCTTCAATTTACTCTACTTTCCTACAAAACTCCTTCAAACCACCAACTTCGCAAAGTAAGATCCTTCGTCATGGCTTTACTGAGAGTAATGTCCAAAAGGTTTACCAATTACCTTTCACTATTACAAAAGAAACCAAAATCATTATGTTCCAATATAATATTATACACAACATACTCCCTACTCAGATGAGTCTTTATCGTGCTGGCCTTTCTGACAAGGACATTTGTCCTCTATGCAATACTGAAAAACAGACTTTAAACCATTTGCTTCTTAATTGCTTAAAAACAACCTCCTTCTGGAAATTATTTGAAGACTGGTGGTATGAGAAGTCCCAAGAACGACC
The DNA here is from genome assembly GCF_052425735.1 of Oculina patagonica. Taxonomy (NCBI): domain Eukaryota; kingdom Metazoa; phylum Cnidaria; class Anthozoa; order Scleractinia; family Oculinidae; genus Oculina; species Oculina patagonica. Next base: position 6,179,817 of record NC_135764.1, read on the forward strand.
ATCTCTAACTCAAAGTAACATACTATATGGTTTTTTCGGCAAGATATCACACTGGCAGGCACTTAACTATTCAATTATCCTGGGAAAGCACTATATTTTCTGCACAAATGGTGACCAAGACGAACTGTGTTTCCGAACGTTCCTTCTTCGTCTTAACGACAAATTGCAAATACTTAGAGAGAGTGCAATGGCAAGTAAATGTTTACACAAATTTCAGCGTACGTGGGCTTTCCTTTTGTAATACTTCTTTTATAACATTCCTAATCCGTACTGTATATATGAAGCATATTAGTATTGTAGGTAATGTAGGTTAAATATTCAAAATTAGGCGGAAAATTTGTAATTTCTGTATTGGTGTGTATTGTTACTAGTATGTAAGTGTGTACTACAAAGCAAAAATGTACAAAAAAAATAAAAACCTGTATAAAAGTAGTACAAAAACTGTAGTTTATAGAAGTATTGTACAGTAAGTAGTGTAGTATAAGTATTGTTTTAGTAAATAATAAAGATGGTAATTTTTTTTTAAGTATTGTTTTGTAAGTAGTATTGTAACTAGTGTATGTCTTTGGTTTTGTAAGTAGTTAATCTTCTTTGTGTTCCAATAAAAAAAAAGGAATAATAATAAAAAAAAGAGAGCAAGCTGGCGGCACTTAACTGAAAGCAAAACTAGTGTAATGTGAAAACAGGAGCAAACGTATTCAATCAATCAGTCTATCACCCAACAATCAGTCTTTATTTCACTTTCACCTCAAATGACAGCTAACGGTAACAAATTAAAATAGTCTTGCCTGAAACAACAAAAAGCAGCTAACTGCAAGCAGACTGCAGTGAAAGCTAGCCGCTTGAAACGCTAACCCTAGCCCTAACCCTTAAACTTGGGTGTAGTTTTTTAACCCTAAATTTGAAATGAAACCCTAGCGTCAAACCTTAAGCTTTTTTCGCTAGGGTTAAGCTTAGGGGTTAGGGCTAGGCCTGTAATCCCAAAACTTTAGCTGGTTTCATTGTTTTGAGGAACAAAAGGTTTCCTTTGTTTATCGTTTGTAAAGGAAACAAAGTCCTAAAGACGACGCCAGCAAAAAACCTTGTCTTTTGCATGTGTTACTTTTCGAAAACGAACGAAAGACCAGCGAAATGGAACACAGGACAGTGTTAAGCACACGTAAACAAACCTGCGCAATTTGGAGCTGTTTCGATAATGTTCGAATTAGCCAGCAATTCCAGGGGCCGTTCTTTCCCGCAGCTCTTCATTTGATCTGGAGTACAGTGCACTAACCATTAGCAAAAACCCATAAGGGTTGAAACGTGTAACGCGCGCACAGTGTTTGAATATTCATTTTGCTAAGTACCATATTTGGAAACACAAAGAATTTGTACGCGATACTTTATACACGTAATGACACGCAACATAATTTTTAGTTTTGCGGACAGTTGCTTGAATTTTGACCTAAACGCCGTAAATTTCTCACAGAAACTAAAAAAATTCATTAAGTGCATCAAAGCGAAGTTCTCCAGACTACTTTATGAAGATGAAACAGGAGAATTTAACCAAATTTAACTTTATTCAACCAATGTTGTTCAAAAACAAGATAACGCCATCGAGCGCTAGCTAGCGCATGCTGTGAATTTAATCCAGATATAGTAATTTTGATTGGTTAAATGTTTCTCGTGATTTTCCAAATATGGTACTTAATATAAACGAATGTGTAAACGCTTGGTACAATGCGAATCATACTGGAGTTACACATTTCAACCCTTATGGGTTTCTGCCATTAGGCCATTATGCCTCCCATTGTCTGGCCTAAGCACAGAGGGTTTTTTTACTTAGTACTTAATGAAAAATCATCTTGATTTGATTGCAGTTTTGTGTAATGTACAAATCCAGGAACAACAGTAGCATGCACAGAGACGACACAATTGCAGCATTGGCTGCCATGGTAATGAATGCTGGGAAGGGACACACTGTTAACCTGAATAATCCTGACTTGGCAATATGTGTTGAAATTATCAAGGTAAAAATTCAATGTATAAATTTGATAGTAGCTGTAATAATAATGTGCAGTTCCAAAAAATATCCATACCCACCCCATGGAACGTCAATGGAAACTCTAAGGGTTGTGTGGCGGGGGGGGGGGGGGGTCGCTCAAAAGCCAAAAATTTGAAAGGAAAGTATGGAGACATGGTGGCCTAATAATTAGCGCGCCGGACTCCGGATCAAGTGGTCTGGGTTCCAGGCCTGGCCGGGGTCACTGTGTTGTGTTCTTAGGCAAGACATTTTATTCTCATAGTGCCTCTCTCCACCCAGGTGTATAAATGGGTATTGGCGAAATAATGCTGGGGGGTTCCCTGCGATGGACTAGCATCCCATTCAGGGGGGAGTGGAAATACTCCTAGCTGCTTAATGCTACAGAAACCGGTATTAGCTCCGGCAAGTATGGGCCACTTGGCTTGAGGCTTCCCCTTTATGGAGCTTAACTGGAATTTCCAGAGGAGTGGGAGGATTCAAACCACAAAATTCTTCCATGGGCGGGGTATGGATATTTTCTGGAACACCATGTAATAAACCTTTTAGGATTAACTATTACTACAAAATTTAATTGTTGCAAAATAAAAAGCTTTATCCTTGCTTTGAATTCTACCAAACTGTGAAGTTTCTTCTCCTGTTCGCTTTTGAAGTAAAACATTTAGAATTGTTGCTTCTGGTTGTCTTTTTTAGAATGTCTGCTGCATGAGTGTGGTTAAAGATTTGTTCAAGCTTAGGAAATACAACATTCATGAAGTAAATGAGCAAATATTCCGATCTCAAAACAATACAAGGACAAAGGATGCCAAGGGTGATGATTCAAGTATAGAAAAGACAAAAGATAATAATCAAGACAATTCTACAACAGACAGGAGCAGTCATACAGAAAGTACAACAGTTGAAAATACAGTCACAGCAAATCAAGATACAGTGAAAGCATGATAAAGGAGAGTCAAGAGGAAACATTCTCAGGAAATTATTAACTAGACTTTCACCATTCTTGATTTGTTCGTCAAGGAGGTAAGGAATGGTACTAAAATGGAGAAAACTAATGTAGCATGAGTGCAAATTCATACAAGTGATTTCTAGAACACTGTTAAGCTACAAACAGGTGATCTTTTAACATGGCATAATAGTTGAATAAAATATTTAAAGTAGCTATAAAGTGTTGAATCTTGTGTTTCAGTGACCAACGTAAACAAACAACTTAAGTTTGTGTTAACTCTTAAAAACAGGGTTCCAGCTACATTTTAAGGCGAAGTGTAAACAAGGAATTCCAACAGGTCAAATACCCACTACGCTCACCAAAAATCTCACCTTTTCTGTTACACCCGCTTTTAGTGTTACGTGCATAGCTACATGTATCTTTTGACATCATCTTTTAACATGCTGTTTGAAATGAACCAATCAAAACTGATAAATACCAGTGTTGGTTTCATGCAAATGAGCCCAGCAGTTCAGGTCATGCTAGTGGGCTGTGATTGGCGGATTTCGATCCGTCTTGTTTGTTTAGCACATCAAAATATGAATGTTGATAAAAAGCCACTATTCACGTAACACTGAAAGTGGGTGAAATTTGGGATCAATTTAGGTTTCTGGGAAACTGCTCACCTACCCCTCCCCAAACCTAACATTAACCCTTACTTATCGCTTTGGGCAAAATGTTAGGTTTGGGGAGGGGTAGGTGAGCAGTTTCCCAGAAACCTAAATTGATCCGTAATTTGTTGGGTGAGGTAGCTGACCCCCAGGGGGGTACTCCGACTTGTAAATGACGGGGATGATCGAAGGATTTTTTGGGGTTTGAAATTTTTGATTCCGGGATTTTTTGGGGTTGGAAAATTTGGCAAGTATTTTTTTGGGTGATATGATTTAAATAGGAGATTTTTTGGGTATTAAAAACGAACTAAAGTGCCTTGGCGCGGTCTTGGCATATTTATGGTATGATAAATAAACAAAAACAAGCATTCAATTTATTATGGTTTTCTTTGTGTTACATGTATATTATTGCCCTTCCTGGCAATTTAGGGGTAATTTGACAAGGGATTTTTTGGGGGGGTTATTTTTGGTCCAGGGATTTTTTTCGGTAATGTCGGAAGACTTGGGGATTTTTTTGGGTCCTGAGTTCTGCCTCCATTCGATCATCCCCGTCATTATTTACAAGCCAGAGTACCCTGGGAGCTGACCTTGGTAGGTTTTTGACCTGAGACCCCCATTTTATCTGGAACACTGAAAAACTTTAACGTTTTTCACAAAGTTCTTGACTCTGACTGCAGGAGGGACATTGGCCTAATGGTTAGTGCGATGGACTCTAGATCGAGCAGCCTGTGTTCAAGCCTTGGCCAGGGTCACTGTGTTGGGCAAGACTGACAGTTAACTCTCACAGTGCCTATCTCTACCCAGGTGTATAAATGGAAACCGGGGAATTTAATGCTGGAGGTAACCCTGTGATGTACTAGCATCCCAAACAAGGGAGAGTAGAAATACTTCTTCTGGCTTCATGATATAATCTCGTTCCTACATCTCGCAGGTAGACAAGCCGGAAGGCGAGATCTGGCCAAGTAAGAAAATTCAATTTTTTTGATTGGCTGTTTCAAAGCATGGCTGTCACAGCGCTAAAATTTGAACGTGTGATGCGGCCCCAAGGGAATTCAATGTCTGTTTTTTATGCAAATTATAGATCATGCAGGCAGTCATCCTCAAAAGACAAGAAGATTTCGTTTTAGTTGTTTATAGCATTATAAAGCTATTTCTGACGAATAACGATGTTTAAAAACAGAGAATCTGCCGTAAGAAGATCAGAATATTTACGTTTGATTACGTGACCGGATCAAATTTGCATAAAATCTAGACATGTCTCAGTCATTGCATGTAACCGCCAAATGAACAATTTTTTAAAATCAAATAAATATTTTTACCCGACCTAAAGCTTTCATGATTGCCTTCTGCTTAATTCTTTAGTTAAATACTCTGCTAGATATTATTCCACGAAAGATGAGAATGGTAAAGCATTCGTTATTCATTTGGTTGAGGATTGGATATTCATTTGATTGCTATTTTCTTAGAATTGTCTAGGGCATGCGCAATTGACTCGCCTGCCACATTCCTGACAGGCAATCACGTGGTGCAAATTTGACCAGATCTCGCCTTTGGCTTCGCCCACGAGATCTGGGAACGAGATTATTCATGATATGAAAACTGTAAATAAGCACCAGCCTGATGGGCTGGTTACAGGCTCCAAGACATACAGTATTTTGTGCATCATGCCTGAGTTATTGGACAGCATGCTCTGTTATGAATTCATTTGTTCGTGGATCGCGACTCAAAAAGTTAAACTTTTAATTCTCTTATTGGTATAGTTGTTTTTCAAGTTTTGTCTATTCATGATTAATAATATTGGTGACAAAACTTTGTGTTGTCCATTTTACTTTGGGTAAGGGAAAATTAACATAATTTTTGAAGAAAAATCAGGAAAAATTGGAATATAACACCGCTGATTTCATACAATTGATGGCTGGAAGAAACATTTCAGGTCGTTGTGATCTCAGCAATGTTTTTTTTTTTCTTGGACGTGGACGCTGGGGGCCTCTACCATATCTAACATTTTGTGTATATTTGGTCAGGAAAATTTTATTTTTATCAGGGAAGAGTCAGAGAATTTTGAAAACTGATGTCGGTAGCAACCATGCTTGTTTGATTACAGACCAAATTGGATGCCACTTAATAAAAAATTGCACATCAAAACTCTACAGATACCTTATTACATGAAATTTTCGCGACACGTTAATTTCGCGATTTTGAGTTGCACATAGTTCGCGACACTTAAATTTGCGTTTTTGAGTGAGACGCAATTTACATTTTCTTAGCAATATATTTAATTGACATGCCTTTGAATTATATAAAACGACTTTATCGAAGGAACAATAACGTCAAAATTAACAAAAACGCAGGAGAGGACTTTATCTCTATAGAGCAGTTCTCAGAATGTCTACAAGTGAGTCGAGTGACGACAACATCCATTTACATTGATTACTGACATATGCGAGTCACTTAATATTCGCATCATGTTATGTTCGCGACACTTATTGTTCGCATCACTTTAATTTTGCGATTTTTTTAGAATCGCGAAATTAAAGTGTCGCAAAAATTTCATGTAATAAGGTAGTTCACACACCATTTGATATAAACTTTTTTATTTCTTTTCAAAACAACATTCCTTAGTACAACAAGACTAAAAGATTTGATGGAACAATATCATATACAATAATAATAATAATAATAATAATATAATAATAATTAGCCTCAAGACACATACACAACACATGTGCCAGAGACTCCTTAGCTTAGCGATAAAGTACTACTGGAGTGGGCCCTTTCAATTTGAACAAGCCTGAAGCTGTAAGATACATGTATGTGTCTGGATAATATGAAATTATAAAAAAATATTAATTTTGAGATTTGTGGCCCAGTAGTACTTTATCAATGTTACATTTCTCCCAGAATTTTTCAAGTGCACATTTCTCTATAGGAGTGTTGTTGTATGTTAGTGACCATCAACAACTGAACAGTGCTACACCCTACACCCAAAGATATCTGACTGGTTTATTGCGATTTTCAGTGATATGCGAACTCTGAAATTCAATCCTCGACCAATGGTTTACGCTTTTTGCTGCCGTCAATCATCTTTGCAGACCTCTCGGGAAACAGAAGCTCACTTCAACAGGGCAAAAGGTCGTCCGTCAGTTTTGATTGGTAGATTACAATCCATTTTGTTTGTTTCTGTTTTTCATGGTCGTTGGCTGTTGGCATATTATTTTATGACTGAGGGCAGCGAAAAACAAAATAAATTATTGTTGGTTGGATTTTGAATTTTCAGAGTTCGCATATCACTGAAAACCACAATAAATAATAAGTACATGTAGTAAATTACATGTACGTCAAATGTAAATTGTTTTCTTTTGTTTACTCCCCTAGAAAATTTTCAAAGTACATGTACAAAAATATATACCATAACATACAGTGTTTGTGTAACACACAAGTGACGCCTGACACTCCAAGTATACTACAGTCAACTCTCGCCTTTAATACAGACACCCAGCTATCGCGGACACTCGCTATTACGGACAAAATCCAGATCCCCAGTGAAAGAGGTTTCACTGGAAATGACTCCCGCTATTACGGACTCTCGCTATAACGGAACACTAAATGATGCCCCAAGGGTGTCCGCTATATTAAACAAGAGTTGACTGTATGAAGTATTTTACTTGAATAACGTTATAGTAACTATAATAATTATCACACCAAAATACAGGTTACAAGAACCTTTTGATACAAAAGATTACATTTTGTGAAGACAGAGAAAACTCTCACACGGTTGATCACACGGACAATTTGAAAACTTTTGCATAATACTGCACAATGTGTGTGCTTTCAGAGCTGCCTGATGGACAGAACGAGAGCACATGGTATAAAGGACTCCTTGATTGGAGATCTTACATGTGATGATTTTAAACAAATTTTTGCGTGAAAATCAAAATGTCAACAACATGGTCTATATAAAATAGGTTTCATGACAATCAGTATATTTATTACTGTTTTCTCTATTGACTCTGTCTACTAAAACTAGCATAACAATAACTATTTTGGATTCACACTGCACAAATCACTGCATGTAACATCACCATTTGGTCACCTTTTTTATTTGTTATTTGACTTTTGTACTGTCGTTATTCATTTATTTATTTGTATTTATTTATTTTTTGTACGTTTATTTTTTTGACGAGTTAACCCATTAAATGAAGAAAATACACTCCAAAATTTTGCCCTTGCAGGGTCTTTAAATCCACAAACTATCCCTCCCTTTTGTCATTCACCCTATTAGTAAAGCTGCTATATGATTAATGCATAAAACAATAATTATCTCTAATAACTAACAATGCTAAAACATTAAACTATGACTAACTGTGCTTATAACAATATTAAACCCCTAACTATAAAACTAAGATACATTAAACACAACATTAGTAACTGCTAAATAAGAAAACCGTATTAAAGTCAAGAGATAAAAACAATGAAAAAATATTACCGGTAGCTTTGAGTTAATTAATATGCTGTTTGCAGTCTTTTTTCCCCATTAGCACAGTCAATAAAATAATCTTGAATACAAATTTAGTATTTTAAAAAGCATGTAAAATGATCAAATGCCACCGCACATTTTAAGTAACTTGATTTAGGAAGAGAGACATTTCAAGATTTGTTTCCTCGAATAAATATTTATCACTTCATTTAACTCAACAAGAGTAATCTAAGTTATTTTTACTCTTTGCTGAATTTGATGAAATTGGTTAACATGCACGAAATTTAATTTAACAAAATCGTAAATCTGTGCTTTTTCATCACCTCACTGGAATCTTTTACCCTACGATTGTTCATATTTAAATAATTGTAAAATTAAACCTAATAGACCCTCTTGAGTGCTAAATGTGGATCACAACTCTTTGTCACAATTTTTGTGTCACATGAAACAACTCTTTTAACTTTGAACCTCCTATCTACTAATCTACTAAAAATAAATTATTCTAGAACTATGGATTGAAATGTCTAAGGAGCAAATTTGTGTTTTCATGAATTTGTTAGTCTCTTTGAAATCACTGAGCAAAATAAATGTTTATTCTAAATCACTAAAAGAACTTCCGTTCAAAAGAAACTGAAAAAAATGAAAGATGAATTGACATGCAGTGAACACTAAAAAAATCCACTACAATGTAAACTAAAAACTTATTTTATAACTTGGAAATATATTACACACCTTTTTAAAAATAATGATTTTAAGTAATTTTTGATAGTGATCCTTCGCCAGTTAGTTCATTCACTAGTTTGCAACCAAGGGTTTGCATATCAACAAACTTATTTTGAACCATGTATACAGCTTGATGATATTGCAATTTTTCCAACAATGACGCACTCCACGCTAGCTTCATATCACTCATTTTCAGAGCACAGGAACATTTTCCTTCTTGTTGGACACATTCAGACGACTACATTGTGAATTCTCTTTATCACCGTCATGAAATTCATTAAAATACTCATGTTGCAGGGCCTCTATAGCACCAATTCTCCTCTGAGGGCTAAATATGAGCATTTGCTGAAATAAAAAGAACACATTTGGGTTTATCTTTGTTACTGGGGCGTCTAACAAAAATTAATGTGTAAGGCAAGGCAGCGAGGCATGCAAGACAAAAATCCCTACTCCAAATAAAAAAAGATAACTGTAAGCTACCTAAGCTAACTGTAGGCTAACCAGATTGCTATTTAGGCTAACTTCAATGGATAGCATGCCTTGCTGTCTCGCACTTTGTGACAACCAGTTATTGGATCTAGTTAGGGGGCCTTAAGTTTGAAAACTAACAATTTCTTTTTTAATAATAAATTTTTTTTCTTTTTTCTCTCTGTTTTTTTTTTTTTTTTTTTTCTTATCTTTATTTCCCTTTTTTTAAAAAAAAAATATTTTTTTTTTTTTTTTCACCCACAAAAAAAAAAAAAAAAATAAATTTCCTTTGTGTTTTGGGTATCTCTCTCCACCCACATAGGTGTATGAATGAGTTTAAGGGGAATTGTTGGGTAGCAGACTAACATCTCATCCAGGGAAAGTACAGTGTAGCAATGCTCCTAGCTTTGCATTGCACAAGCTACCAGTTTGTACCAAACTAACTATCAGATGCTAGCCTGATAACCCACTGCATACATGCTAAAAAGGATTTTTTACTATCCTTTCAGCGCTCACTCAGACATAACACCACAGTTAGTATAATTATAGCTTAGAAGCAGGCACACACATGAGTGGGAAAGCCAGAAGAACAAATCAGCGAGCGAAGTGAGCCAGCAAAATTCTTAATGCACGCCCCAGACGCCTCCTCTCCAGCTTACTTTATTCACTGTCTCATTCTCACGGCTTTGTCACTTGAGCATGTATTTCCAACCATCAGCCTGCTCACAGGCTAACAGTATTACATGTTTTTTACATCTATGTGTTTCTGGTGTGCATTTTCTATTTTCTTACCTTAAGTAAATGAGTTCCACTTAAACACATCTCTGGTATTAACTCGGCCAGAGAGAATGCAACATATTTTGGGAATGAAGACCGTGGAAGAGAAACAGTTGATGGCCAATCACTTTGTGAAGGAATGCCTATAACACTGCAATAATACCAGAGACCAGGGAAAGGAGGGTTAGTATTCATTTACAGTAGAAATAGCATGCATTCGCAGGAAAAACTCTGATCTTGTACAAGTAAAGGTGTTTGCCTACCCAGGGCCAAGGTGGGCTTTGTTGATAGTAGATAGGTAAATGACACAGGAAATGTTTCTTTAGGATTTGCACCATATGAAGTGGTTGACTGATCATTACATGATTATTTACCAATTTAACAAAACCTTTTTTAACCATGTTATTTTCAATTAAAATAATTGTTTCTCTGTTTCACTGGCATGCCTGTAAACTTAGGAGTTAGGATAATAATTATGCGAGCCAGCGAGCCATGCGAGCCAGCGAGTCATGCGAGTCCCAGTAACATCCCAAATCCCAAATCCCAACAAAAGGCTAAGCGCAAGCTACCTAAACTAAATGTAGGCTAACCAGAGTACTATTTAGGCTAACGGGAGTAATATGTAGGCTAACCAATGTGTTATTTAGGTTACCTGAATGGCTCGCATGGCTCGAATGACTTGCGAGGCATGCGAGCCAGAAATCCCTAATCCCAATAAAAGGCTAACCGCAAGCTACCTAAGCTAACTATGTAGGCCAACCAGAGTGCTATTTAGGCTAACTGAAATGGCTCATATGTCTTGCTGGCTCGCAGATTATCCGGACCCGTAAACTAGCTATCTTGAAGCTAAGTGCATAACCACTATAAAGCAACATAATTTTACATTTTACATTTTTTATTGTATTCATGCATTGCATGCAGGAAGAACGGCTCTGTAAACACATTAAATTTGTCGTGGTATTGATGGTTTACCTAAATATTTTATGCAACTGATCCACATCTGATTTTCCTTCAAACAGTGGTTTTCTGTTATAAAGTTCTGCCATGATGCACCCAACACTCCAAATGTCCACAGCTGTGGCGTAACTAGAGTGAAGGAGAACTTCTGGAGCCCGGTACCACAATGTCACAACCTGGAATAGAACAAGCATGTGCAAGAATGAGTGGAAATTTGTGAAAGATAATGTTACATACATCACAGTGGTGTTTATTACAAATTAGTTTATCAGTGACCAGGTCTTCTCTCCATTGTTGGAGGGACAGGGGGATCTGAACCTCCCCCCCCCCTGCCTTTCCCCGCTTGCCGTATTTTTTTACTCCTGCCTCCCCCCCGCCCCCTTTTCATTAGCCATTCTTTCCTCTTTTGTCCCATATCTATTGTGAAATATAAGTTGAAATGATACAAAATTTTACTCGTTTATTTCTGGTTCCCATTTTCCCCCACCTTAGGAATCCCCACTTCCCACCCTCCCTTCTTCTACTTCCCACCCCTTTTCTCCCAGGCTCCCATCCCATGTTAACCTGTTCCTCTAATTTTTTCTCCTTTTTGTTACAGTAAGGCTTTTGCAGCACTAGAGGCCCTGCCAGCTAGATTATACCTTGCACTGATCTAAATTTAAATATAGGCCATGTCGCTGTTTTATCGCTCTTCATGTCGCTGCCGGTACCGGTAATTAAGTTACAGAACAACAGACGTCAAAAATGCATTTAATTATTAGTTGAGATTTGCAAATTTATCAATGAATAAATTACAGTTGACAATGTAAAAACAGGAACTCTTCCACCATTTTGGTCACCACCAAAAAGAGATAAAAAGAGAAAGAAAAAAAAAAAAAAAAAAAAATCATTCATACTTACTCAAAGTCAGTACTGTAATATGCACATGTTGCTATATGATTTTGTCTTTTTTGGCTAATATGTGCCTTTAGTACACGGATAATCTATCCAATCCAAGCTAGAAACCACCAAAAAGAGCACGGAAGAGGGATTAGCTTTTAAGGTTAAATTAGTCCACTGATGTCAGAAGAGGTCTTGATAACTAATTGGCTACAGGTTTCTTTTTTCAACTTACCACTGACGTCAAAGCCATGGCATCTCGATATATCCTTGCCAGTCCAAAATCAGCAATCTTTACTTGACCCATTTTGGAAACCAGGATGTTCTGGGGTTTCAGGTCTCGATGAACAATTCGATGAGAGTGCAAGAAATCCACACCATTTAACAGTTGATGTGTGATGTCCTAATAAGAAGTTTCATGAAGAGAGTTTAGTCACTGTCTAGTTAAATGATTATAATATAAAAAGCCTATAAGCTTATAAATTTATTAGATTAAGCTGGTAAAGAATAATATGATTTTTCTGGATCTCCCAACTGAAGAGCTTGTTCACAGTAAGCTTATGTTAAGAGGCTTTTCAAGTTCATTTGGCAGCTGCAGAGCTTGTTAAGAGGTTTTCATCCTGTTTAGAGAGCTAAATAATCCAGTATTCCTCAGGAAAAAAATTTTCAGATATAATACACAGCTCCCCCCTCCCCCACTTGGGATAATAAGCTTTCAGAAATAAGCCTGCAAAAAGATCTTTTCTACAAACTAGAGCCTCGCCTGCGAATACAGAGGATTCGTCTGGAAATAAGTCTGCGTTCACAGGCTTACTTAAGCCCAGCACTTATTTTTGGAACTTTGACTCGTAAGAGTACATCTTTGGGCAATAAATAGCAACCATCTTTTAGACCGCCTGTAATTTTTAGCTTGACGGGACAGAAGCATTGCCAAATCCATGCAAACAAGAAGATGACAAGCAATGTTTAAAGATTCACACTCTAAAGTTAACCAAAACCCTTTATGAAATCTGAGACTTAAAGATTGTTTTTATTCTAATAATTAATGAAGTGCGAAAAGAATGAAGCTTTTTTCTTATTCATTTGAAAAGGAAGTTTCAATAACTGATCTCAAAGAATGTGACCTTTTAACTGATGATCATACTGACTTGTGAAAAGAATGAAAATTTGTTAGTAATATCAAGAGCATTAAAAGGGTCCTTTTCACTTAAACCTACAAAAAAATCCATTTAATCACTTTAAGGTTCAGCACCAAAGCATTGATTTGCATAAAAGGCAGTCTAAACACCGAAGACGTCTTTATTCTGATTAGAATTTTGAACTCATTTTCTGTATCACAAATAAACCCAAGAGTAAAGCAGATAATAATTTGATAGAACTTACTTTGTGAATGTACATTGCAAATTAAACTGTTTAAGTATGCAGCTGAAGTTGCTTAGAACTAAAACATTTTAAGTGGTTTTAGACACTTAACAACAGATCCATTTAGTTTGTGAGTTAATTGCCAATTTTAATTGTGATGTTTTCTGGAGCATAATAAATTATTCTTTTATCTATCAAACAATATTATAATAAATTATGCTTTCACAAGTGTGTGAAATATGTCGTGATTTTTACATGAATGCAGCTACCTTAATTTTCCATTCTGGCAGCCCAGGTTGAGGGCAGTTTTCAAGGTAAACACTGAGATCCTGCTCAATGTGCTCAAATACAAGTGAAAGGTGGGTCTCTTGGCGTGATGGTGACGTCGTGTGAAATACGTCCAGTAGCCTGTGGAAGAAGAAAGAAGAGAGTTCTTTGAGTATATTCTCAAAACCTACTTATCTAAGATCATACACTTTGCTTGATAATCCATTCACACTACCAGAGTCAAACCTCAAGTCAATTTATTATTCATTAGAGCCTTCATTCACTATACAGTGGTAGAAGGTCCAACTAGAAAAATACAAGACAACAAACGAAAACCTAAGAAACTAACAAGAAGACCCACTAGATGCACACTATACAAAATCAAGTGCATCTGGTGTCCAGTCTAGGTTATTCCAGTCTTCAGAGAGTGATAACACACTCTCTGCTTTCCCCAATTTTTGGTTACATGAGGTAGCCTAAGCATGTCTTTATTCCTTTATTCCTTTATTTATGTGTTTGTACAGTTAAAGTCTGTGTATGAGCCCCTAGTTGTGACCATTAAAATGAAAGCTGTCGAGTAGCACTTTCATGTGGTGCTGTTTATAATTTATACGAAATGAAATAAAGGCTTACAACATGCTGTCCATGTGCAGATTGTCATGGGTTGAACTCCTTGCAAGGACGTCTCAATTTTTTTTCTTAAATTTCCTTAACTCTCATGACAACTGAATTTACATCTTTCTCAAATTTGTGTGGTGGTCATTGAAAGTGAAATGGGTTAATGGATAGTGTTAGCAGACAGGCTAATGAAGCCGAACCTAAAAACCTTGTTAGAGTAAATTAAGGAAAATATAGCAAAATGGGACCTTACCTCCCCCCTCCCCATCTCCATATTACCTAGGGAGTACATTCACTGTATCTTAAGGGGCACCCCTATAAGACAGACATCTGGTGTAAGTCCTGTCCCTGCAGTTCCTCAGTCATTTTACTGTAACTTAACTCCCTATAAGACGGACACCTAACACACCTCTCTAAAGACAGACAGTTGGAGTCTGGTCCTGATGTGTCTGTCTTAGAGGGAGTTGACTGTATGCTTTAAAGGGTGTGGTCCTTGAGCTGTTTTAGTCAAAATGTCACAGATCTTCTCTATTGGTCTGAAATGGGCTATTTTTTAAACGGGAAAAACCTAACTGTGACATTTACCTTAAAACAAGAGAGAGAGGGAGCAAGAGGTAACCAAAAAGCATTAATTGGACTGCATGCATGCTTCGTAGAAGAAATATTTTACAGCTCTAAGTTGTAATGGAATACAAAGTTTAGAAGTCATCTATGAAAAGTGCTTTAGCATACTCCTACAAAAAAAGTGAGAAATGCCCAGTTCTAAGAATTGGGGGGAGAGGGGACAGTGGTGAGCGCGCTCCCACGGGGGCGACCCGGACCCGGCGTCATATGTGGGTTGAGTGTGTTGGTTCTCGTCCTGCTCCGAGGGTTCTCCGCCCCTCCACAACCACACTTCCAATCAGGGATTCAGGGCCACAAGAAAACTACTGGGACACCAGTATTGTGTTACCCTTCAAAAGTGGTTTTTTTTTTAAGAATTGGGGATCATTACAATGTCTCCCAGTTGATTAACTTTGTTCTTCTCATTGCCTATTTCTTGACAATGTATCATTGTTATGAGGAGAAATTAGAGTAAATTAAGCCATGAAAGATTTTAGTGGTAATTCTTGAGGTGAATCTTATGATTGTACATAGATCACTTGATATTCTAGAGCCTTAATTTTTTCCCAGTTGTCTAAAGTTTTGATTTAAGTTTTAAAAATTGAGAAGTGTGTACTAGGGAGAATGTCAAGAGACGTCCTAAGAGTGTAATTTTAATTGGATGAACCCCCTCTGATCGCTTGAAAGATGAGAAATACAGAGCATATTTCTGATAACAGAGAGGGTTGAATTATTAGAAGGTCGTGCTCTAAAGACCTGAGAAGGTGTGAAATCACGTACATGTTCTTGACTAATTAAACTGCTGGAGATTCCATTGTTTAATAGGAGCTTATTTATAAATATCCTTTTTAAATAGAACATGCAATTTGTAATAAGAAAATAACAATCGCAAATCGAATTAAAAAGGGAAGCAATGTTGATTTACAGTAATATATTTCGTGTTATAGAACTAAAAGATTGTCAAAACATCAAGGAACGAAATAAAAAGCTGATATGATGCTATTACCTAATTATATTAACACTCTTTTTGTTGAACCATTTACACCATTTATGGGCTTCATAGCTGATTATTTAGCTTTCATAATATTCCTGAAAATTCGATTAGCATTTTTGTAAAAGATGATAACATTTTTTTTTTACCTAAAAAAAAGTGCAATGAGACAACTTTTATCGACGCGCCGGATTTGTTTAAAATGCAACAAAGGATTTTGTTGGTACAATGTAAAATAAACAAAAGTGCTCTGTTTCTTTTGAAGTCTTGATCGTTTCCGATTTTTATATTTCAATCAGAACTCGTGGATAAATATGAAGTCGTGAGCCATGTGAGCTTGTGAAATCGAAAGCGATCGCTCTTAGATCCTTGTTATTTAGCACTTGATTTTTCAGCGATATATGAATAGCGGAGCACTTATTAAGTCAAAGCAAATTATTGATCAAATATCTTAATGTCAAGCCACGAGTCCAAAAACTTAAGCAAGGAATGTGTACTTAATGAAAGCGCTCTTATGTAGCTGTCTGTCTGTCACTTGAATCTAGGCTCGTCCTTGAGCATGAATACGCGGCACACACTCGAAAGTTCACAGTTTCTATTGAGCTGAGAAACAGGTCAAAGTTTTATGGTAATCCCACAGGAATGTAAATCCTTGATCAAATGTTCTTCTCGCTGTGTTTGTTCGTTTTCACATCGAGATAAAAACCCGGCGTTGAAAGGTCGAGACGAACATCAGTCAATCGTATTTCGGGAAACATGAGACGTCAAGTTAATGTAAACAGCGCTTCCAGAAACAGTTATTTCGGTGAAACAGTGGGCACAAATGTTAGGTAAACATCGCCCTTTCTGAATCCTGTCGATTTTCACGGCAAGGAATCATTTCGCAACGCTTTTAAAAGGCAGAAATCAGAGTTAGTTGCGAGTAAGCACCAAATGCGGGATTTAAATTTACCCTCGACATCGCGGGAACTCGATAAGCCAATCACATCGCTTCTCGTCCGGCAAGATCCACTTCCGGTGAAAGCAAAACATACACAAACTTTCGATGTAAAATCTTGGATCGCCGTGCGCGACGTGCAAGGCTTTCGACCTCGTCGAAATTCTCTCGACGTTTTTTTCAATCCAAAACTAATCAGAACATCAGAGTACAGAGCAAAACGTCTGAAAACAACCAAAAAGACAGTGATTTATTCCGTGAATTGTTTTCTATTGAAGTGATAAATCCTTTAATTATGCAGTGTATAAACACGATTCGGCGGCCAAATTAATTTCTAGCTTGGTACCTGCAGAAATAACTTGCAGGCCATGGCTATGTTTTACGCGATTAAATAAGAGCTTGACTTAAAGCCCGCGAGGCAAGTCTGTGAATAAAGAGGCACAATTGAATTGTGAAACTACAGGTTCGGTAGCTTTCGGAATGCAATAATTAAACAAAAGATGAATTTTAATAATGTCTTTGCTGACGGCCAAATTTAACGAATGTAAATCCCTATTTTAATTTTTTTCTTTTAGTTATGTTTAATTGTTTAGGCTTCTCGTGTTCGAAAGGGAGATCCGTGCGCCGTGAAATAAAAAATAAAATTAAATAAAAATATTCGTGTTGATGCATTTAGAAGGGAAGGGTTAAGGTTTCGCAAGGATCTCGGGGGGTTTGTATAGCGACACACCAAAAATTCTGGATCTCCAAAATATCACTTTAAATTTATCCCCAGCATTTCAGACAAGTCAAACAAATCAGTTAACTTACCTGACGATATTTTCATGCGAGAAATTGTCGATCTGCTTTAGGAGGGCTATTTCACGGATTGTGGATAGTGGCATTCCTTCTTCGCTGTTTACAATTCGCACTCTCTTCAAAGCCACGAAACGGCCTTCGTTCTGAAGATCGCGGGCCTTGTAGACGGTGCCGTAGGCTCCGTTGCCGATCTCGGCAACCTCTTCATATTTCTGAGCCATGGCTCTTATTCCAAGCAATTCGGCGACCAAAGTTCACTTTCTCATCCTCGAGGCCCTGCTCATCTTAGCGTGACATGGCGAGCATCTGGGGTTGACACAAGATTCTCTGCCGTCTTATCGCGTTGGCCAACTTGCAAGGATTTCCACCAAATCCAATGAATCAAGTCCTTCAATCTTCCATGGAGGTCGATCTTTACTATCAGGGTCCTAAGAGCTAAAGAGACAATCGGATCGTCCGCTAAAAGAGTTTAGAGATTTGATAATGCTTCATAAAAGGAAAGTAAATATTCAACTTCAATTCCGCTCTGGTCTCGGAGGAATTAGAAATCGCATACGGTTTCAATTCAATCGGGGTATTTGTGTAAAACAATGCTTTAAAAATGGCTGGATCATCACTTTTTAGCTTAAATCAGCCGATTAAACCGCGATCTGCTCGCTAGTCCGACGCGCCACTTACTTTGATGAACAACACTAACCGGAGCTTGAATGAATGAAAAAGTCACATCGAGACTTCAAAATAAAGGTTGCAAGGTTGGCTGCCTACCACGTGCGCACGACTTTGCCTATTTATTTCCTGTTGCCAAACGGCGCATCTGATTGGTTGCCGAGGACTTTGCAGTGTGTATCGGAATGCGGGTTCTATTCATTGGTCGGCTTTTGTCACGCCCTCAATGGACGCGGCCAATGGAGGCAATTAGAGAACTTATTTTCTGCATGGCAAAAGAAAAGAACCCCAAAGACCACCTACTGGATAGAAACGGAAAGCAATGATTGCCCATAGAACTAATGTTGTTCTATAGCACATGGTGTACCATCTGCGCCCCTTCTCATATTTCACTCTCCATACCTATACAAGACACACAAACTGCCAAGAGCATTGTGTACATGAAAAGCACTACTCAATCACAACAATACAACAAAATCTTGAAGGCTCCCGATTTCACAGGAAATTTTGTCTCTAGCCACAAGAGCCGTCAACATCCCATAGAGAGGTGCAGATCGCGACAACATTTTTTAGATCTTATCTAATTGACTTTGTCCGTTGTCGAGGCAACCAACGAGTCAATTACAATATCGGAAATTGAGCGACAGATGTCTTTTGCACGCAGTTTACCGGCATACCAAGGTTTTGGCAACGCTTCTAAAGTCCCTAATCAAACTATTTACGAGCTAAAAGCTGACAAACAAGGCACAAGGTGGATCGCTCCAATAATTTCTCACGAACTACCTGCCCGTCACGGTTTGGAGTTTTAACATTCGGTAATTAGGAGGTGATTGATTTCATCAATATTTAAGCTTGTCGTTAAAATTCCCTAGTGGACTAACACAGGCGGCTCTTGTCCATTTCGGTATTACAACTCGCGGATTGCACGCTCACGCTAAATCTAAAGCTATTCAGGCGAAGTTTACAGCTTCTGGAACAATTTCGTGCAGTCCTGATGAAAACATTTGAATAACCATCAATCTTATTCTGTGTTGTTTGTGCATTTCTATGTGACTTTCTCACTGACGTCATCATTCGCACGAGGTTCAACAGAATCCACATTGAGCATAGAATGTTAGAATGTTAAGGTCTTTTACTGAACTTCTGTTAGAATTTGTTTGCACGTCTGTTGCGTTTCAAGGCAGTCAACAACTTGGTTTCTGTTACAATGAATATCAGTGCGGACAGGTGATGACAATTGAAAATCATCAGATAACAAATTCTCGAAACTGAGTAAAAGAATTCAGTATGACAGTATGTTGGAAGAATTGGTCTTTAGAACATTGTAGTAAAAAAAAAGTGGCACTCTTCTAGTACACAGCCTGCATGAATGAATTTGTTAGTATTTCTGGAGGGTCTCAATGGGGTACCGTTTGCCGTAACGGCTTTGGAGGCGTAATTGATTTTACCGTTAGCCGAAAATTGTTCCGTTCGTAGTTACCACTAGTCACTTCATCGTTCCACGGCCCTGAGACCAATATGTTTTAATGGATTTTCTTTAAAACAATGAATTACTTACTTCTGTTAACCGTATGGAAATAAATCAACCGTTAGCCGTAAAAAAGCCAATTTTAGCCGTAACCGTAAAAGCCACCACGCCATTGAGGGCCTCTTTCTGCTCTGTTACTCATTAAGATCATGAGCAAGTCATGCGGCCAAGTTGAGTGTGGGCGAGTTAGGGTGTGAGTAAACTAATGATAGGATTATAGGAGTGGCAGCGAGTCACATGAATTCAGTCGACCGTTATGAAAGTGGAACAAACAGAAAGAGGAAAAAAAACATGTTAGAGATACGAGGTATTACGAAGTGCAGTGTGCAGGCAAGAAAGCGCAGAGAGACATTAGGGTGACTAATAGCTATTGGTGTGAGGAAGGTGGGTGGGTAGGCAATCAGGCAGGCAGGCTTTGGTAGTCAGTAGGCTAGAAATGCTTTAACAAGAAGATATGGGAAGGTAATGTAACCAAATAAGCTGTTATGTGAACAAGGAAAAAACACGAGCAACTCAATTAAAGATGACAAATGGTTAAAGTGAAAATATTTATAATATACTGTTCGTTCTTTCAGTTTTCTGGGTGGCTTGTCTGTCTTTGATCCGTTAGTTCATCATCAATGTGTACATGCGAGAGTATAAACCAAGTAAAACCGAGTTAACTCGTGGTTTGTTTCATAAACACGGCCTGACAAATTGCTCGCTAAATAAACTTGGCTTACTGAGTTTACAACTGTGTAAAACATTTGAGACTTCCAGTTTTCTGTTACAGCTAATTCCCATTTCAGTGTCTGGTCTAACTGAACATATAACCGAGATATAAGTTTTGAATGTAAAACGTAACAAATTCGAATAGATAACCGACGATGAAAACCATTAGGGTTCATGTAATGAGAGCATAACGAGACTGAGAGCAGAAAATAGGCACATGATCCGGGGATAAATAGATTACCTGCCTCAAGCCTCCTACGCAGGCACACCCAAACAGCTTCTCCAGAGCAAGCTACCCTGGCTACGTTCAGTGCTGGAGCAAACTGCCTACTCCATGCGGCACTTGGAAAGCAAGGGTGACTTGAATGCGGAGCTAAGGTCTCACATGAATGACTCGCTGCCCTTTGAGAGAGCAATAGAACAAACAACAGGAACAATGCCCCAGCCCCAAAAACAATAGCAACTGCTACACTAGAGGACCAGTAGAAGTACAAGCTTACGAGAGCTGCACACTACTAAGGGCTATGCTGCTCATCATTCCGCTCGGTAAAGTACTAACATCATGATTCGTCCTCATAAGCCGCATTTCAGAGATACCGTTTTTTCTTTCAATGTTTTAGCCAGCAAGTTGCAATTTTGGTTATTTTTGCAAGAAATGCCCCAGATTGCAATGCATATACTGTTTGGTTTCTTTTATATCACTGGTGAACTTTGTATTGCATGTTTTTCTTCTGTATTTTTGCTGGAAAATTCCCTATTCTGCCTGCGCAATTAGTTCGCTGCCAATGGCCTTTTCTGCTCGAAATTCTACCAAGTTTAGCTGGCGACCTCATCGTTTGCGCAATAGTGCGGGTAAAAGCTATTTATATTAATAGCGGAAAAAATCAATTTAGTATCACCAAAAAAAACAAACACACTTTTATGCAGTTTCGAAATGTAAGCAGATTATTATCAAAACGAAAGTAACCTGTTAACCCTTGCTTTCAGAACAGGCTCAAACATGTCAAATTCTACATTCCTCTTACTAGTTCACATACACTATAATTCTTTTAATTGTTAGTTTGGAGAATTTAATTGGTGTTACATCAAGACAATATTCTATCGTTGACGATTTTCTGAATTCTCATTACTTTCTAACTGATAATTTATTAATGTTGTAAGGAGAAACTAGTCGTTGACACTGAGGGGTGTTGCTCTTTCAATCGTGCACAACATGGGCTGTTAATTCACGTCACAGACAGAAACTGATACGAGACTGATATGCGATTAAAACATCGAAAGGAAATAATACCACATATTTTCACTGATGGGCCGATCATAGTGCAGGTGACAGGCCGCTTCTGTATATTCTTAAAACGGGAAAAAATAAAATCATTATTGAATATAAGCAAAACGTCCCCGGCCATTTGAGACACAACCACAATTTTATTCGGGATTCATCTTAGAGGAATCCACATGTATAAATAGCATATTGTCAGCCATACAGGTGCGGGCATCATGATTGGATACAAATTCTTCATAAAACCAAACATTAAGAGAATGTTGTGACTATTACATCTTTTGAGCTCGGTACTGGAGGGGTTTACAAAATGAATCGAAAAACATGTTTTGAAAAATAGTTCTTCTGCCCCGGCATTTTTAATAATAATTTCAGTGGTCAGTTGCCTACAAAAAATGCTTTCACACCGGTACCGTTGAGAATTTTCCGGCAAATGTAACAGTACTATTTTTCAACAAATATAATGGTACGGGACGAG
Source organism: Oculina patagonica (assembly GCF_052425735.1). NCBI lineage: Eukaryota > Metazoa > Cnidaria > Anthozoa > Scleractinia > Oculinidae > Oculina > Oculina patagonica. The sequence goes on from NC_135764.1 coordinate 6,201,952, forward strand.
TGTGTACCATTACCATTTGAAAACTTTCCAGTGGAAAGGACCGTTCCATTTCAATTCCCACCGGAACAGCCGCATATTTCATTGAGGAGCATGGTTAGTATGAAAACGCAAAATGGTAAAGTGATATTTCGAGCAAGGTATTTCATTTTTTTTCCAAACATTTTCCAGTGGGAAGGACCGTTCCATTTGATTTAGGTTTTCACCGGAACAACTGGTTTCTCCGTACAAAGAACAAGTGGAAAGCGCTCACGCATTTTGTCGCTTCTTTGCTTTGCGCGGAAAGCACTGACTGCATTTTTTTACGCATCGGATATATAACACTTGACCGAAATTCTTTACGCTATATTCTTCATGGTCTTCATTATGTTATGTTTAATAATGAAGGGCTGATCTTGACTCTCATTGCATGGGTAGATTTTGTTCTCGATTTTTCTTTCATTTCACTGTAATGTTTTCAACAAGGTTTCCTGTGTCGGATTTCAAATATAAGAAGTTTACGAAACTGAACGGAAATGCTTTAGCGAAAAGAAGCAGAAGGCGTCCCTGGAAGTCTTGTTTCACTTTCTGTTGTTGTTTCGTATAGTCTTAAAACAATAAACATCATGATGGGACTTTGATGAGTGTTGTATTTTTAGCCTCGACTGGCCACAGTATTGATTCGCAACGTCAATTACTTTGAGTACCTTGAAAAAATAAAGATATGAAGCACTTTTCCGGTTCTCTGAAACACTCACGCAAGACAAAACGAGCCTTTAGGCCTTGTATGAAGTTTCTATGTGTTCTGGTCGCTGAGATAACGAATATAAACCAGCAAAGTGGCTTGCGTGCGTTTGCTTGGCTTGTGTATGTGACTAAATGCCATTAGTAACTAATTTTGCCAAATCCTTTTTTTGTTCTATGGAATTTCTTATCCTAAATTAATTTCAAAGATTTCTCTTTTCGACACGCCCTTGAAAGAAGTAAAGTAATCTTAAATAAATAATAAACAAGTGTTAAATTATTCCTTTAGAAAAATAAATAAATGGATAATAGGAAAAAGCAAGAATCTGAAATGACCTCCTGCGCTCTCTGTTAGTTTTTACCCGAAGATATCTTGTCTTAGAGAATGCCCCTGAAAGTGACAACATTGTCAATATCTTTCAACGTGTCTAAAAGCATCGATTTAATCAAACTTCGTAAGCAATTTTTGTTATGTCTTGAATAAACAGAGGTTAAATAACACATGTTTAAAATGGCAGAATATTCGTTGCACCCTCATTGCTCAAACTAAAACAGGATGTATAAAATAATTTCTTTGCTTTCTCGTGGGAAAAAGATATATCTCTGGAAATATCGTAGGAATGATAGCTATATCGTGTTCACACGTTGTTAGAATTTTTAACGACCAAGAAATTATACTAAAAAATAAATTACCTTTATTTAGACACGGTGAGGATTAGAGCTAGAAGCTTGTGGGGCCATGTATTCCTTATCAAATTGGAATTTGGAAGTGTTGTTTTTTGTGGAGGGAGGAAAACCGGAGAACCCGGAGCAAGGACAAGAAGCAACAACAAACTCAACTCACATATGACGCCGAGACCGGGAATCGCGAACCCGGGCCACATTGGTGGGAGGCGAGCGCTCTCACCACTGCGCCATCTCTGCTCCCTGTTCCGAGTTTTCCTTCTGTGTAAGTTGTTTTTTCCCATAAAACTGATAAAAATCTCACCCACGATATGTTCCCAGCGACGCATATCCGAACAGGGATAACGTTAGATATTTACTCGATTTACTCTTTTATTCATGTTTTCTTAGAGGTAATTACATGAAACAAACTGTAAAATTGTCTGATCAAAATTCTTCAGCGTTTTATGCGCCGGTCTACTTCTTGTAGAAGTCCTTGTCTTTGACTTTATATTTTTATATGGTCATTCATTACTCGTGGCCTCAGAGTCGAAGTGCTCAGCTGCCGATAATATTGCAACATGTTTCTTGGTATTATACTTCAAGGACCGGCCCCAGAGTGGCTTTACCACCTGTTGTGTGAATACATCAGCCTCGGCGTGCAATATTGCCAATATTGACTTTCGGTATAAAACCTCAAAGTAAATATGACTTCCTGAAGAAGAAAAATTTCAAACAGCCAAAAAAATACGTTTGAAAATTGTGGACTGTCTCACAATAATGAATCAATTTGCTGAGCTGAAAAGTCTTCCGAAAGGAACGCTCAGAAAAATAGCTCTCAGGAACCCTGGGGAGTCACTCTGAAAAGGCCATTTCCGAGCTACCATTTGCCTCAGTTTTAAAACGAGTCTACGTGCGAAACCATTCAAAGGAGGGGGTCTTCAAAGGGAAATGAGTTTGATTTCCATGAAAATGGACCTGTAGGTGAAATTCATTTTCATATGAATGGTTTCGCACGTATACTCTTTTTTTGAAACAGAGGCGAAGAATAACTCGGAAATGGCCTTTTCGAATATACTGAGCTTCTTGTGGTAGTGGTGAGATATTCTTTCCTATCTTTTATATATATGTACTGCGAATAACGACCACCCATTGGAGCTTATTGAAAGGTTCGTACCAATACCGCGTTCGCGAAGGTCATGGCTTCGGAATCCTGTCAAAATCAGTCTCAGTTTTCTTTCTGAACTTCTTTGCTTTGCAACTGAAATTCTTGAATGTTAATCTAAATTTAATCTCATTCGAAATTCTTGAATGCAGGACAAGACTAAGACAGGATTGTTTCTCATCTGAGAGATAAAACGTTCTGTAAACTGACCAATACCAATCTGATCACTCGAATGGTCTTTGCGAGCAGGCGAGCAGAGCGTTTTTCTTTGCGAGCACGCGCATTGACAAACAAAGTTAGCCTTGCGAGCAACGAGCACTTTTCAAAAAGCTTGTTCCACTAAAAACCGAGCATGGAGCACTTGTAAAAATATGCGAGCATGAGCAAACAGTCTGATCCATTAAAATTTTGGGAACATTCCGAGCAAAAGCCTAATTTTGCGAGCACGAAACAAAATATCGTGAAAATTCGTTTTAAGAAAACTGACCATTAAAGGGTTTTTGACTAACTTAAAATCAGTGCATGATTTGAACAGGGAACCCGTGGACAACATTTGGAAAAAAACATGAATGCTATTTTTGCGCCACTTAACATGGGCTTACTGCCGGGCAATGTCTTGTCATGGGCTTCTGGTCTCGTTCAAAGTTTAAAGCAATCCAAAATCTCTCTAACATCTCATAAATCTATGTTTTTGGGTGCTTTGTAAATTTTTGGGTGACTTTGGGAGACGTTTGGCAGGAAATAGTTTTTCCCAAAGGATTTATAATATTCGCCTTTTTCACGATCCCATAATACATCTTGTTTTATTTAAATAACCCCCCAAAATTTTTGCATAAGCATTGTTTTCAATTTCTCTGGGGACGATCGCACGTCACTGTAAATCCCAAGAGAAATTGAAAACAATGCTTATGCAAAAATTTTGGGGGGTAAACAAGATGTATTATGGGAACGGTGAAAACAGCGAATTTAGAGAAATAAGAAATATTGAAGATTTAATATAGTTTTCAAATTAGAATTTGAAGTTAAAATTAGTATTTGGACACCAAAACAGCTCCCTTACAACCTGGGATGCTCAACTGTCTGGTGTTGTTCCAAAAATAATTTCTTTTTTCTACCCCTTCTTAAGACTTCGTAAAATTTTATTCAAATTCACGTTTACTCCCGCCTTAAAGGATCCTAGTCAGCCTCCACCGTTTTCTCTGCCATATAAATTCGGACATTTTGCATGTTGAAAAAGGAATCCTCGTTCATCCTTGTGCATTTTCTTTACTAAGGTCTTTAACTGCCACAATTGCTTATTAAAATTATTGGTGCTTATTTTTAACTAGTTATTCTCTAATTCTTTTGTTTGTTTTGAGTAAAAAATTTTCAGTTGAACTTAAAGGATCTTAGTCAGCCTCCACCGTTTTCTCTGCCATCTAAATTCGGACATTTTGCATGTTGAAAAAGAAATCCTCGTTCATCCTTGTGCATTTTCTTTACTGAGGTCTTAAACTGCCACAATTGCTTATTAAAATTATTGGTGCTTATTTTTAACTAGTTATTCTCTCATTCTTTTGTTTGTTTTGGGTAAATTTTTTCAGTTGAACTTAAAGGATCCTAGTCAGCCTCCACCGTTTTCTCTGCCATCTAAATTCGGACATTTTGCATGTTGAAAAAGAAATCCTCGTTCATCCTTGTGCATTTTCTTTACTGAGGTCTTAAACTGCCACAATTGCTTATTAAAATTATTGGTGCTTATTTTTAACTAGTTATTCTCTCATTCTTTTGTTTGTTTTGAGTAAAAAATTTTCAGTTGAACTTAAAGGATCTTAGTCAGCCTCCGCCTTTTTCGATGCCATCGAAATTATGAAAACTGTACGGCGAAGCGAAATCTTATTGCACTTAAGGTCTTTTTCATTACTTTTAGCAGTTTCACATGCTCCGCAAAAATAATACCGAAATTCTCGTATGTAAACAAAACCAAAGGCATGGCTGACTAGTAGGATCCTTTAAAGGTTTGGGAGCAGCTGAGATTGTATCTAGACCAACTAAACCCTGACGACAGCATACAAATTCTACGGATCCTTAAGAGTCCTGATGCGTTTTATATAGAACAAGTTCAGGGGATCATATAAAGGATCAAACCTTTAAAGGATCATATAAAGGATAAATAATCAATTAAATCATATAAAGGATCAAACCTTTAAAGGTTTGGGAGCAGCTGAGATTGTAGCTAGACCAACTAAACCCTGACGACAGCATACAAATTCTACGGATCCTTAAGAGTCCTGATGCGTTTTATATAGAACAAGTTCAGGGGATCATATTCCCCACATAGGTGATCAGTTTCTTATCAGTTTTTGTTTGCGTGTTGTTTCTGTTTATGTCTACACAGTAAAAGTTGATCTATATCTGTTCATTGATCTGAAATTAAATATTATTGCCATTATTTGGACTGAAACCAGAGAATAAGTCGCAGGAATTCCCAATGTCTTGCCCCCTTCGTGGGAGTGAAGGGAAACAGATTATTTCTCTAGTTAAAGGTCATTTTCAAGAGAAGATTGATTCAATCTGTGTTATCAATTCTCGCGATCACGGACCATTAAGGGATTCTACACTTTGATAGTGCCGCGTACAGATAACAGATTGGCCGTCTTGCAACCCGCTCAGAAGGTGCAATTCTACAGGGGCTGATTCATGAGAGACCCATAATATGAGAAGGAAAAGTGAGCCTGCCCCTGACTCTTACAACACCCATCTTAGCCTCTCCTTTGCTTCCCGCGCGCGGAAACACTGAGGCACTAGGCACCCAATGAGGAAAGTTAAGCAAAGACAACTGAAATGTGACACCAAGTTCTGTTTCCTAAAAAAGTTTTGGTGCTTTGAAAGTAATATTTGTGTAAGCTAGCACATATTGAACTGATCGGGTTTTTTTGATGAATTTATGTTGAAGAAGATTTTAGGCAGCGGAATTTTATTACCCGAATTTTTAATTGTTATAATCTTTCCGAAATCCTAGCTGACTTTTTTTTCTTACCTAAAACAACATTTTTACCCCTCCGAAAACAAAAGGCATCAATTTTTCCGTGTTACGAAAAGTCAAGGTATCATTCATACAATTGTTCATCACAATTGAATCCAAATAGCCAAGGTGAACTAGGCATTCAGAACAGATATTTCCCCGAAACAATCGGTTAGCTGCATGCTCTTGCCACGTGAATACATGAGAAATTGACTAATTGCGAGCTGGGATTAAATCATAATCTCTTTCTCTGGAAAAGGATCTAATCTTAAAAGTAATCATTGCATTTTATCGCTTTCGTTTGAAACAAGAATTTCAAAGGCGAATGATTGAACTTTGCCCCAGATTTTTTCGGTTAAGCTGTTAAAATATTTTTCACAGAAGATGCAATATTTTTCAGCTTCAAGCAATGTCAGCATTGGTTTGGAACACTAACCGTTTAATCTTGCAATCTTTCTTCCTCCCCTGTCTTTCAAATGTCGTTATTGGATCCTTTGCTCTTTTCCCTGTCTAAGTTAGTTCCCAGAAAATTTGGCCATTTTAAAAAAAGGAACAACCATTAGAAAAAATACAACGTTTGTGAGATGAGACTTAGATGTCAAATAAGTTCTGTGAAATTTTATTTCTGAACTACATTAGTACACCTTTAATCCGGAATTTTGGAGCGAGGAGCGTTTACAGTTCAATCACTGATCTGGTTTGTCTCTGCCTAGTCAGAAAAATGCGTGAATGCTGAGCTGAAACATAAATGCAAGTAGCAAAAGAAACGAAGTTAAAAGGAAGAGGAAAAATTGTGTGTAACTTCGACTACAAAAAATATGTGAAACGGTTTGTGCTTTTCACCTTGTTAACTTCACGGACAGCTTTTCATCTTTTAACAATCAATAGTCTCTTTTCCGAGCAGACGTTTCCTCTCTCGCGTTTCAATTTCACTTATCGCTGCTCCCCAATTTACTGTTCTTCTAGAATTGCGGAATATTTTGTCTTAAGTCAGGATTAATTTAACAAAGTCGACACTTTTCCATTTACCGACTTGGGGGAGGTGGCATCTTTAGTTAAGTGTCTGAAAACAAGTGAAGTATTCGGTTCACCACATTTTAAGAGAGATCTAAATTACCTCTATTGCGTGTCATTTTAACGCGTTGATCGCTTGTTCAACTGTCTTAAGTGCAATTCAATTGTCACTGATCGACAGCGCAGAGAAATTCCAAGGATATTTAAACGGGCAAGTTGACTGAAGCTGTCTGCCCATAGCAGAGTTTTGAAAACGACCCAACAAAAACAGGTCATTATTAAAATTATTAGCACAACCCTTCGCAGTAGAAAGAAACGCACTTTTGCAGCTGTGATCCGTTTTCTTCCGACAGGTGTGAAAGAGAAAAAAAAACACTCCAAGGAACATCTTGTTTAACGCAATATTTAAGTTTATAACAAGAGAAAGTTTAGAAGAACAATTTTTATTTTGGTTATTTCAAACCAATATCGGGAGATAACAAGGTTCATATAAGAAGCTGCATCTTACATTGATTTAAACTAGCGACCTTAAGTATCAATCTGTTAAGGTTAAAAACCTAGGAGGAATATATTGTAATGTTACTCAAGACTTCAATTTTTAAAAACTGATTGTTGTAGGGTTCAAAGTCTGCATACGAGCCTGGTGGCCCATCAGGCCGGAGCTTATCCCGGTTTCCTTAGCATGAAGCGACTAGGAGTGTTTTTACTCCTCCCTGGATGTGATGCTAGTCATTGCAGGGTTTCCCCCAGCATTAAATTCGGCGGTTTCCATTTCATATACCTGGGTGAAGAGAGCCGGCACTATGAGAGTGAAGTGTCTTGCCCAAGAACACAGCGCAGTGCCCCGGCCAGAGCTTGAACCCGGACCGCTCGATCTGAAGTACAGCGCACTAGAAACCATTAGAAACACTGATATTGCTTGAGATCTCCCTTTTTTAGAATGTAGCTATTTTCGGAAGTAAAACGTGTACCTCTCATAAACTGTCACAAAAATGCCTGTGACGCGGAAATTCTTACTGAAACACTTGTTTTTCCATACAGTTTTCGCTGTACACTTCTCTAAAAAGTATCATAAGCTTTATCAAGCTTGACTTCGTTAATATGAAATATTCATTTCTTTTAAGAAATCGCTCTCCCCTATTTCAGGATATATCGACAAACCACCAAACTTCACCGTTACTTTCAGAGGGTCGTTTTATACTCACGGAACTTAACGCCGGCATCTGATTTCGCAATAGATACACTATAGAGAAGACAAGTTGCCTATTTTAAAAAAGTGATAGAGGATTTCTCCTTTGTTTGGAGCTAACACTATTAAACTCCTGGTGGATGGCTATGAAAATAATCTATTACAAAACCTCGATGGAGAAACTTGACCGTACTCTCACCGATGTTGTTTTTCCCTATGATATGGTCAGTTTATCCGCGTTCTCGATTTTGTGATTCATTGATCATCAGTAAAATTGTTTAAATTTTAGTCTTTAACTCTTGCTACTGAAGACAGTAATGATCTCTGCTATCAGGTCCTATCAATTTTACATACCTCGATTAGTTAAACTTCAAAGGAAACGTGACTGATACTTGTCGAAGTCACTTGATTTGCAGCTCTCAGCCACCGCCTGGGAATAGCGTTTGGATTGCACTTGTATTGATTACGGCTTCGATACTACTGACTTATATAAGCGGTTTATGTGTAAATTGAGTGCAAATAAAGCATTTAAGACACTTCAGCAATGTAGGGCTCTGCTTACAAGCCCGAATGGTTTCTTCTAGGGCCTCTTCTTCGCATATACCGGGCATATAACATCAATCACGTGAAGAACACATTTGTTGGTTTATAAAAAGCGCTCTATTCGCGTTGTCAATTGATATAATAACCTGAATTCTACGCGCATTTTGATTGGTTCTTACTTATGATCTATCAGAGTACAGACACATGGTTGACGTCACGCGGTGGTGTGACTCGCGCGCGTGATCAGAGTTCATAGTCCAAATCAGAGTTGTCGGCAAAGTTTTTCAAACTTGCGGGGCCACAACAAAGCAAAAAAGTTCAGCTGATATTAATTACAAATGTCCAGTGAGAAACAATACGCCAAGCATCGTTCACCTTTCGAAGCATTTAACTGGGCGAAACAAGCTTGAAGAAGAGAGTGAATTATTCGAGAAATTATCCGAAATCTGTATGAAAGTTTGACCGATGTTGTGCAATTGGACAACGCCACGGAAAACAATCAAATTGCGGTTGAACGCTTCGGGTTATGTTTACAGATTTGAACAACTTTCCAAATCGGAATAAAGGTTAGTTTTTTCATTGACTTTCAATTGATCATTTTTCTGTTTATTCAATCGGATTAACAATGCTTCGTGTTAACGAAAACTTAATAGTGAAATCGAAACAACTTAGCTCATCGGCACGGCAGCATTGCTCGCACAGAAGTGTGCTGAAGTCTTGTGTTATTATATAAAACAAATAGATTTCATTTTGCCGTGGGTCTGTTCAGTAATAGATCACAGAAGACGTCAAAATGTGGTATGAACATCAGTGACCCACTCGGCTAGCGCCTCGTGGGCCACTTCTCTGTTCATACCACATTTTGACGTCATCTGTGATCTATTACTGAACAGACGCACGGCAAAATGAAATCTATTTGTTAAATACTACCTAGGGAAATTTGATGTTATCCACAAAACTATTTCCCCTTTGTGGTAAGATCCTTTATTGTCATGACCTGCATGCTAAAGATTTGACTAGAAATGTTCTTGTTCCACGATCAGTCGTGCAAAATCGCATGTACCGGTAAATACCAGACCTGACCACCAGCCGTGCCGGGAGAAGGGAGCCCGCGCTCTGAGGACAGCGGCGGACAGTCACCATGTTCTGTATGTTCGGTTCGAGAGCTTCTTTGAGAGTGATTCGAAAGCTCTGCTCGAGTAAAATGCATTCGAAAGCAGCAGAAAAAAAAAACATCATAAACGCAGTCATTACAAAGAAAGGGGCATTTGGTGTCAGTTTTAAAACGACTGTTTTTTGTATAGATGATCAATGCGCCCCACTCTCATCAAATTGTTAACGTTGTAAAAGTTAAGGGAAAGATGACGCACAGAAAATTTTCTAAACTTAAAGGAATAATACCTTTTTCTCACTGAGTTTATGTCAAGATGCCGGGGCGGGGGGTACTCAGGTATGTTTTGGGTGGGCATGTGCCACACGGGTCTCCAAAGTAGCAACTCCGTTTTGGAAAGAATTTGCATCCAAAATGATACCCCGTTCTAGAAACAGTTCAATTTTTTAAAACCCCGTTTTGGCTGCTGATAATTTGAAACTCCCGTGCGTTCAAAATGTCATACCCCTGTTCTAGAAATTATCTTCAAAATGGAAACCCCGTTCTAGATCGAGAGCCCAAAATCACGACCCGGTTGGGCGGCAAATACCCGTATAGGTATTATTTTGTGGGAGAACCCTCTCCCTCCCTCCCGGGACGACTATACGCTTTGGCACCGCACATACCAATATAGCTTTTGTAAGGGAGTACCCCCCGCCCCACCCCCCCTCCGGGGTGCAAATCCAAAGCAAAAGTTGTAATTCCACTCCGCAATGATCTCTTTTCCATGAACCATTCCATTGTCATTAAAGTAGCTTTCTTTTCACCTGCTTTCATCAGCTCATTTCTGTGACAAACGATCCCCTGCAGGTATACGACTATAATTTCCATTGTTTGATTAATTTCTTTACAATTTCTTGAACAAGTTTAGCTTTGTGATCGTGTCGGCGGCCTTGAAGGGTACGTTCAGGAATTCTGGACTGGGCGGTTTCCGCGAAATCCAAAATTCAAATAAAATAATGCTGAATTTTCTACTCTATTAGAAAAGAAAATTATGTTGGAATAACATTGCCGGCTTTATCAAACTAAATGCGAAAAATTCGTACCTTAATTAGCAATCTATATTTTTATAATTTTCAAAAGGACACGAAACCATCCTGTTACAGACCTAAAATGTTAATTTTAAACTGTGCGACTGTTAAGCTATGATTAAATGCAAAAAAATGCAAGATGTTACTCGATAATGTTACACAACCTGTTTATATACATTCACGCCATTTAAGAACTGAACTACCTTCCGGCTATCGCCGTCTTCATTATTCATTTTACATAAGCAAATTGATATCAGTTAACTTACCACTGAGTTCAACAAGTCAGAATTCCAGTACAATACTGATTGCTGATAAGTTGTGAGGCCTATCACAATTTTGCCGGTATTTCTTTGCCACACGTGCAGTAAGCTTTTGCCAAATGAATTTATTCACCTCCACGTAGCCAATTAGACTTACTCGTCTGTGAAATATGCACAGTAGACTAAAGGTCATTTTGTGGATATCTTATATTCAAGAGTCGTGTTTAGACAATTAAAAACCGTATTTCCCTGTGTATCAATATAATGACCTCTCACGCAATATGGATATGATATCCACTAAATAGAATATCAGAACAGGAAGTGATTAATGTCTCTGTGCAAAGCAAACATCGCTGTCTCAGAGTTAGAGTCTTAGGGCTCCAGGACCACTGAAAAACAGGGCCCAGTTTTCAGGCACTAAAAACTAAAAGGGCTCCCAGTAGCAAAATGATGGGTCTCCAGTCTCCAAGGGGAACATTTTAGGGCTCTTGGGCTCCAGCCATGTCTGCCCTTCCCTTTGGGACCCTCCTGCCTGTTTGAATTCGTTATAAAATGGGCAAGATAAATTAGGAATTAATTGCTATGAGAGGATTAAAAGGTTCAATGCCGGAATCATTAATTCTAGCATTGTTCCTTGGTCTTAACGAGACTATCATCAGTCGGACAAAGGCGCCAGGAGTGTTGATTAGAAAAACCACCGCAAAACATTTGGTTCACCACTTATTTAGTCTGATGGAACTGAAAATCTAAAACACGCTGAAATGATGTTCAGGCGCTCTAAAACAGAAACTGAAGCTTACAAGAGATTTACATTCTTTGACATGTCTGAAGCGGTAGGTAAACTGTTTAATATGTATTGTTTCCAATAAGCTCTTAATACAAGCCCTCAGTAATTCGAATGAGTCCAAAATCCCCATTGTGTTCGAATAATCCCTATTGAGAGTCTGGGTTCCCTGTGAAATAATCTCGATATGTTTCAGTTGGCTAATAAAGCCGGCGTGCAGTCGTCTAACAAACAACTAGTCTTATTATGTAGAATCGGGAAGCCAGAGAAATTAAGAAGGGGGCTGCAAAGGCCTTAAAGAGGCTAGACAGAGTAAAGACTCACTTCCTTATTGATATCTTTGGCATGGTATTTTAGGTAATTCTATTTATTTTCGTTAATTAAGAGTTCTAAACTTAAAATTGGCAGAGCAAAAGTCATTTATTGGCACATAACAAACAAGGATGATTTTTTCGAGTATTGTAATGACCCGAGCGCAATCCGTTTTAATCTTCTCGAATTTTACCCATTCTAGCCCCTTTTTGGCTTTTCTGTGTTTCTTTTGAGTTACTCTACAGTTTTAAGCTGTTATTGTGATGTTTCAGTTAATTCTATGTCCAGTTGGTCAATGCCGATATATATTGACTAAAATTTCGTGACATGGCCTTTTTATTAAAAATAAAAGTATTCATGAAATCAAATCAGTGTTCTGCAAACTTAAGAGGACCGCAAAACCAGTGCAATGAACCTTGACTTTAGAAAAGTTCTGGACGTGCCTCTGAAACATTCCAATGTAAGTGTCAGGAAACGTTTAAAGGATAAAAAAAAAAAAACACTGTAATTTACTTGGCTCGTGAAATGAAGCGCAGAGACCAAAGAACATACGCGAAAAGCGTATTATTAGAATGATCCAGTGGCTTCCATTGGCAACTCGTATTCTGATTGGACCCCGGGGGGTGCGCGTGCACGTGCATTTACTTACGATAGATAGAAAGAGTTTGGGGTGTGCATTATGGTCGAAAGTATAAACAAAACTGTCAATAAATTATCTTAATTGATACTCTTTGTTTAACAGAGCAGCAAGTGGGTTAGATAGCTTGCTTTTGGTTTCTTTTGGCTTTGAAACAGTCGACTCGAAGCTTCGCTTATCGCCAACTATCAAACTGCAGAATCTCCGAACTCGCAGGCTAATTGTTTCCTTCTTTGAAAAATTAGATTTCTGTGAGTTTCGCGCTTTATGTGTATAATTAGATTTATTGTTATTTTATCTAATTTTATATTTTTTATCGCATTTTTTAATTAGATTTTAGGGTTGCGCCTCGCATGGGATACTTTTCCCGTTCGCACAATCCCATTTGGTCCTTTTTTATTTTTACTATTTTTTTTATTTTATATTATTGTATAAAATTTACAATGTAAAAAATGAGCTACCTAATGTATTGCTAGAAAATTGTTACAATTGTTACAAATTGGTACTAGCAACTTTTAATCTAAAAGTTCTAACTGTAAAATGGCAATTATACTCGTAAAATAAAGTTGTTATTATTGTTATTATACGATGATAAAGTTAATAGATCTCTGTCCTGTTTGAAATTGTTGGAGTTTCACTTTACGATTTTGCGATTTTTTTCGGCCTTGCGGAAATTGATTTTTGAAATTCGGAAATAATACAATTTTTTGGTCGTGGTAGTCGCAATTCATTCCTAATTCAACAATGGCAAAATCAGAAATAATAAAAATCCATTCAGGTTAAAGACCACCCGTTTAAGGCGAGAAAAAGGTAATAACGCCACTCGGAAGATATTACCTTTGTCTAAGTGGTATGAGTCACGAAATGTGAGCAATTAAACAGTGGTCTTTGATTGCAAAGAAGTGGGCATTTGTGCGCGCAGATCAGAGTTCGCCGAATTTCGTCGTTTTCTTGGATTTCTTGTTTGTTTTTTGACACTGGTTTCTAGAAAATCCGAGGCAGAAAAATGTTCTATGTTCTAAATTTTATTTAATCTCGAGACTCTCAAGGAACTCCAAAATTATTGTGAACAACCTGACACATTTGATCTACAATTCTTTTTCATTTACTTCGTTGTATTATCTCATGTGGGCTTATTAATCCAATTCTTCTTTGTTTGAAATTTTGGGACCTAACCCAAAAAGTTGCTTCACAAATGACCGTTAATAACGAATGGTTTTTCAGTTAAGCATCCAAGTTAGTTCCGTTCCGGCTAATTCACTGTTCCTCACTATTAGCTTTGCGGTTTCCATTTCTCTCCCGGCTGGTTCTAAGTTTTCCCAACAAATTTCTATATTATGATCGGATTTGAATGGTTTATGCGAACTTTTCCAGCTTTCCACATAGAAAATAGTTACATCAAGTTAGGCCCGGTTCAGACGCCGATCTTTTCATGAGCCGAACCTAATTCCTTGAATTAAGTACATGAAAAGATCGGCGTCTGAATCAAATTAGAACGGCTATTTCAATTTGGAACGGCTCACCCGTTCTTCCCGCCTGGCTTGGCCGAGAATTTCGCCTGTGGAACGCCTTTGGAACGACTTTGATTCAGACGCCGTACTTTTCATGTGCCGATCCTAATGCATAAATTATTGTAATGTATTTTGACTGGTTTTATTGGAACTGTATTAGGAACGGTCTCGGAACGGCCAAAAAGTACGGCGTCTGAATCAAGAGGCGTACTTTTGTCAACTTGGGTCGGCCCAAATTCGAATTGAGTTCGGCTCATGAAAAGTACGGCGTCTGAACTGGGCCTTAGTAACTCAAAGCATATGTAATCCAAAGCAAGTATACAAAAAAAGTTAAGATGCAGAGGACCACACAACGGATAATAAAACCACTTGAGTTGTCTGTTGCCGGATCTTGTGTTTATTAGAAATGTACCTACCATAAAGGGTCCTACAGGGGTGGCCGGAGCTCGGAAGCCCTAAAATTTTTGCCCTGCACTTAAAGCCCCAATCGTTTTGCGCCATGGAGCCCTAATATTATTTAATGCGGAGAGGGGTGCTCTAAAAGTCTAAAAACGTTTGTTACAGAGCCCGGGGTCCTAAGTCCCTTTCAAACTCTGACCAGGCATCACTTGTAGTGTAAACCAAACCAAACTGATTGCAAGGCTGACATTATGACAAAAGGGATAAGTAGTATTTATAAGCATACTAACAAATACTCCCTCTTAGTTCCTTGCCCCCGGGTGGGGGATAGGGCCGACTAACAAATACTACCATGAGAAAATTATTCTTAATACTGCAGTGTCTTTCAATTTGCAGTCAATTTGGTTAATTTTCAGTTCGGCGCAGGTGTGATAGTTCAGTTTGCGCATCATGCTTCTTTGAATAATCGCCCTCCGTCGAATAATCGCACCATTTAAAAGAAATACTGGAAACAACTTTCACCCGCCTCCCTTGAGTAATCAGCCCTCCTGAAACAAATGATAACTGAACAAAAAATCCCCCTCCCTCCCTTACCCTATTGCTATACCATTCGATGAAATACAAATGGTTTTTAGAATAAAATATAACAGTTTTTCTATTTTATCTTACTCCTTTTTTTAATAATATAGTTGTAGTATAAGTAACTTTTAATCTAGGGGAGGGCCACAGGTTCATCAGTTTTAACTGTAAAGTGCCACCCTCGTAAAATAAAGTTCTTAGCGACATCCCCTTTTCTTTTAATGACAGTCTTCCATTTTTTGTCATTGCGTTCTACGCATTTCTAATTTGAATTCCAAGCGCCAAAAACAAACGTGACTTGACTTCTCAAAAATCATGTCAACCTGTTTCAAGGATATTTCGCAATGTTTAAAAACTGGATTTACATCACGAATAAAATTATGTTTCCCCCGCAGTCGCATTACAGATACGTGACGAAATATTGCGAAATTCAACAGAGTTCCTGTAGGGAAACTAAGCGTGGAAGCAGACGTGAGTCGCCGGAATGTGTAGGTTTAGTCAATTAACTACCGCATTAAAAATACGTGCGAATTGAGAGTTATGCTCTCTCGGGTGTGACGTAAGAAAACGCTAATAGTGGTGGTGGTGTTGCCATTGCAACCCGTTTGATCGTTGGCGAAAACCTGCTTTGTCACGCTACCTGATTTTCTGCATTGGGCAAAATGAGAGAAATAAACCAAATAAAAAAATCGTTATCAAACTAACTCGGGATTGAAAAAATTGACACTTTTATTTGCTCCTACCTGAGCTGGCGCGCGAAAGTGTAAATTTATTTGTCAAAAGTGTAAATTTATTTGTCATGAATAAATTATTGACAAACACAGGTGATACATCACCAAAAATTATTTTGTGGAATTTTAAAGACATATATCACACATTATAAGCTTTTTTATATAAAAATTGTTAAAAATAACCAAAACAGCTGCGACAACAACTTTTTTACAGAAGTGATTGGGGAAATTATGCGAAGAACTTAATGGGCTTTGTTGCAATTGAAAATTTACCTGTAACACAAAAAATAACATAGCCAGCTGAGCCGTACATCAAAGAGCTGTTATCTTTGCGCTTGTGCTTGCGTCGCTAGTGAAAACCAGGCTTTAACCCCCAAAACCCAGAAAACCGTGGAAATCTCCCGGAGCTAGCGGGTGAGACATAAATGCATCAAATCCGATGTTTGACGCACATAAACGTAACTCCAGCATTAACTTCGTTAAAATAAAACAAATTTTTATCTTAATGTCTTTCTTGGTGCAACATATTTTTAGATGCTTTAATTTCATACGACGAAAATTTAAAGTGATAATTGCCTTTGTTTCCCATTCAAATATCAATATCAGCTTAATGTTCAGTTTCGCCTTCTAAAATAAAATAGGTTGTTGCTAAAATTTTCCGCTGGTTGCTATTTCTATTATATTGTATATTTTCATTTTGTCTTACAAAATAATGCACATTGGCTATACCAAAAAATGGTTGTATTTCAACTGTACTCAGTTTGGAGTTAACAATACGTGATATTTACATAATACAAAACAATCCTTATTAACGTGGTCAGCACGCTCAGCTAAAAAGCTAGCTTACAGGTGCGCCACGAAATAAAAATACAAAATAGAAAAATAAAAGCTTCTTAGAAGTGTATAAATTAAGTTAAGCTATAATTAAGCAAATTAATAGTTTGCTATTTTATCAAGTGCTATCGAAAGCGCTCACGTTTCTCGTGTGTTTGTTTTTTTGATGATCTAAATCAGTTTGGTGATAAAATTACTAAACAGTTGGGTTCAGTGTGTTTTTGTGACCAAAAGACATTCAGCGATGCACACCAACTGTTTAATAACATAAATATGTTATATTTGTAAATTGCCATTGACAAATCGATTGTTTAGGAGAGACAAGAAAATTAAACAATAGTTTACATGTAAGTCTTAAAAAATTGTCAATCATTCAAAACAAATGTTTGAAAAATCAAATGCAAATTGGGAGACTACCCATCACCAATCGCGCGCCCACTCTCGTTCCAGGCCCTTCTAAAGTAAGCTTTTGGAATCAGGAATCAATCCCAAATTATTCTGAGAATGTAAATAAATCCCACTAGCTTTTCTTTATTTTCTAACAGAAGTTACGATTGCCTTTTTTGTTGTTAAATAAATGCTTGGCTTGTAGGGGATAAATTTAGAGCAAAAACGACAGTAATAAATAGCAAGACGGATGTAATCTGTCTCGAAAAGAGCCCTAAGGCAACAGTTGCGGTCAAGTTAATGAAAACACCCAGAAACGACACAGTTTCGTCGAGCAGATTATTTACTTCAATAAGAACAACCTTTGAGGTTAAAAAAGGAAATATTTTAACTTTATTAATTATTTTGTACCACGACAATAATCCGTGTGAGATGTAATTCGGTTGATGCTCTAACTGACAAAATTAGATTCACAGCGATCTGGAATATTCCGTAACAATTTTCCATTCAATTCTTTTTATACATTTCAGTGTTTTTCTCTTAACATAAAACTCAAGTTTACAGCTTAGGGTTCATAGAATTAAACATGAACAGATTATTTTCAAAAGCTTGTAAAATTGCGACCAGCAAAAAGTCCAATATTTAGAAGAACTACACACGACTAAATTAAAAATAAGAGAAAAAAAAAACAGTCTTCAACTATAGGGTTGATCCTCTTATTTATCAACACATTTCAGGGTTAATATGTCTATTACATAAATGCAAAACTACTACAAAACTACTTTTCCTTTGTTCGTCGAGGGAGAAGCGGCTAAAGAAAATGAAAGGAAAACAATTGGCTCACCAAATTTGGGGACGAAACGCGTGAGAAATCGACAGAAATCCATATGCATTTTCAAGTAACATTCCATAATAGTAATATTCGTTACCCCACAAGAAAATACCCCCCCCCCCCCCTAAAAAACTAATTCCACACACATATATTTCCCCCCTTCTCCTAGCCCTAAAATAATAATAATATTAAAAAAACACGGGCTTGGCTATAGAAAAACTTTGCACTTTTTTCAAATTGTCATCTTTTCCCTCCTGTAGAAGTTGTTTTGTATTTCATATTTACGAAAGTGTGTCAGCGAGTTTCGATGTTAGTTTGAAGACTGGAAAAACGTTGAAAATAAGGTAAGCCCAACTGATTACTAAAAGAAACAAGGTTATTTTTGTCTAAAACTGATATATTCGTAAGCTTCGGACGAAAATACTTTTTAATCGATGGATAATGCGTTTAAAACAATAAACCGGAAAAAGCGCAGCACCCTTCGGTTATTTTGTAACGTCAAGGTTATCCTAAATATAGCTCTTTGCAAAAACATATTTACGGACTCGGAGGGCTTAAAATAGTCTTGTATTGTTAGTTATTTTTTACTTTACCATTAAAATATAATACGACATTATATATAACGGCATCGAGAAGAGTAATATGACGTACTTCGACAGAAATATTAAAATATTTTAATGCTAATAGTGAAAATTGTCTGATTTCCTCGCAGTTTTCGTCAAGCTCAACATTGAAACGTAATTCTATAAAATGGCTGTATGTTGTTTTTGACTACATGAATCCAGAACATTCTATCTAATTATTTGTTTTCCATGTTGAGGTTTCGTTTGAAAATGCATGTCGTTCAACAATTATCCTATTTTTTTCTTTGAAATTTTTAATACTAAGACAAGCGACCTAGCCATTTCTCGTGAATCTCTTGTGAACGAATTATCCAGCGACATATCGAAGCTAAACAAAATGTTAAAGCTTTTAAGAATCTTTTAAGAATTCGATAATGGCTAACCGTCTTCCAGTCAACTGCAAGCACTGCAAGCTATAAAGTATATTTAAATCCGTCAAAACAAAATCAATTTGATTTGCCTGTTTATTGTTCGGTTATTATACCCTCTCAACATGTTCAAGATTTTCCCGCCTGGGGGAGTAAATTAAACATGGCGTTCAGTGAAATTCGATGTTGGAGAATTTCCATAAAGTTTGAATAGTGAATAATAATCCAGAACTTTAATAACAGGCAGAAGATCTTACTGACAATAATGTTTGAAGCATGTAACTGTGTTAGGTAGCATGAAGTCGCGTTTTGAAGTTCTTCCATATATTTATATCTGTAAAACCGTGTAATAGCCTGCGTGAAAAATATAAATATATGAATTGGAAAAAAGCAACTTTGTGCTCTCTGAAGGGGGGGGGGGGGGGGGGGGCGGTGTCCCTCTTAAATGTTATCAGTAAACTGGTTACTGTGTTCGGCAATGCATCGGAAATGCAGCCTCTAATTTTCTAGTTTCATTCGAGATACAAGTGAAAGAATTCACTGTAACTGGAAAGCGATGTAGGGTTTTCGTAACGCGAAGAAATAAATTTCACCATTCTCTTCGGCATTCAAGCCTGCGGGTTTTTTGTCACTGAAGAAATGGAAAACGGCTCTGTGTAAAACCCATGAAACGACTCTCTTAAAAATTATGGTTAATAACGAGTAGTTTCTAGAAAATTCTTCAAAATGCTGCAGTAATAAAACAGATACGTCACTGTCCTAGAGTACATGATTTTCTTCACCGTGATAATCGAGACATTTACGTCGAAAGCAATAACTTGCGGGATTCTGTGCGTCCGTTGTATAATAACAGAAATCCAGCCAGGTAATGAGGACCGGAACAAGACTGCGTGCTCAGGCTAAAGGATACAGGACCCGGCGAAAATCTGCAGCTTTGACATCATGTTTCCGATTTGAGTATGCATGCAATAGTATGATATAAGCAGTTTGTAAGCGCAGCGTACGTTGCAAGTTTGACCGTTGAGAAGAAACTCGCTCAAAACGGCCTCCAGAAGCCTTTCAGAAGCGATAAAAACAGAGAAAACGACAACAGGTGAGATGTTTGTAGTAGTAGACGCCTTTATTTATAAAATACATAGAAGAAAAATATACATGGTTGCACGAAGATATGAAATTAATCTTCGAATGTTCAAATCGATATCTCTTGAGTGCGCACAGCGAACGAATGAGATCAATTTGAACACAAGAATAAAAATTTCGTATCTCCAAGCAACCATATAATATTTTGTTTAATTTATAAACCTATCAATAACGAGGTTTTTGACGATTTTCCGAAGATTTCTGAATGAATGTTGTCCAAAGGTCGTACGAATGTTTCCGAACTTTTCCGAAGATTGCCGAGGAAGATCCGAAGATGTTTCGACTTTATATTTTTAATGATATTCCCCCACATGAGCCTCCATGACAAGCTAGTTCCAGTCCAATACCGAGAATACAAACTTACCGTGAGGGCCTACGTCAGTTGTCACGACCTCAGGAGCTCATCCGTTGTTATGACAACAAGAGTTATGTCTGAGGATTTGCAGCATTTGTTTACTGAAAGTGGTTTAGTTTTTGTGTGTTTCAGTTTGCTGGATAGAAACGTTTCCAAACTGCAAATTACAACATCATAATTTTTCCTACACGCATAAAAATTATATTCCCTTTTTTTGCTTTTTTCGTTCAGAAATTTCAGTAATGCTGTCTTGATGGTTTCGTTTAGAGACGGAAAATTTCGAAGCAGTAATCATAAGGGATGTAAACATTTAAGGTTGACAAACGGAGAGAAAACTACCTGAATGCAGATTTTCTTACTTTTGTAATAGTCAAGAAATAATTAAAACTGTTTCTAATTATCTTCTCGACACTATCATGCACCTTTGTAATTTTCATTTTGTTAGAGTATTAAAATATTGCTTAAAACACTCGGCATTTATTAAATTCTATTGTCTCATTTATTGAGATCGTTCGGACAGAAAGAAAACGCTAAAGACATTTGGCTTACTTTTAAAATGTTTTTGAATTTCGTAATATTTTCTTCCGGGGAACGTGCAGGCTGTTGTGGTTTTCCAAAGCGGGAAGAAGGAAGAAAACCATTTAATGCACCCACCCACACATGAAATGCATTTACAACTTCCGGCAAACATCTTTTATTCATCTGTGTGCTACTATCGCGAGAGAATACCTACTTTTACGACAAAGGTAAGAAAACGCGCAACTTTTTCCAAGTCAAAACGTAGAACATAAAGAAATGCGCTAATTTTTATGCCATAAAATAAGACAAAAACATTTTCCAGTGTCTGATCGACATATTGAAAAATTGACATACCATACCACGCATGTAGCGTGTATGACTTAAGGGTTTCAAAACCCCAAACACTATATTCCATCAAAAAACGTTTTAGCACGGGTACTAAAGACTGATTATTACAGCGCTTTATATTCAAGATATTGTATGGTTCAGGGGGATGTTCAGATACGCACTGCGGTAACTGATAAAATAGAACAGTCTCGAACTCTCAAATTAAAGTTGTACTTCTGACTGGCTCGCCCAAAGATGGCGCTTAGGGACTTTTGCCTCGGTGCTATCTGAGTAAATTTGTGTAATTACAATGTTTCGTTGTTTAACAAGCGTAAGATTGTGGTGGCATTTTAAATTATAGGTGCTTTTGCTGGTTATTCGCCATTTCAGCCAGTTTCTAACTGAAATGTTGTTTTGCTAAGGCCCACGAGCATCAAACGACGAAGGTACTCAGGTTGAGGTATTCACTCGAAACCAAACCCAATAAGCCATAGAACTCCGGAGAGATTTTTTTAAAAAAAAAAATAACAGGTGATCTCAGAATTCAGTGAAACACTTGCCTAAACCGTATCAGACAAAAAAGGCAGTTTTTCTTAATTGGTACATGCAATGCTGAGCTCAACATTCCGTAAGGAAAACATGCAATAAACATGTGGCTTGGATGTTTGAGTTTCGTCATTAAAAACTTTTCAGTTTCTTTATGATGCGGAAGAGTTTTATTTTTCCCGTAAAACATAGTCTAATTTAATTACAAAGGAAACAGCATTTCTGCAAAATAATACTCTGAAATTGCCCTGAGAAGTAAGGAAGTGTCCCATCCTTTACAGAACAAACTCGATTTCTAAGGCATCAAAAGGCGTTGAATAACATCGATACAAAAACCATCAGACAATTTCGCAGAGCAAAAAAACGATTACTAATTGAAGGAATAGTTCTAATGAAAGAAAACTTAAGGAAAAATTTAATATGGCGATATATTGCACAGCCTAAAATTACCTGTGAGTTATAACAGATGCCCATGCACAAACAGGAACTTTGTCTCTGAAGTAAACGGAAGAAATTGCAACATGTACTTGGAGAAAAGTTCCGCTGCAACGTCGAGTTTGCTAAGGACTACGTTGGCGGGCATTGTAATGTTTTGCTGTTTCTAATAATATTAGAATTAGTCATTTCGGGGTATATGTTTTCCTCGTACACTGATGTGATCATTGTCTAATAAACAACATCAAGAGAAACATTGGGTACTGCAAAGCTCTATAGCTCCCGGAGACTTCAACTAAGAAGACGAAGTTAATTGGTAGGTTGACCCAAAGTCCGACCAGAATCATACCAACAATGTATATGTTTAAATCGTTCTTTATTGTAGCTCATTTAGAGTTGTGCTTTCAAATTTACTCTTAATACACAAAGAAAATTTATAAGAGAATCAATGATAGTTAACCTACAGATAGATTAACTGAGTAAAACTGCTTGTGGGAGTCAGTAAATTTTCTTTAACTTACTTTAGTTTGTTTAAGGATTTTACTAAAATCAACGAATGTAGTAAATAATAAAGATAGTAAATCTTAAGCTCGGTGATAAATAATGAAAATGACTTGTTCAACAATGACACGAGCATGGAACAAAGAAAAATCTGTGTCCCCGACTGGAATCGAACCCATGGCCTCCCAGATACCGGTTGGGCACTCTAACCAACCGAGCAACGAGAGACTCTGTGCTGGTTCTAGTTAAATGTTATTTAAAAAATGATTTTCTAAGGTTAGCTAAGACTAAGTGAATTCACGGCACAGAAGCAAACAAACTAACAAAAAATCAAAAAACACTGACAATTCACTGAGACATGAAGTGTCGTAATAAACACTGGTACCATCGTGAATAGCAACAGACAATCATGTCCCTTGGAAGAAGCGTCCACAACCGCATTAGTCTTGGAGAATCTGAAAAAAAAAGTAAATTATTATATCAGATTGAGGACATATATCACCAAAAACAACTTGTTAACTCAAAGGTGCACGTCAATGGAACTGTCTGGCCCTGAAAACTTAATACCAGGCTTGAGTCGATCCGGAGCCTGTTAAATGTAAGACGTCCTAGAATGATGTAATATCATGCAATTCTTGTTTATACATCGAGTTCGTTTCTCCAACTGCTAGGAAAATTAGAAGAAAATATAACATCTATTTATTACTGCCCGCTCATATCCATTTTCTAACTTCAAAGGCATTTGTTGCATCATAAAAACGTCCTAGGGTTATCAACTGTTCATGTTAGCTTCTCGTCCGCGGACATGTAGAAGTCGTAACACTGGAATTCACGCATTAAAAATTTGAAAACGTTCTCTGGTTAAAGCGATTTTGAAAAGATAGGCTTTTGGCTACCAGTCTGTAGCCTTTGACGAACACCGTCAAAGGCTATAGACTGGAATCCGAAAGCTTTTCAAAATATTTTTAACCAGAGAACGTTTTTAAATTTTTACTGAATATGTTTCACCCTGGTTACTCCTCCATTTTCAATTTCAGGTATGTTGCAGTTAAGGGCAGCGCGTACCTTTAGGAAAAAATCTTTTTTAAAAAACATTTCTCCTTGTGAGTTAGCATTTACTGACCATCACTGGTGAACAAGAACAGTGCTAAATAGCCATCACACCTGACCTTCTCTTGAAAGTCGACAGTAAAAACCATTGAAGAAAAAATACGTAGGTTGTTTGTTTGTACCCACCGTCTGAAGATCAGTTAGGATAAAAATCATATTTATCACAAATGAGTCCTTTAGGTCGAGACAAGGAAAACTAAATTCTTGAAAATGCTTCGAAACTGACGTTGAATAGACATAGCAGTTCACCGTTGGACTCTGAAAATTTCTGAGCAAAATCCTCATTTTCAATATAAATTCGTTTTGGCCAACAAACTCACGCCCCCGAACAAACATTTATGCAACAAATTCTAAGGTTTTGGCTATAGGAAAGCGTTCAGTTTAAGCACAATTGCCATAAACGTTTGATATGTAAAATATTCTAAACATTGTAACCTAAAAGCTATAGTAAAAAGACAGAAGTGTTAGATTTTCCTTTCCTCGAAATACCGGAAATAGAAGACAATGAAGACGGACTTGGCCTTCAGCGACGTTTGTGAAGAAGAGACCTTTTAGTTCCCATCTTATTTCTGCTTGTTGCTTTCTTTGGCTAAAAAGTTTTATTATACTATAAACCTTCGACTTAATTTTTCTCACAACATTCTAAGTTTTCTGGCTAGAGTTAACTACTATCTAAACACATTTATAACGGAAGGATTGCCCCTTATTTGCTGAGATGATGTCACAATAGCTTGCCTAAGCTAAACGTAAAGTGCCCTAATTCTTTCGTTTTCTCTCGAGCCTTAGAGGTTCTCTTTACGTCATTACAACGCTTAGCTATCAGACGAAGAAAAAACCTTCGACATGAATAGCATTTCCTTGCTCTGCGACCCACAAAACAATGGTGAACTCATTGTCGACTGCTGAAACTTCCGAGTACATCGCGACCCGGAAAAATTGACTGATTGACTTGCTGCCGAGAACAAAACTGACAATAGTCCTTTCCTTTATCTATTTTTTACATTATACCGCTTATATTCATTTAGCTAGCATTTTTTTGTTTGAGGATGAGAACGAGAAAGGGAAGTGAAAAGACATTTAACCGCGTAAAAAGCCCTCGGGAAGGAATCGTGTTGTCGTCGATAGGATCCGCCATTTTTTTTTACATACGCCAATATTGGTCTAGTTCGGCCAAGCCAAACCCACAAGAACTCGCATTTTATTCTCACAAACCTTTCGCCAAACTGACCTTTATTCAGCCCAGTCAAGGCCACGTTTAGAAAATAAAACAAAAGAATAAACAAGGTAACAATTGTCTGAAGAAAGCTTTTCACTAACAAAGTGCTGGAGGCTACCCTTCATCCGCCATGTCTTCCTCTTCCATACAAAAGACAAGTCTGTTTTCGTGACCAGAGCCCAAATGTCGCAAGAAACCTTGCTTTAGTGCTTTGCCGTGTATGGACCCACCCTATATGCTTATGTTTACCTATTTCGCTCATTTTGCGGCAACAATTCTCGAGCTTGACACCCGAAAACATTTGATGCCCTTCTATTGAGACTTCACTATCTAGCTCGGCAGTGGTGTGCCATATATATGGACATTTCATATTCAGTTATTCAACAACTACAGCCATGATTTAGTTTTTTTATATATTCCCCGAGCTTGTGAAACATGGCTTAACTAAATTAAGGACTTTTATTAGCATTTCTGCTCGGAGCTGGAGAAGAAAACGAGAGGGATTCTCAATAGCGGTGCCCAGTGAATGGGCATTGTGCGATGAAGAACTTCAACTTCGATGAGCAGACAGAAATTAACCCAGCGTGAAAAAAACATTTCACTCAGCTCTTGCAATTTGTGTAACCGAAAGCCATTGTCAAGTTCATGAAACTAGACAAAATAAATAAAGACTGTTCTATCCCTCAAAAACATCTCTTCTATCAGAACTAATTCACTCAGATGGTTCAGATGGCAAGTTGCAATGCAAGTGTCTATTTTGAACAGACGATGGTGTTTGTGTATCTACTCAGAATATAAAAGGCATACAATTCATTCTATGAAATATAACTGAAAAACATTTGACAATGAATGTCTTTTTCAAATGCGTAAGCCTTAAACGGTTGCATTATCGTCTTGTCTAAACATTTTTAAATGCTTAACGTATAGCAATGTCTTCAATTCGCACAGTTTAGGATTGTCTTCTTGCGTATAATTTTGCATATTTCTGAACAAGCATTTACAAGATCACAAAAATCAAGCCAAGCTTTCTCTAGTTTGGCAAAAACATACAAAGAATAACCATGTCAAACAAATACCCAACATACTGAATATTAGCTACTGTTTTTACCGCAATAATAAGACTACGTCTGCTGAAATGATTGCAAAAAAACAGGCTGTCTCGATTTTTCCACAAATCATGAGTTCTTGAGACAAGCACTTTTGCAAAGAGAAAAACTTTGTTTATTCTACAATATTCGATGATAAAGTGAAAAGTCTTTCCTTCTAATTGTGAAAGTTTGTAAGATGAAATTCGTGTTCTCTGATTTCAATTTTTTATTCATGACTACAAGCACAAGCAATGTGGCTTCAAACGTTGGTAAAAATGGAGTTTGGAATATTGCTAAGGAAAAAAGGTCACAAAAGGAGAGAAAAATAAACTAAAAAGGCTAGCTCGAGAAGTAACATTGCAAACAACCGAAAGGGTGTAGTATTAGATTAGCCAAGCTATTTTTCGTGTATTTAATACGACAATGCATAATGTAGTGAAAAAGAAGTAAATAAAAAGCTCAAGTAGCTTTTGCATGCAAGTTAAAACGTCGGCGAGCACGCTTTACATGCAAATTACAAATAGCACTTTGTTTTGAATGTCGATCGCCAATTGCGAACAAAAAAACACCCCTAGCTACAAAATCATCACAGCAAAAAATATACTTAAGCTTTTTTCTTCTTTCTCGATTCTCTTATCATCACTGCAACCTTCGAAGATGATTGTTTTCCGACATATGCATAGCGTTTTCGCATGTCAACTCACCAACTGGAATTGCACGCTGTTTTTGCATCGCACTTAAAGTGCGTGTCGTTTGAAAAGCGAATTTTTAGTCATCATGAAGATTTTGTTTGCATTTACACCAGAAAAAAAGGACTGAAACGCTAAACGGAATTTTGGCGGCTAATGTTTGTATTGTACGAATTTCCCATTAGATTCAACATGAGAGATTCGAGATGCGATCTCTAGTTCTGTCATTCGGAAAAAAACATCGTTGAATATTCTAAGTGGAAACATTAATTTTGTCAGTGCCAATATTTTACCATGCCGCTCGGAAAAAAATATATTGCAAATAAAAATCTTTAGCTTATAAAAATAAATTTCTCTTCAAGAAACATAAGCAACAAAGTTGCAGTGATATTGTCCAAAAATTCGAGAACCACTGAAGAGAATATTTATTTTTCTGCTTTTAAATTGAAAAGGTGGATGCGGTTTCATCTTTTGCAATCTAAAGCAATATTTTTCACCTGCTTCGCGTTCATGAATCTCGCTGAAACGCAAGAAAAAAATTATCTACACTTTTTGCAATCGCTTACCAGCGTTCAAACTTCCCGGAAAAATCGATTGCCGGTCACACTTGAGTCTTTCATCCAAATTATTCCACCCACGCACCGCCAAAAGGGGCTAAAATAGAAACATCGCGAGCTATTCTGTGCGTAGGATTTAAAATGGATTTTCTACCCTTCAAATTAATGCAGAAATATCACACCTTATTGAATAATTTATGATCGCCTACCGACTGATTTCTTTTGAAATTTCGTTTGCGATCAATCAACGGGCCCATCTTTGAAAGTATTTTGTTTCACAAATTTCTGACACGAAAATGACATGGAAAAATTTTGGATCTTTACCCTGGAAAAGTTAATCTTAGATCCGCGCCGCTGCGCTCGCTCGAAGAAAAAATAGCACATCCCCTGGAGGGGAGAGAAATTATTCAATACGATTATTTTTAAACATTTGCATGCACTTTCTTGGCAAAAACAATGTTTTTCTTTCATCTCGTTTTAGACAGCCTTATTGTGTATTTATACACACAGACTTCAAATGACGTCAGGGTGACGTCAGAGAGGGGACTTATCTAGCACGGCGCACAAAGCTTCCAACGGCTCACTTCTGTTCAGTGAATATAATTTACGAGTCCAATTAATTTTAGTTTTCTGGTTCACGTGAAGACGTATGCATTTCTATTCGATTCTTCCGCTGGTGGGCGTTCATTTGCGTTTTGTTTAGAAACGATGACGTCAAGACGTTTTGCCAAGTCTTAGTAGACTTTCTTCACACGGAGGATTCATTTCATATTTTGATTCGAAAGGGGTAACGCGAACGAACGCGTTTGTATTTTTTTTTCTCACGCCGACCGCCTTCAGAGTTCGCAGTTCAGTGACAACCCACCCGTACATTTAGCGCTTAAAATCTCTCCAGAGAGGTGAGTAAATTTGGCTACAACTGTAGGATTTATTTGATGGAAGTTAATTTGACTTCTTGTAAGATTTGATTTTATTCGTGCTCGGGCGTGGTGGCTCACCAGACTAGCTAGTTGACAGTTTTATCTTGCTTATATTCACACAGACTTATTAGCTGTAAATATGCTGATCATAAATAGCAATAACATGAAAATATATTTTGCGTTAATATTATTTTTAACTCAACAAAACTATATGCAATGGTTTAGATAGTAACGGTTTCGAAGACTTGGATTGTGGATTGTTGCGTTGCAGTTCTGGATCAGTTTTAATTTAGCAAAGTAAGCGCCATTGAACTTGGCTGCCTATAACCATAGTTACTTGTTTAGACGTGCTTGATATTTTTTTCTTGTTGCCTGTCAATTCTTAAGCACGATTTCAAAGCTTACGCATTGTTTTGTTATTTCAGCAAATAAAGTAGTGTCATATTTTACATGTAATACATCTATGTACTTCTCACAAACCTGTGCACAAATTTTGTTGTGTTTTGTGTTTGCCATGAAATCAAAACAGAAATTTCTTTATGTTTTTCTCGGGAGGAATAATCTATTTGGCGGTCGACATTCGTTTCCTAAAAAGGCCATAAAATACTATGGGGTTAAAAATATTTTCATGTACTTTAATAACCCAACCGATGTACGTTTCTCTGAGGATACGTTTAAAATGGCAATATATAGCTATATTGCATCAAAAATTGCTTGATTGGGTCAATTTTCTGCCTTGCCTTGCGTTCAGAGCGGAAGTCCTCTGTGAATGGATTTTTACTTCCGGCAATTTCTCCGTTTCCTGTGACGTCAGTTACCCAGAAGCCTTGGGAGCGTGCGATTGATGATGCTCGTGTGGCCGGTGTTACATTCTCTCTGTGTTCATGCCATGACAATTCGACTGTTTTAAGGGAAAAATTATCTGTTTTAACTGCTGAATTAACGAGGTCTTCTCGTTGTAACATACGGGAGACGTTGCAGCTTATTTGAAGTTCTAGTTGCAATTTTACGTCCAAAAGCCGCGTCCGTTCTTTGCTGAGAAATTCTCGACATTTTCAAAACCTGCTGCAGTTTGGTGCGCGCATTTATTCGGCTGCTTGTACTGCCATCGCTGGATACAGATGAAAAGAAAAACATGTCTAGCAAATTTCCAGGTGAGGTAAAGTGGCCGGCGAGAGAGATTCCCGGGATTTGTTAGTTGGAGTTAAATTAAGCTCGCCCACGCTCAAAAATGTGTTACGAAAATATCGGCGTGGATGAGCAAAACTTTCCCCACGGTGTCGGGAAATCTGTTGTCGATTTCATGTGCAAAGTCTCGCCGATTGTGAGAGGTTTGCATCACATTGAGACGGCCTTTTGTAAGGTTTGGATCTGGCTTTCTCTTACAATGGGCGTTGTTCAACTAATGTAGAATTTTTTGGGTTTATCTTGTTTAGGTCGATGTTTGGAGGGAGTGTAGTCGAGTGGAGTGAATTATTAATTAAGGTTTTTATAAGTTGTCGATTTCAAGCAAAATCTTTCTGCAGTCTCGAGCGTCTAGCCTTTGTGCTTTTGCTAATTTTATTTTATTGCAATATATTTTAGGAGGGAATACAGGGGATTCGTCTATTGCTAGAGGCACATTTTTTGACAATTTTATTGGGAACCACCATTTTATTTAGCAGATATAACTTATTTTATAAAAGTGGTTCTCCTCTCGTTAATCTGAAAATGTACAAGTTTCTCTCTTGTTTTGCAAGGTCTCAGGTTTATTTTCAACACATGTTATTGTATACTATTTTTTTCAGCTTTACATTGGTTTAATTCAAGAATACTTATTCCGGCTGTTTTTACTTCCCGTTTCAGATTTAAGGCCGTAAAATACGCCGGGGCTGATTCTGCAATTTTGGGCAAATTTTATTACGTTTTCACAACACAAGACTTTTTTCAAACGGTATGATCCATAGTTTGCAAGATCCTTACTTCCACTGCAGCGATGATTGAAAATGGACTTAAACTGGCTACTTTCTGAGGTAAGATCTCTGCAGAGACTTTCTTGTTTGCTATGGATTAAAATTTGTTAAAGGGCGAGCAACTGCAAACAATAGATGGCATAAAATACAGGCAGGAGTATAAATGTGTAAGCTTATACTTGCGCGAAATTTGTATTATTATCCAGTGCATACGGAACTGATTGTATCTTCTTGTGGTCTTTGATCTGTTAATAATCTCGGCCGTTAAAAAAATCTGTCCGTGGTTTTTCTAAAGAACTTTGATACGACTTTGTGAAAGAGATTAATTTCGTGGAGAAATTCAAACTGTTTTAATGTCTGGTTGAGAATTGACTTATATGTAAAGCTTAACTAAGGCTTAAGTGTCTCCGTATATGACAAGCTTTCAGTACGGATTTTTGGTTAACCAAAAGCTACTTGCCCTGAATAAAAGAAATTATGCTTTCTTGAACGGCAGTTCTGGACTCATCTTGGAAATATTAATGAATTTTCTTGTTGCCACCGAAATTTTACACTCTTTTATGCAGAAACTTGTGAGGTGAAAATAATTAGCGATTATCGCGTTTTACTCATCTCAAGTTTTTTGCAATTTGAACCTTTCAACGAGAAAACTGCAATTTGTGGTAACGCTTGTAGTCAAATTCAAAACTGTTGCATCAAATTTATTAGCAAGTGTATATGTGTGTTAATTAATTCATTTTTGTAACGCTGGTGTGATTCAAGTAATTTTCATACATTTGTCTGTTTACTGCAGAGCTGAGCAAAAGTAATGTTTGATCAGAAATTTTCATGTAATCACAATGTAAACTAAACCTGGACTATTGCAATACTCACACAAATCTGTCGTTCCTATTGTCATTTCTAATCTCTGATCTCTCTGCTGGTTTCTTTTGTGACTATTTGAATATTTCCTGAAAGCTAACCTTCACCTTGAATATTTGCTACTAATTCAATATTCATAGATATTAATTTTGCATTTCTTAGATTCTTGATTGCATAGAATAAAGCATCATATTATGTAATCCTCTTTATTCATGGCCCAGGGATGAACTTGACAAGAGGCTTTGGAAAGTTAATCAGGCTTCTCATTGAGACATTTGATTTCCGAAAAGCTTGATCATAACTCATCATGCTTTTAAACAGCACTGATTGTATCATCTTGTGGTTGAAGCTCTTATGTATGCATGGATTTGATTTCAATTTGGAAAACTAGCCTTGCATGTTGCTGTTGTTGTCAGAATTGCACTGCCAGAAACCTGCCTAATGTGAATTTTTTTCCCCTGTGCATAGCAGAACAGTATTAAGTGATTAGAAATATTTGTACACATAGTTAATTATTTGACAATTATTTTGAGAGGAAGGTTGGTATGGTCAGTTAAGGTTCTTGCATGTAAGAATAAGGTGACAATTGGATTTTGTAATCACACTTTAATTAACACCCTTTTACAAGTGGAAATCCAAAGCCTTCTACTTCCTTGGTAGGTTTCAGCAAAAAGCATTTAGTTGTAGTAAGATGATCTTTTATTGCTTATGGGAAACCTCCACTGTTGAAACAAAAAGACCATTTCCGAGTTACCTTTTGCCTCTGTTTCAAA
Source organism: Oculina patagonica (assembly GCF_052425735.1). Classification (NCBI taxonomy): domain Eukaryota; kingdom Metazoa; phylum Cnidaria; class Anthozoa; order Scleractinia; family Oculinidae; genus Oculina; species Oculina patagonica. The sequence continues at coordinate 6,233,677 of NC_135764.1, forward strand.
ACAAGTGTATGTGTGAAACCATTCATATGAAAGTGAGTTTCACCTACAGGTCCATTTTCATACAAATCAAACTCGTTTTCATTTGAATGGTTTCGCACATAGAGTGGGTTTGAAACAGAGACAAAGTGTAACTCGGAAATGGCCTATTGCCTTAAAAAAAGGTTGGAAATATTGAAACTATTGGAACTTTGATGTCACATAGTTGCCGCTATTATCAGAACACAATAGCTTTGTTGGTCTGCCACAAAAGAGCAACCATGTTTGTGACATCAAACCAAAATGGTGGCATCCACAAAGTTTTAAAGCTTGTCTGTCACTGACTGAAATGCTGGATGTTAAATAACAACGTTCAAAAAAACTAAAATAAAAGGTTTTGACCGAACATCTTTGGTATTCATTGGTTTTAAATTCTTAAGAGCCGTAACAGCTTTATCTAACAGTTCACGCATTTGCATATCTTAGGCGAGCAAACGTGGCAAATCGATCGTTGCGCAAGACACCCAGGTAATTCAAAACCCAAATTCAAGTTTGTAGCCAGTATTTGGTTTAACACTGATTGAAGTAGTGTTAAAACTTGTCAGTAATTTAATTTTTTATTTTCCAGCAACATGTTTCATTATACTCGTGTATACCACATAAAATGTGGAGTGGGGATTTCTAGAATGTGGTGGTTTGCCATTTTCAAAAAATTTCTGGAAATTCTGACTGGGATGTTAATGGAACACAACTTTTTGGTTCATTCCCCTAGAAACAGAACTTCTGTTAAGGTACCCCTGTTTTCCTGCTGGGACATTCCAAAGAGAAATTTTTGTTCTATTTACCATTGTGCATCTTTTGCACCAGTCCAAACCAAAGTTTATGGATTTTTTTGGCATCAACTGGACATCAACTAGAATTTGCTCCCAGGAAATGTAAGCAATCATTTCTGAGGTATCACGTATCACAGTTTTCAGTTGTACTTTTTATTCCAGTGGAGTCATCTTGATTGATAGGTATTTCCTTTTTTTCATGGTGTTTCTTAACGTGAAAGTACAATGTACAGAACTAAACTGTAATTTTAGTAAATTAAATCACAATGCCAATTTTTGGGTTAACAAACTGTTTAACTGTTCAAAACCTTTTTGTTGAATTTGTGCACTTTAAATAAATATTATCGATAAACAAACAGTACAATGAACCATGTAAAAGAGCTGCTCAATAGCTTTCATTTGAATGGTCATGAACTAGAGTCTCCTCCACAAAATTAAAACTAAGAAGAACTTACGTCAATGTCTTACTGGGGAAATAAAGGTAAATGAAACCTTGAAGCTCAGTGCTAAATACTTTCATACACACACATGAAGGTTATTGACCTACTATTTATAGCATAGTAAATTTTTGAAATGGTATCCTGTCACAGGTTTCACTCCCAATATTTGCGTAGTCACCTACGTAATCTTTCCATGTTCAGTTGTTTTTTATCTTGGGTTGATGAGATGTCCTCATCTTAAGAGATTGGAAGGAAATTAGGCCACATCTACAAGTAAAAGTGTTCACGCTTAAGCATTTTATGGTAAGAAATTTCCTCACTTTCCCATTTTTGCTTCCATCTTTAGACATAAACATGGATCCAGAGCTATTTCAGGTTCAGTTAGGATTGAGTACATTTAAACATAATTGTTTGCAAAAGAGGATTTATAAACCTTGTTGTTCTGAAGTGTTTCAAAAGACAAACAGAGATCTTGGAACTCCTTCAGAAATTCAGTTAGAGAGTTCCTTAGTTTATATACTTCTACAAGCTTGATGTGCTGGGCTGGTGAGGAGATCTAAAGCCATTCTTTTGGGTAATCATGTACACTCTATTTGTGGGCTGTGGGCAAAGCGGTGGCTTAATTGTTAGCAGAATGTACTCCAGATTGAGCAGCCCAGTGCTCACAGGGTCACTGTGTTGTGTTGTTAGGCGAGACACTGTGTACTCACAGCGCCACTAGATCCACCCGGTGGTATAAATGGGTACCGTTGTTATTTTTGGGAAATCTAACAAACTACTAGGAGCTTACCTGCAATTGACTAGCAGACCATGTAGAAGGGAATTAGCAATACTCCTAGTGGCTTTATTCTTTGGAAACTTGAAGCCTGTTGTCAGATTGTGACTTATACTATTTATGCAGTTGGGAAGAGAATTAAATTGTATTTTTTGTTATATATTATAAGAATAAGACAAAAAATTAACTGCCATAAAATGAACACTTCATGACAAGGCAGGCTACATTATGTAATTTATTGGAAAATTCCATCCACACTACAGCTCTTTGTGAGTCATGCATTTGTTGGCGCTTTCAATGCCTTGAAAAAGGTGCTTTCTTACTATTAGTAGTTCATTTGGTATTTTGGTCTTAAGTATTGACTTAGCTGTAGTCATCAATTTACAGAAACAGCTCGATCATTTCTTTGGGAAGATAGACTTATCATTCTGCTCTGTGTTCAACATGTGCAAAATGAATGTGAAAATATTTTTATAACTACAAAGCAATGGTTCTTTGTATTGGTGCAAAGGCAAACAACCATTTGGCAGTCAGTGAAATCTTTGTTGGCTTTGACCAGTTAAAATAAACCATATGGTAGTGTTGGTATGTGATTTAACAAATGGTTGATTGACTAAAGTTCTATCTGACAGTTTTCTTTTAGAGAAATTGTCATGCGCGATGGGACAGTGATAAGCCATATTGTCACCACAAGACCTTCCAATTGATTAAAAACCACTAACTAAAGAGAATTTCAAAACATTCACTGACCCAAAAAAAAGTTTTGAATGCCAAAGTGCTCCACAGCATGTGAAAACTCTCAAACTCCCCAACCTTTGTTAACACTTCATTGTACCAACAGTGGTCAACAACTAATTTCTCATTACCATATCAATATGTTGTCAAGCATTTAGGTGTTGAGAGTTTAGAGGTTCATCAGTACAGGGGGTACCTAGTGTCTTGATGAACCACTAGATTGTAAAAACTATAATTTATATTGAAGCTTCAACTCCAAGAGTTATTATAAATGTACAACCACTTCAAAACACCTTAATAAAATCAGTTGCAGTTTATTAGCTCATTTTGCTCCCTCCTTCACATTGTTATGATCGTCGTGAAATCAATAAGTAAATCATGTTAGCATGAAACAGTGGTGTACTGTTGCTCCTTGTAACTTGTCTGGGTTTCATTCTTTTCTTTGGTGCATAATAATCAATTTCCAGCATTCCTTTATGGCGGGAAGTGATTTATTATGACAACAGCCATTCTGCTAGAATCTTCTAACTACTAGGGGCATCAAGATAATGGTTTGTTCCAGTCATTTGCAAAATTTTAATTAGAAATCCTGCCTGCTAAGAGGGCCACTTTTCATTTTGGCTGACCACAGTAATTTGTAAACCAAGCCAACTGCAGTCTAGAAAATTCCACAAGACTCAAAGACAAGACTTGTCGTTATTATTTATTTAAAATGTTTTGATATAAGCTCACCCCCAGTTCAGCCCAGACCTGCTTGCTGCTGAGAGATGATTGTTGTGCTAGTGCACACAGGCTGTAGAGGTTTCCAAAATCTGTCAAGCTTGGAGGGTTTGTTGTGTTTGATTTCTGACTTGATGCAAGTTAGGATTTTAAAACTTCAAAGGTCCCCAAGATTGTCCCTCTGTGGTGGTCTTGTTGCATATTTAATCTGCGTGCATTTTGCTGCAAAGGTAAATAACCCAACAAGAATTGTTACAAGTGGCTGGCTCTTAGATGTCAAAATTTTGAACAAGAATCTTGCTAGTTTGCTGGTCAGTGTCTGTACTTAAGATTGCAACCGTGTACATGTATTTGAATTGATTTGGATTTTAATTTTTGCACAATTTTTTACAGAGTAATGAGGATTGTAATTTTTTTTCAAATTGCATAATTTTTGCAAACTTGAACTTTGCATGAGATATGAGTAGGAGTTTCCCTCAATTAACAATTTGCAAGTCTTTGTGTATCCCAGATTTTAGTAGCAGGTCATTTTACGCAGTTTTGAATTAAATTGATTAAAAAATACAAAACAAACAGGGCTAACAGATTTATGAAAATTAAATTCTGTTCTTTATTTAACTGGCAGTTTCAAAAAGAAAGATTTATGCATCTCAAACCACAATAACCCAACATTGAGACATTGTTTATACAAACTGATTGTTGTGAATGCGTCTAGACAAAGATTGTCAATACAATTTTTTATATAATTATAACCCTTGAAATTATACATGTATGGTGCTTGTGGGATATATCACCTGTGATATTGATTCAAAGCAAACAAACTTTGGGTGAGAGGTTTTGCTTTTTCATTTGTGAAACTCTTTTGGTTAAATATTCTCTGCATTGGAAAAAGGGCAAAACAAAATGATTCTTTCTACCTGAATGCTTTCTCATGACGTAGTTTCGATTGTTTCATATGTATAACTAGTTAATATTGTTGCGCAACTTTGGTGTCACAATATTATTTATTAGTCTTGTGAGAGCACTTGAGCGTAAATTGTACTTGTATACATACATTCATTCAAACTTTAGTAATGTTGTAGTTTTTGTTTACATTTTGCTGAAGGTTTTGAATTCTGACTACAATACCCAGCTTGTGCATGCAACAAGCTGATCTGCTGTTTTTTATTTGTTCAAAATTATTATAATATTATTTTTTATACTGAATATTATAGACTTGTCTCTTTTTAATTAGCCATTTAATCATTGCGTCAAAGGACGATGAGTATTTCTTCTGTTGTGAATTAGACTAATTTACAAAGAAACAATACATGATTGTGTATTCCACTGGTGCTAATCATAATTTATGTGCACTCTTATCTGTGATAGTTATCGATATTTGACTTGATAATGTAACAGTTATCTTCATGGTTGACGGGCTTGTGATATTTTTAACATCACACCTTGAATAACTATGGTGATAATTAATAATGCATTCCAAACGCAACATTTATTTATACACCTAGCAGTTCAACATGTTCATTCCTACATCTGATAAGCGTGTTATGGTATGCTGAGTTATTGGGCTTTTCAGTGAGTGTAGGGTGAGAGCTTTGTTGTTTATATTGCCGCAAGGGAAAATATGCAAGATAAGAGTCTATAGTGATTTCAAAAACCTATGATATAATCTCCACCACGGTCAAACGACAGAAATATGCAAAAAATAAGAAAAGTACTGCAAAGATAAGGTTTTAATTTTCACAGTTCAAAGTTCGATACATAACCGGTATCCTAAGGGTTTACTAAGTTTTTTGGAGCTTTACTATAAAAAAGTTCTACGTGTTTGAAAATAGCGGTATGCGGACTTGTAGCTACTTGTCAGCGCCATTTGTCAGAGCACCTTTGGTTCGGATGCGAAACATTTAAAAAGTAAAAACACTCGTTTACCTGAGGTAATGGGATTATGCTTTCACTCTGCAACTATTTTATCTATCCTTGCTCGTACTAACACTTCTGATCAATACGAACAAAAAACGCCGAAATGGAAAGAAAATCTGCCTGAGACGTTTGACCGCGGTGAAGATATAATCTCTTGTATATTACCACATGTAGTAAAGACTAGAGTGAAATTCTAACTCAGTGGACTTCTGAGACAATAGTGAACATGCAATTACAGCTGTGCATAGTTGTGCTGTGTAAAAAAAAAATATATGAATTCTAAGTATGAATAAATTATTGCCATACCAAGGTGCCAGATTTTTAATTTTCATCAGCTGTCCTGTATACTCTTGTTCAAGAATCAAAGAGCTACCATATGGCTGGTGTTTAGGTTCTGTACAAATGTCTTTTTGTTGTGATGCCTCAGCTTGCATCTGAGTTAAGTGAACTGAAACAGCCTCAGCAATTTAGAAAAGTGATCACCCAGTTGACTGCTAATCCTAGCCTCAAATAAATTAATGTTGAACATTATATCTGGTACATTCTAATGAAATTGTCTCTTTACTGAGAAATGATACTAGAAAATTAATAATGATTGATTGTATAATAAATGATAATTGTCTGAAAAAAAGGTTAGTAAGATTGCAACAGTTTCAGGCTGGAGATAGTAGTTTTACTTTGCAGTGTAGTCTCTTAACAGAGAAAGGAAACCAAAAATCTGAGAGTACTTTATTTTGTCTTTATGGAATTGAACTTCTGTAGCCCATTGCACAAACAAGCTCTAACAACTTGACTATACTCACCCTGGGACAGGAAAGCTTTACACAGGATCTGTTAACTCGTAGTCTCCCATGCAGCCATTGTTTGTTCGCTCGTCACACAATGTGGGAGGAAGCATTCCTTGAAGAGCCCAAGCAATGACTGCGAAAGAGACTAGTCAACTCAACAAAACTGGAATTATGAGGGGATTTTATTTTTCTTTCTTTCTTTTTCTTTTTGTACCACTCTGGAACAGTTGTAGAAAGTTTAAATAATCATCCAATCTAACACTGTACACTTTGATGAAGTTGATTCCATATTTTAATTTCTTTCATTTTTTTTTTCTCCTCAGCATTGTTTTTTCAGATGATGGACGAGAGATTTCCTTTAGATAATGGTCCGGATATGACAAATCATCAGGAAAACTGCACTCGTACTCCTGCTGAGGTTAGTTGCTGGACTCTGATTGATGCTTTGTGTCGTAAGCTAACAGTGCCTAGCTAGCCAGCTAGTCAAGGCAGCTGACTTGATGCTTCCTCCCTATAGTCATATCTGAAGCCATATGGATAAAACCCTAGTGTGTTGCCATTCAAACAAAGCCACTAAACAGTACTTTTCATGCAAAAATATTGAACATTCTGCACAATGTGGTTTTAGCTTTATGGTCGAGACACACTAGGCGACATGTCGCAGTAACAGGTCTCTGCGAGAAAGTGCCTCTGTGTGTACTGCGGCAAGGCGTTTGTTCAGTGTACACACAGAAAATTTGGAAGAGTGGGATTGTGAACTGGTTTTCCAATTCAATATGGCAAAAATACATGACGCTCCCTCATTGGTTTATTTATATTTTGTCCCAGTGACTTGTTGCAGAAGCAAAAATTTTGTCGCTGCAATCAGTCACTGGAATTCAAACTGGTTTGAATTCCTGTGACTGACTGCAGCAACAAAATTCTGTTGCAGTGACAAAGATTGTTGCAAAAATGTACCATATCACACGAGGCAACATGTTGCTGCAACTTATCCCTGCGACATGTTGCAGCAACTTGTTGCATAGTGTGTCCCCTTGTCAAGAATTGAAAAAAGAACCCACTGCTGTTTCGTTGGTACAAGTAGATTTTCTTGCTAGGCAAGTAACTTTTCTCACTTGCTCAATGTGCAAGTCATCTGCCGTCTAAATCGTTCAAGAAGTAATATATATGAAACTGCTCTGACGATGTAAAATTTAATAGCTGCTTGTCTAAAGGGCCAATGTATATCAAAAACTTGTGTGTTTTTTCTTAGCATTTACATGTGTTCCATTCCTCTGATCAGAAATCTAAAACTCCTGTTGTAACCACTGCTGAAGTATCCAGTGACGAGAGCACCAAGGCAGAATCCCCAGAACAGCCTCAAGCTATCACCATGACAACACAGCCCAAGGCTTCGTTAAGTACTGTTCATGTGCAGCAGAGCTTCCATGGAATCCGTTCATCAATCCCAGTGCTTACTCATTCAGCTTCTGAGGTAAACAAACTCTTTCTTTCTTTCTTTCTTTCTTTCTTTCTTTCTTTCCTTTAGTTTACTACTGTATAATCAGGATTTTTTTCTTTCAATCTATAGCCATCATACCATCCTGCGAGGAAAACTCTTGTGCGAAGTGCTGCTGTTACAAGTGTGCCTTCACCTCCCCCCTCACAGTACCCAGATGAGGTCACAGAGGTATGAATTGTTTACCATTGAATTTGAAGTTCTAAAAATTTCTTTACAATGCAAAGTTCAAATTACGGGCTGGTCAAGAGACAATGTCCAGTTAAGATGACAGTTTGATCGGACAAAGTTTTGGTTTGCCGGTCTTGTTGACTGGCCACACACAGAAAAATAAATAACAAACTTGATTGTGTTAACTAAATTCTAACAACTTTTTGACTGACTTGTCACTATCACATCTTTCAAGAGCATTAAGAAGCGATCTATTCATAAAAATTGCAGCCAAAACAGTGCAGAAATACCAGGGTTTTTTATGCCACACAAATGGAGATGATTCAACAAACAGCAGAAACAAGTTGTAGTTTAAAAGTGCTATTTCTCAATATTTGTGAAATTACTTTCACATCAAGTGAAAACCACTCTATAGTGTTCAATTGCTTAGTTCTTATTACCAATTCTTCCCCCCCCCCCTGCTATGAAAAATTTAAGTGAACTCCTCCCAATGCAGATCACTGTAAAGAGTTAGAACCTTTTAACGAATCCCAACAAAATTATATCCAGAAAACAAAAGAAATTTTATTGCTTGTTCATGCAACTTCATTGAAATGATGCCAACCTGTTCCCATGTTTTAACTTAGTGTATCATTTCACCTTTTCAGGGTACACCACCTTACAAGAATACCAGTTTTGATTCCAGTGACAGTGGGATAGCTGGAGAGTTACCACCCAGACTGGAGGCACTGGCAAGAGCTTCTAAACAGAGTTCGCTTTCTAGAGGCAAATAAAACAATATTATTTTTCTAATAACAGGGCTGTAGCCAGACTATTGGCAGTAGATGAGGCAAGATCTGCGATATTGCAGATCTCGGTCTTGGGGCATGCACCCAGAGAGGTTTGAAGTTCAGAAGCTCTGAAATGCTATTTTTATCAATTTTCATAAGGCATTTCTTCAGAAAAATCAATCTTGTTCAACTTATTTTATCAACTAAACTAATTTGTTTTTAATTTTGGGTTAAAATCTTGACCAGGGAGTGCCTTGTCTTGCCTCTTGCTAGCTATGGCCCTGGATAAAGTACATGTTATAAAGTGTCATTGTCGCCATTGTTCAGCTGTTGCACAGTTACAATCTCCCACATGACTTTCCTAAGAAGCCATTTGGTTGATTAGAAATAATTCATTAGCAAAAATTAATTATATAGCATACTGCATTTGGAAATAAGTTAATTTGCACTGTAGAAAGAAAAGGTTCATGTTAATTTGATGAATTTTATCATTGAATGTTTTCTATTGTTTTTGTAGATGGCTCATTTGAATACACAGATTCCACAGGAACAGACCTCCATGATTTTATTATAAAGACTTTAAAGAATCCAAGGTGAGTACACTCTATATCCTTGGCATAATATAAATGTTCTTTACGTACATTCCAGTTTTGTTCTCTGCAAAATCTTGTGATCAAATTCAGTAATAAGCAATATGTTTGTCTGCAATACACTTGTCTTTAAAACAGGTCAAGAAACATTAAATTATGAATCAAAAGGATGGAAAATTCTGACATTCATAGTTGCAATTTTCAGCTGCCGGTCGTGTCTGATTTGATTGTTGGGTTTGCTACATGTAGCAATAAGTCCTGTTAGAGCAAAATTCACTCTACTAACAATTGTTATCATTCTCAATTTTTAGGGATAGAAAATTTCTTATGAGACTTGAGCAGGACTTCCTCAATTTTATTCCAGAACCAGCGTAAGTAGATTATATTCCTAATTGATCAGGGTGAAGGCCTGAGCGCAAGAGGCATTTGTGTTTCGGCCAAATTGAAAATTGTCACAAACAACTTCAAATTTCGCACACAAGTTCGTTTACGTGTGCTTAACATTGATCTGTATTCAATTCGCTGAATCTAGCTTCGTTTTTAGAAATTACGTATGCAAAGAACAAAGGCGTTTTGCAAAGCTTACGTTCTCCACAGTCAACCAGCAGCATGAGTTTTTCGACACATCGCGTGTAAATCTTTCCTTCTAGCGTCATTCAACTGTCCGGGGAGGTTAAAAAACGTGTCAGAGCCATGATTTTAGTTCGTAGCCACCATTTGGAGGATTCGCTTTAAGAAAAGGACTGGACTGAACACATTGTGACGCGATGTCACCTGATGGGTGTCACGTGAGAGGAAAGAGAAAAAAAAAATGGCCGTTTGTTCCTGAAAATCATTTGAAGCCTTTGGTTAGTTTTAGCGTAGTGTGCTGCCAGGTGGTTGAAGGACATCATAAGTCTGAATACCCGTAAGTTTACAGCACGCTCGAAGAATGAGTGATGTTTCTGCGTTGTCAACAGCGCTGTTTAGCGCTTCGGAAAAACGTTGCACAAACCGAGGTAGTTTTGAGCCTGGCGGATAGAGAGTTAAAAAAGAGGTTTCTTGCGGGAACTGCACGCGAGTTGAGGATCCGTTGGGTGCTGCCGCGAAGTTGCCGAGAAGTGACCTGTTTTAGACTTAAAAAAATTCTTTATATGTTCCCCAGGGCACCTTCCCTTCGAAATTTTTCTTTCTCTATTTCATCAATCATTACCTATTTTTGGGGATGTAAGGAGAGGGAGGAAGAGAGGCCCATAGTGAACACGAGCCGTACAACAACATAGTCATCACTTCACCTCGGCAACAGCAACAGAGAAAGAAAACTAACAAAGACGAAGGTGCACTAAGGTGAGGTGACCTCCTGGTTAGTTTGGTAGGTGCGTTAGGCTAGTCTGTCCCTATGAACCTACCCCGACCCTAAGGTTGGGGTATTTGTAGGACCTAGTAGAATTTTAAAAGAAAGAACCCCGCTCCGCCTCAATTATTCTCAGGTAAATTATCAGGCCCTATTCTCCCAGAGGAAAGGGCATACCAGGGGGCCTCGCCACGCCGAACACAGAGAAAAGAGCAAAGACAGTCCCACGACTGCGGAGACTGCAAGGGACCCTGCACAAAGCTACGCGCTAAGCTGCGTTACACTAACAAAACCCCCGAAAACACACACAGAGAACAATAAAAAGTGAATGCTGCAGGCGAGCGGGGAAGGCTATTAGTGCTAGTTAGCTGGACAATCCAGTGTCTGCACTACGTGATACAGTCCCCCTGTAAAACACGAACACAAAAACATACATTTCCGCAAACGAGTGGGCAGTAAACATCAAACGCGTGACTGTGACCAAGGGCCGGCTGGGCCGCGGGGTCTGGAACGATTACCGACAAAAAAACGCCGACCAGATTATGAACCGGCTTCGCACGGTTAACAAGAGACATGTTAAATGTCTTTATTTTCCTTTGTCAGCAGTCTCTTTCTTCACTACCCTCCAATGACGTCATACCATCGCATGATTGTGCACAGGGTTGCTGCGTATTTTGGTATGGATCACAATGTTGATCAACAAACTGGAAAGTCAGTGATCATAAACAAGACAATTAATACAAGAATGTAAGTACAATGCATCAAACAGTATACACTTAATGACTATTCCAAGGGAAACAGTTTATTTTGTTTCCTGATAATCTCAATTGCCAAGGGAAACATTGAGACTCGAGGGAAACAAAATTAACTGGTTCCCGGAGGTATCACTTTTGTTATATAGCAGAATGAAGACTTACAAAATGCTGCTCGTCGGTCAATATTGGCAGGGAACATTGCAATTTTACCCACTGACGTCATAGATTTTGCAATGTTGCCTGCTCAGAGACTTTTGGCGGGTAACATTTTTATTGTTAAATGTCATTTGACCTCCAATTAGCAATAAGAGCGCGCACTGTTGGGAAAAAAATTCTAGCTTTAAACAATTTTGTGTTCTAATTTCCAAAAAACCATGTTTAATTTTTATAATTTGCAGACCTGAGAGCAGATTTTTAGAATTGATACCCAGAGAGGAATCAGAAGACTCGGAGGGTGCCATTCCACGATTAATTCTTAGAAGACAAAATACTCCTTCAGATGATAGTACTCCTCCAAAGGTAAAATATTTCTTAATACTTTCATCCACATGGTCAACATTTAAATTCTTCTAAATGGTCTCCACACATTTCTTACAGTACTAGCTAGGAGAATTGCTTCAACTATAAAAGCAATTTTTCAATGCTGATTATTAAGTAAATTCTTGTGAATTGTGTGATGGAGTATGCACATGAATCGCTATTACTATCAACTACCTTTGAAATGTACACCGTCAGGACTAGCTTCAACTGTCCATCTTAGAGAGGTGTCCGTCTTAGAGGGAGTTTTGTTACTGTAAAGTGACTGTAAAATGGCAAGGGGGGGGGGGCAACACCAGGTGACTGTCTTATAGGGGTGTCCATTAAGAGAGAGTTGACTATAAAAGTAAAAATTTGATTTTGGTTACTCTTGGGGCTAAAAGAAATAAAATGTACTCAAATGTTGCAGAATCTGACCCGATTTGTATGTGTAATTCTGTCAGCCTGTCACATGCTGATAAGTTTTATTACTTGTAGATTGATAGTCCTGTTCTTATACACTCCATGGAGGATAAACGCTCAAAATCAATTGAAGAAAGGGAGGAAGAGTATCATAAAGCCAGGGAAAGAATATTTAATCAGGATGTAAGTTTATCTTACTGCTGGGGGGTCTCCTCCAGGGTAGTAAAATCGACTCAATGTGATTGCTGGTACAACTATATGAGTACACCAATACTAAATAATAAATGAATACAATATATTTGCTCAACTATGGTTATCTTACTTGGGCAAAAGTCATGAAAATTATTCAAGAATTTGAAGCACAGAATGTACTGTAACTCTTTACACATAATTTTAATGTTCCAGGAGTAGAAAGTACCAGGCATAACTAATCGATGGCATCAATGACATCAATGAAATCAATGAGTAATCAATGAGCAATCGATGGGTAATCAGTTGATTAGTCATTGATTATTGCCGATGATCAATGAGTAATCGATGACTAATCGATAGGCCACAAAATTTTTGGTCATCGATTAGTCATCGATTGCATTGATCAGTCATCGATTGCATCGATTAGTCATTGATTGCATTGATTACTCATCGATATAGTCTCGTGGTTGATAACCGGAACTTGTAAAAGTATTAAACACGCTATAACAATCAAACAATATCATGGTAACACGTGAAAAAAGTACAGAAAGTAAAAGTGCTTGCAGCTGTTCCGGTGCGTAATGTAAGTGCTTATGATGGCTGTCTCCCTAAGCCGAAGCAGTTTTACTTTGCTGACAAACATCCACCGACCATAATCTATAACCACGTAGTCGATTCTTGTCTTTGTACTTGTTAGTTTCATTTCCAGACTGATTGGTTTTCCTGTTCAATTGTTTTGTTATTAAATAAAGAGTTGGGTAAAGTGAAATATTGAAATATCATCTGTATTTGTGCTTAGCCCTTCACGTCTTGATATGCCGGAAGGTTATTTGACCTTTTGTGAGGGCGTAATTTCGTCAACAAGAATGTCAGTTATAAAGCAAAATATGACTAACATAGAGGAAAAAAAATCACAAAAAATGGTACAAGAAAGCGAGGAATGTGTCTTTTGTTTGCAGTATGATAGTTGATGAGTAATCGATGGGTCATCGATGAGTAATCAATAACATCAATAGGTAATCAATTACATCAATGAGTAATCGATGTCATCGATGAGTAATCGATAGGCCACAAAATTTTTGGGCTTCGATTACTCATCGATTACTCATTGATCATCGCCAATAATCAATGACTAATCAACTGATTACCCATCGATTACTCATTGATTACCAATTGATGTCATTGATCATCGATTAGTTATGCCTGGAAAGTAATTTGCAAATTACTGTACAATACCCGGTATATTATAGGATAAATAATAAATGGCAATGAGAAATTAAATCTTAGTTAGAAAATAATTGTCGATCTTCATAGTCATTTATGGTTATCCCTGCTGCAAAAACCCAAGATCAGTGTATTTAGAGTTGGGGCAAAGTATCACTTTCCAAGATAGAAAACAAAAAGCCAAAATGACATAAGAAGAATATGATACGTTCCTTGCAAATATTTTGTGGATTAATGTAAGCTTTTTATTTTATCTTAGTCAATTTCGTCACAGTCTTCACAGTCATCAAAAGGTGATGCAGATCTTATGGTGCCTCAACTCCTACAAAGGTAATAAAATACCTAGAATAAAATATTGTAGTTGTGCCTCTGAATCCAGTTATGTTTGATGTAGATATCAGGTGGCAAAATTTGTTTCACTTTCAATAAATAAGAGCTATCTCCCCCACCCTTCCCCCACCCCCTGCAAAAAAAAAAATAGGATAAAATAATAAGAGTGTTCCCTTAAAAGATTTAAAATACAATTTTAGGGGGAAATTTATTTGTATCAAAGAGGTGTGGTGGTTATTGCCCTGGACTTCGGTCGAGTGGTTTGGGTTCAAGTCCTGGCCATGGCACTGCCTTGAGTTCTTGGGCAAGACATTTTCTCTTATAGTGCCTTTGTTCACCTACATGTAGGCATGTATTAAAATGGTTACTGGTAAATTTAATGCTGGGGGTAACTCTGTGATGGACTAGCATCCCATCCGGTTAGGGGTGGGGGAGTGAAAATTCTCCAAGTCGCTTCATGCTCAGATAAGCAAAGGCCTGATGGACCACTAGGCGCTTATGCAGACTTTACATTTACCTTGTTTGTTTTAAATAATTATTATAATACATTGAACGTTATCTCCAGGGAAGACATGGAGGATGTTGATGATGTCGTTGCAGCTGAGGAGACACCTGAGAGACTTCCAATCAGTAAAATAGGGAAATCAAAATCAGAGGAAGTACATGTAGATACGCCAGGAGACAGGGCCACAACAGGAACATCTGGTGAGAATGTGACACTGTTTTAAGTGTGTGACCATTCAAATGAAAGCTCCTGAGTAGTTGTTTTCTGTTGTACTGTTCATTCATTTTCGGCCCCATAGCCCTTCCGGCTTCTCTTAGCTGACAAAGCCTTGGCACGAAAAACAAAGGGCTCTGGGGACATAAGATTTTTGATTTATTTCGAATTTTTTGATTGGCTGTTTGAAACAAAGAATTCTTGAACGAAAGACAAAAACGCAATGACTCTCTCGTACATTTTTTTTAAACTTCATGTTTGCATACATGAAGATTGGAAGTCCTAGAATCTAGGACTGGAAATCCTGTGTCCCCAAAACCCTTTGTTTCTTGTCCCAAGGCCTCGCTGGCTAAGAGATATGAGAAGGGCTATGGGGACGAGAATGCTGTTCATTATGCTGTATAGGGTGGTTATAAATTTTATATGGGGAGACTGAACACAGATGTTTTGTATTACACTGGCCATGAACATTGCTTTTGTGGGAAGGCGGCACTATAAACAATGATTAAAACATCGACACCACCGATAAATAGCTTCAGTAACTCAACAACATCCTTGCGCAGTGCAGGTCAAATTTTCTTCACTTTAGTCAGAGAGTACAAGCGAAAAAAAATGTAATGAGGAGGGCTACAGTGTATGTACAGGGCACTGTCTACAATAAATATAGATTTAATACCTTAAACCATTTTATTCCAGGGATTCGAATTATGACCAACAAGCCATTCATAAGGTCCAGCAGCAGTCCCGGTATTAGCAATCTTAGCAGTTCCCCTGCCTTTGAGCGCATCTCCAATCCTACTCGCCGAGGGTCAGATGGAAGTCAGAGGGTGAGCCAGCGTCATGTGCCCAGCTCGCAGACTGTCATGGCAGCTCCACTGCCGTACTGGGCAGCAGAGGGGGTCCCTTTTGTTGCCCATAACCTACCTTCCGGAGAAGTCCAAATGATGCCGGTCCAAGCAGCAGCAGCAGCAGCACCTGGAATGCAAGGGATGGTGCCGGTTATGGCTACACCGGGTGCTGCTGCATCACAACAGACTGGTAATTATTTACTGTGTATTTTAAATCTTACATCAACTCGTATTGGCCACTGTTTCATTTTGACAGGTAACTGGTTGCCGTAATAACCCTGTTAGAGCGATTTTCACTTGAGTGCCGAAAGTTAATTGCGTTTGCTTTGGTTTCGCATTACTACGCTTAGTGATTGGCTTAAAAATCTCGCGCCACTTTCTCAGCCAATCAGAACTAAAACCAAAACCAATCGTGACTCGCTCGCGCACGTTTTCCCGCGCTTCGTGCCAGCTACATGTATTTGCTTCAAGTTTTGATTGGTTCACTGGATTGTCTGTGTCCTTTGTGATTGGCCAGAGTAATTACTTTGGTTTTGGTTTTACGACACTCAATTGAAAACTGCTCTACTGTACATGTACATGTTAGATTCTTTTGGTTTTCTTCAAGTTCTGCGAATTTTGAAAAGCTGGCGTTTCGAGCATCAGGCATTTGTCGGAGCAAAGTTTATATCCGGTTTGACGTTTTCCTCCCTCCACAAAAACCACCATTTCTAAATTCCATTTATGATCAAGAATCCCAGGGCCACAAGCTTGTGAGTTACAGTACTCATTTAACAAAGTTGATTTATTTATTTGATTGGAAGCCCAATGTTGGGCTCAATTCAGTGCATCGTTTTACAGAAATTGTTCACTTACTGTCTGTCATACATTGGTACATCAAGAAATATTTCTTAGTTAATAAATTTTATTTAATCTCTTTCTACGTTTTTAATACATTTTTTCTTGCGTTTTGCGGTATCAACTATTTTTTTACTCAGCAGGTGGAGTGATGTGGTCAATGCCTCAAGAGCCGGTACAGCAAGGAGTGTTGCTAATAAACCCCAATACAGGTATGGCTAAATTGAAATTATTACTCTTTCCCAATCGGTAATTTTCGATTCTGTGCCTTGATTCGCTCACGGTGAAAAGTGACAAGAAAAATCCCGTTCAAAAAGTGAAAAAAAAAGAGAAAAAAAAAACCTTGAAGGGTGTATTGAAAAGTGCCCTTGTTTTTCTGTTCCCAGGCACGCCCTTACTAGGACCTGACGGAAATCCTCTGGTAATGCAACCGACATACCAACAAGTCATGGTCAAACCAGGTTCAGCACCAGGCTACACTCAACCATCCTCAGTCCGCGCCGCGGTACAAGGTGCACAGCAGCCTTCCGCACTAGCCCAGCAACAGCAGCAGCAGCAGCAACAACAACAGCAGTCTGCTGTGAATTCTGGGCAAATTGTCATGCCGCAGTATGTGGGTATGCCGCAGCCAATGTATGTGATGCCCGCCAATGGACGGCCTCCTTATGCACAGCAACAGGCCGTAAGTTTCCCTAATCCGTTCCCGAGCTCTCCACAAGTTTTCTCTCTGTCTAGAGATTTCAGTTCACTTTCGTTTAAAAAGCTCTAGTTTCTTTGCCGTAGTACAAGTTCAGTTTCTTTTGTTGTAGAAGGCAATAGGCAGTAGATTGTGTAAATAGTCGAGTCAGAAAGCAGAATGAGTAGGTAGTTAGCCTTTTCGTGTTGCAAGTTGGCTTTGAGTTTTTTGACGTATTTTTTAGTATATTTCGGATGTCACCAGTTATTTTATCGCCTCCAAAGCTTTTACTCTCAACAAAGTCTTACGTTTTAGAATAGGTTTCAAGAGAAACAGTGCGCAAATAAGCAGCAAGGATGGTTTATTTAGGAGGACCAATTTTAATTGTTGTAATAGAAAGTGTGTCAATAAAATGGATGTTTCACGTCTGTTACGTTGCCATTTGAAATAATAGTCAAATGTACGAACAAGAACTTGCATTAGGCATGGGTAGATTGAAATGGCGCAGTATTCCCACTGAACGAACAAAAACAAAGATATAAACGCGAGGACGGGCAGCGGCAGATGGTGGCAAAAAACCTGACTCTTAGGACAGAACCACGTGACCTAAATCCATGGGCTGGGTTGTTCAAAGCAGGGTTAGCATCAATCTCGAACTGTCTACGAAGAATCCTTTTTTTTCGCCAGGGTTAAAAATTATCTTTGCATTTTATACTGGATTAGAGTAATCGGGATTTTAAACAACCAGGGCTCTTCACCCTATAACCCAGCATTCAGTTGCAAGTAAGAAACGCGTTTCTCATTTTGTCGTTCCTCAGCCACTTATGCGAATCATTTGAATATTTTGATAAGTTCAAGTCGTGCCTTAGTATAGATTTGGAGACAGGCAAACTGTTGCGGCTATCATTTCGGCAGAAACTGTGTGGGAAAGCATTTCTTACAGCAGAAAACTCAATGTCTATACCCATTTTTTTATCCTCGATTACGGGCAAGTGTCCCCAGTGTGTCTATATTGTTAGGCAGCCAGCTTAGTTAGCCAGCTTAGGCAGCCAGCAGAAAATGGACAGGATTGGATTTAAACCGAGTAATGAACATCTTTGTTACAACTACAACAAACAATTTACGTTTATCTAATAATGCGGAAAAAATGACATCAATTTTAGAGACTTCACTCACGAACCCTAGTATTTAGGAAGATGAGGAAGGAGATTATGAAAATAAGACGGAGTTTTAAGATAAGTTGTTAAAATCCTCGCAAAGCTTGGCGAGAATTTGGGCCCATGCTGATGTAAACAGAGCCTTTTATCTTTTCGAGTGTTAATTCAAAGTTCTGGCTTTAGGGATCGGAGGGCACGCCGGGAAGTCAGTGGCCAGGATCTGGGCAGACGGTTACGCCAGCCAATCCGGGATACCAAGAAATGGCTGCCCAGTTTGGCGGGCTTTCTCTGTCGGGACAACAGGCCACTCTTGACCCAACTTCCTATCACCCCCAACAACAATACGCCGAGTCTGGCGTGCCTAGTTCAACTCGTACCACCTCGCCAATGTACGTGAACAGTGTCACGCAAGCTGGCGTGGCAGGTCAAATGCAGTACGTTGTGTTACCGCATTCCGGCATGCAGTCTCAAGTGAGGCCATTGATACAAGGCCAAGCTTATGGTGGAGGAGCGGTTGCTCAGACCGCCTCACCACAGCAATACCAGGGTTACGTTGTATCGCCAACTCAAACACCTTATCAACAATTCCCTTACGGAACCATACCCAAAGACGCCACTGCCTCAGTCATTCAACAACACGCCCGCTCTCAAACACCACCCACCCCTCCCCAGACAGCGTCGCCTGCCCTTACGAACCAGTACATGCAACAGCAGCAACAACATGCCCAGGCACAGCTGACATTTTCGTCACAAATTCCCCAACAGTCTCCACAACAGACGCACACATCTCCATATCAGCAACAAGCGACCTCACCCCACACCCCACAGCAGCTTTTGCGACCTATGGTTCCCGTAGTCATTCAAGGAGGTCGAGGAGTTGCTATGGCAACTGCCGTTGGTCAACAGGGTCCAGTCCCTTCGCAATACCAACAAGCTCCGGTACACGTACAGACGCAGTATCCTTCGAACCAGAGGAGAATGTATAATATTGAAAGACGCGTGCCTAAGGCAGGGGAGATGTACAGCTCAGATGCTGTCATGCAAGGCTCCCATTCTTTAGTGTCTTACGGCGATGGCTCCATTCCCACTGGATACGAGGTTCAAGGAGACAGGGGCCAGTTCAACCAGTATCAGTATCAAAGGTACGTTCAGTAGCGCTGAACTAAGAGTCTAAGTTACCCTTGGGAGAATTTTGAGATGATCAGTTATTAGTTCTGGGCTTTGGTTTTACATTTGCAGAGCTCTGTGATTGGTTAAAAAAGTCGTGCCCGGTGAAGACTTATGGAAGCAAATAGTTTTTAATCCAATCAGAAGCAAACCTAAGTCCAGTCGTTACTCGACTTGCGCGCGCTTTTGCTGCGCTTGACGCTTGCTTGACGCCGGCTGCACGACGTGGTTCGAGTTCTGATTGGTTCCTTGAATTGTTTGCGCGTGCATTGTCCCGCGCTTTGCGCCGGTTGCATGACGTGGTTTAAGTTCGGATTGGTCCCTTGGAATGTTCACCTTGTTTGTGATTGGTCAGAATAATATGCTCACGTTACGAACTCGTGATTTGTTCTTTCAGGTATGGCGGCTCCTCTGGTCAGTCTGGAAACGCGCCAGGGAGTCAGTACCAGCCGTATAACAAACAGAAAAATAAACCGTACAAAGACCGGAGGGGTAGCCCCCGGGGACAACACCAAGATACGGGCAAAAAACACGGTCGGAAAACTCCCGAGTCCGAGAGGACGACAGGTGAACAGTGAGAAACAGTGGATTTTTACGGCCCTGCGTTTTAATGTGTATGTAATTTTTTTAAAAGAAATAATTTTACGTGCTCTGTTCTTGATTAGTGATCTTTCTTTGTACTCTGCAATAGTCTGATCTTTAGCAACCAAAGGCTACATGGAACAAAAAACAAACAAACAAGAAAACAAAAAGAGCTAACTTGTCTGGTTGAATTTGATTTTAGGAGAGTCAGTCACGGCGGATATTGTTCCAGATGTGGCCGTTTGTTGCAAAAGGTCCATTCTCCTTCGCCTGCACATTTCTTTTATTCCCAAACATTAGAAACATCTATTCTTCTCCTTACAGCATCTTTATAATGTCAAGCGGATAGGCCATCAATACAGAATGCAGTGGAATTCCGATTTCTCGAAGCTCCAAGGAAAAAGGAATTTACGAGAGATCGGGAGATGGCAAAATAGGCATATATGTCAAAGGGAAACGAGTTTTCGTTCAAGCTATCGGGAGAGTCGAGAAATCAATGTTTTGAGAATTCTGCGGGATTGTATAAACAAACTACCAACTAGGAGAATGTGTTGTGATATGGCTAAATTCTTAGAACCAATTCCGGTTATAAGCCCCCCCGGTTATAGGCCCATCATCCTGGAAACAAAAAAATACATCCGATTATAAGCCCCCCCCCGGATATAACCCTCCCTCTACCGGACGACAGTACTGAATAGAGCTTAATGTTGCTTTATTATGCGTTTTTAACTAAAAAACGTATTTCCATCAACACTCCCGTGGCTCGTTTCGAAACGTTTTTTTCATTCCGCTTATAAGCCCTCCCGGATATAAGCCCCTCCGCTTATAAGCCCACTCAAAACCCCTTGCGAAGTTGTATAAGCCTAGGGCTTATAACCGGAATTCTACGTATAAAGCGAAATAAGAGAAACTTTGTTAAGAGAATTGGTATTTAGAGTTTGGGGCTGAAAGGCTCCAGACACTCCCTCTCTCACATTCGTGACCACTGGGGGAGGGAATGGGAGAGGGAGGTAACTTAACCCCATAACCGCTCGAGTGCCGTGATTCTTTTTATCGTTCGCCTTTGCTAATAATTCTTCTTGCCTTTAGCGCTTCTGTAAATAACCACGTGATCAAACGAAAAAATTGCTTCAGTGAAATATTGATACCATGTTTCTTTGAAATTTCTTGTCTTGCAGGAGTCAACCATATTCTGGAAGTGTATGACTTGCCCAAGGGAATCAAAAATAATGAAACGGATGAATTATTTGAAGATCTGATAAAGGCTGGTGCCCGGATCAAATGAATGCACAGTTCTGCGAGCGCCTCACAAGAGACACCGGTCCTCGCAATATTTTCTTCTTCAGTCGCGGCTGATTATGCCCTGAATTCAATGCCAAGCTCCAAGTTTAAACTTCGCCTTCACCAAAACACGAGCGCGTTTGCTCATGCGGATTCGAACGCTCCTATTTCGTCCTCGTCGTAGACGTTTTTACGTTCCGCTTTACCCTGAAGACGTTATTTTTATTTTGTATTTGATTTTTATATGAATTATGCGGCGGAAATTACGAGTATAGGTATCTTGTCATAATGTGCTTTAGCTGTGTTCAAATATTGTTCTAGTTGTAAGAAATGGTATAAAATTAAATGAAGTAATTAGAAAACTAAACCATCTGATATGCGGTCTTTTCTGTTCAACACCAAATACTGTCTTGGTTAGTACCAGAAGCATATCATCAGTTGATATGCTTCTGTTAGTACTCACACGGCCCAAAAGGACAAAATACGTGTTACCCTTACCTACAAATGAAAGCTAACCGGGGTGCTAATCAGGTTTCCAGAGTGCAAATTAAAGGGACTGTGTCACGGATTTTAGCCAAACTTAGGCATAGGAAATGACCATCAAATTCGTTTAAATGTATAAAATAACCTCTTAAAACAGTGAAGGAATACTTAAATAACACACCAAATGCAAAAGAAGGTACGGATGGCCAAAAGTGTCGAAGATTGAAACGGATTGCGATGTGGGCTTTTGAAATATGGTCCGGCGGAACAGTTTTCAAAGTTAATCTTGTCTGCTTGTAACTTTAATTTATGACGCCCGGGAGACACATTTAGCTGTAAGGAAGCTATGGTTTTGTCATTTAGTATCAAAGAATTAATTTCTTTGCAAACATTTAGTTTCATAGCGAATATTTGGCAAAATTTAATAACATAAGATTAACTTAGCCGTGACATAGTCCCTTTAAGGCTAACCTGGTAATGACGCCCTTTTGAGCCGTGTGAACGCGTGCTAGCCCAATACATTAGCTTGTATGTGAATTGCGTGACCCAAATGATTTATTTTGAGTGACCTCCAAAGAAACTTGCTTGATATCGCCACGTGTAACCTCTGACTCGTCCCCAGTCGTCTTTTGAGTCGGTCTTGAGTCGACTGCTCAACACGGAGGTCATCCCGCGCGTCTTGCAATTTTCGCATAAGAGACGACTGGGGACGAGTCAGGTGTAACCTCACGTAATCTGCTGCTTGACAAAATATTTCGTTGCGTTACAGATAGCCCTTTCACTTATGCCCAGTAATTTTTACACCATTTTAAAAAGACCAATCAAATCATTTTATTACGAGATCAATTTGACGACTAGTTATAAAATCTTGTATAAAGAGAACTCGTGTTCTCCTCTTTGTCTTGTCACGCAGTCTTTTGTCATTCACGAGAAACGCGCGACGAGCCCAAAGAACTTTTGCGTTGAAAGTTAGACCTTTAGATACCTTGAGACAACATCGACGGGAAGTAGAATACTCCCCTCCGCCGCAAAAAATGGTAAAAATACCCGTTTCTTAAATTTTTTGGCATAACTGACGTATACGGCTTGCAGTGTTTTTATAGCCAATTTGATTTCCCACAAACTTCATGTTTCTGTATTTGTATAGGCCCCCAGTAGTTTGGGAGACCGGTCGCCTAATGGTTGTTTGTGCTGTTTTTTGCCCATAAATGGGTGAAGGTGCCTTGCAGGTTGTTATTAACCCTCCTTCCCAGGGCCTGTTTTATTCTTGGTAATGTATATACGTATTGCCCTTCCATTGGCGCATGCAAATCATTTTTTCGTAAATTGGAAATCTTTGGATTTAGAATAGGCTACGCCTGCCACGCAGCCTAGATTTAGAAGGGTCGAAGGGAATCCCCGACGATTAAGTCAAAAAGAGATCTGGGAATAAGAGGGAAGGAATCTGACTGTTACACCACATATGGTGGTGTCGAGCCAAAATGGCGGACCAAGAAGGAGTTGAAGGAGAGTTTGTCAATGGTGCCTCGCTGCTTGCGTCTGCCCTGAAGTCTCAAGGTGTGGAATACATGTTTGGAGTTGTGGGCATTCCAGTTGTTGAGGTTGCGGGCGCTGCACAGGTGGAAGGGATTAAATACATCGGCATGAGAAACGAGCAAGCGGTGAGCTGGGGCGCGTCCCCCGATATATAAACTTGTCCATCTCGATTTTCTTTATTCTTTATAGACAGATAAATCGTTATACGTTTAACCGAAAATAACAGCTTTTCAAAAATACCTTAAGTCATCTATTTTCTACTTTCAAACCTTTTCTTTCACTTCCGGAAATGGAATAACCCAAATTAGTCGGGATACCACATCCTTGTTTGGGGAAGGGGGGGTGGGGGGGGGGGGGGAATGGTAAGGGAAGTGAAGTGGGTGTGATGGAAATGGATCGTCCTCCTTGCACCATTAAGTCTTTTGTTTACTTGAAGTTCTTACAGAACATCTTCCAATTCAATTTGACTTTATTTCAAGCACTCAACGTATTCACTTTTCTCCATCTTAAATGTAAACTGGACAATTAGGTCAGATCCCCACTCCATCCAGGGTGCATTCCATGAATTCAACACGCCAAAGATACGCCAAATTTTTTTATATGTTGATGCCAAGGTCCTCTATTATTCTTACCTAAATAAGTCATCTGCACGCCAGTTCAAAGGTGCCGACTACAATAGGCCTTATCACGGTTTTCGACGCTATCTTGACGAGTACGCAAAGCTTGTAGAAATTATAGTGTTTGTATGGGAATCCGACAGGAAATATATTTTACAAAATATGGAATTCTGGACAACTTATGAATTGTAAAGTTTGAAGGATGTAGCTGGGCTAGAAAGGGTTCAGTTACGTTTTTAATAATTATTGCCCATACATTTGTCTATATTTTTTTCCGCAAATTAACGTGGTTCGGGGAAAAATTAAATATTATCATCAGTATTTCAAGGCTGGTATTTCTCTGTCTGTATATAGGCTTGCTATGCAGCATCAGCTATTGGATATCTAACTGGACGGTAAGATGTTAACATACTACTATTTTTAGTATTTGTTTGTCAAGCATTTGGTTTGATTGCATAGGTGGTGGAGCAGGGGGGAGGGGAAGGGGGGCTGTAACCCTCAAACAAAAATTTTGAGAGGCTCAGCTTCCCCCCCCCCCCATTTCAGCACCGAAAGTATCATCATTTGCCTGTGGCATCGGCGACTTCAGAGCGTACATTTTCTGTCTTCTGATGACTAAAAAACTTCCTTGTCACAAATCAATTATGGACACACCAGACACTGATAAGATTGCAAAGAGGTCAACTACGTAAAAGACATTTTGAGAAATATAAATAAGGATATGCCCCCCCCCCTCCAGAGGGGTGCTTGGCCTGGTGTATGACAAGGCTCTCACGTTTCAAAATGCTTCACTGCCTCTGGATTGATACATTTATACAGAATGATAAACCTGTAAACTATCCTCTGAATGGTGCCAAACAAACTTTTGATAGTCATTATAATTGTGAATATTTGGTTGCAGACCTGGTGTTTGCCTTGTGGTTTCTGGACCAGGATTAATACATGCTCTGGGAGGAATGGCAAATGCTATGAGTAACTGCTGGTTAGTAGTGCTGCAGATATTGTTTACCACTTTTCCGGGGGGGGGGGGCACTTATACGGGGAGGCTCCGCCTAAAAGGGGTACCTTTTCACGCTTCAGATATATAAAAGGGTAGGAATTTAACAAGTTAAGGTATGTGAAAGGGTAGGGAAATCTGTCATTTAGGTATTTAAAGGGGTCTTTAATAAAAATATTTCGAACAGACGCATCTTATGGCTGTATCATTTTGATTTATTAAACGCTACATAGAAATGAGAATAAGACTTCCTGTTTAAGGTATATGTCATGTCATTTAGGTATGTGAAAGGGGTACCTTTTTTCAATAAAAGGTATACAAAAGGGGTACTTTTTCTGTCAAAATGGTATATAAAAGGGTAAGGGGTTGGACCTCGGGGCGGAGCCTCCCCGTATCAAACCTTTTCAAGTAGCCCCCCCGGGCCACTTTTATTCTGTGAGCTATAAAATTATGACTGTATGGATGTCAACTGGAGACTTCTCCTCAAGGGAGGGACTTGCCCTCAATATTTATGCTCAAAATAAAAATTGCTTACCAAGTGCCTGATCTGTTGGCCATTTCTGTTTGTTCAAAAATTTGAGAGTTGATGTTTGACCATTTCTTCTTCCTATATTGGTAGTACCGGTAACTATTTTTCATATTTCTAAGTTGCTTATAAATAATTGATGAGATTTTTTATCTTATATTTAGATTCTTTTGGATGTGTTTTAAATCATAATGCTAATTGTTAGCCCTTGTCCTTTACCTTCTTTACTGATGTTTTTCAGGCCAGTGTTAGTGATTGGTGGTTCAAGTGACGTTGATCAAGAAAGTATGGGAGCCTTTCAGGAATTTCCACAGGTACATACCTGTATGTAGCTTGACAGTCATATGTAGGAAACTTCAAGCAATTCATTTTGAAACATTTAATAAAAATACCATAAAAGCCCTTAAGGCACCCCCCCCCCCCCATCTCTTTTTAGTCTCCCTCTCTGACAATCCCCTCTCTGGAAGTTCAATTTTTATGATAAGCCCCTGCTTCCCCAGATGGTAAAGCATGGCTTATGAACAAGAAAATAACTAAAGGTTACTTTTCACTTTTTAAGTTATTCATTCTCCACATTTCCTTGTATTTTCCCCAGGTTGAAGCAGCAAGACCTTATGCCAAGTATTCTGCACGACCAAGCAGTGTAGGACAGATACCATTTTTTGTTGAAAAGGTGATCACTGTTTCTCCTTAGGTCTCTAAATTTTCCCGTTCAAAATTCCCAAAATGTCCCAAGTTCCAGTTGACCAAAGTTCTTGAAAAAAAAAACTACGACAAAACAACTACACAAGATTTTTTCTATGGCATAAGCATCCTCCCCTAAGTCCAGGGACTTTTATTTGAAACTCTTGCTATTAAGATGTCAATCAACCTGCACACAGGCCTTATAACTTCTGGTGAAGTAAATTTCTGGTCGCTTTACAAAAAAAAAACTTTCATAGAAAATGAAGAAAATAAAATAATCCTGAACAATCACTCAGTGTGAATTGAAACAATGATTAATTAATTTCTTAATTTTTTACTTATATAGTTTATGAGAATGTTTATATATTTTTTAAAGATAGGTGCTTATGAGAGTCAGTTGTTATAGAACTATTCCATTGATAAAAGATTTACATTAGGTTGGTTTTAAGATCTAACTAATTTTTGGTACTTTTTAGGCTGTGCGAACAAGTATATATGGCAGACCAGGAGCTTGTTATCTGGACTTGCCAGGAAATATGATCATGGGGCAAGTGGCAGCCTGTAAGGCAAGGTGACTACATGTGGCTGTATTTAATGTTTAGATCAACATCTTTTTCTCCTTATAATATCAATACATTGTCAAGCACATGGGTGAGGAGAATATTGACAATCATCACACCTACCGGAAGTACTGAAAGGAATAATATGAAAATCAGCAAGAATGTATATATAAATTTAAGTTTAAGTGAGAGGGTTGTTTTCTCCACAGGTCAATTCGTTGCTCTCCAGCTCCACCAAAGTGTCTAGCTGATCCGGCTTCTGTAGACAGAGCAGTCAAGGTTCTTAGTCAAGCAAGAAAACCTCTTGTAATAATCGGCAAAGGTACAAAATGATAATTTGTTCTTTATGCTATTGTTAGAGGCATGGTGGAAAAGATGCTTTTATGCTCACAAGGTGTTGTTCCATAAAATATCCATACCCCTTCCGCTGAAGGTTTTTTTTGGTTTGAATCCTCCACCCCTCTGGAAGGTCCATGTAATCCCCATACTTTCCTTTAAATATTTTGGCTTTTGTGACCCCCCGCCCCCATGGAATTTCCAATGATCTTCCATGGGGGTGGGTATGGATATTTTCTGAAACTCGACAAGTATGATTTTGCTGTGACAGGTCCTCAAAAGTTGTCATGTTAAGTTTATTTACAGTTATTTTAATTCCTTTCTGAAGGTGCAGCTTATGCTCATGCTGAGAAACCTCTTCAGGAGTTTGTAGAGAGATGCAAGGTACCATTTCTCCCCACACCTATGGGGAAGGGAGTGATTTCTGATGAACATCCTCTGTGTGTTGCTGCTGCCAGATCAAGGTGATTTGCATTCCATTGACTTCACGAATCTTATTAACCAAGCAGGCTTTTAGCCAGGATTTAAAAAATGGGAGTCCAAAATTTTTATAAGGCCTTACTTTGTCCCCATAGGAGGGCCTGAGGGGCATGCAAGGTGTTTTTCTGCAGGTATGGGTGCAAAGGTGTCTAAAGATTTCCAAATTTGCTAAACAAAAACCTCTGTATACAGTTCATATTAATTTTCTCTGAAAAGTGGCCGTCCATAGGACTTGTGGACTCCCACCTGGCTAAAAGCCTGTAACCAAGCATAAGCTACACTGGGCAAATATCAGCCCTAGGTTACTGCTGACCAGTTAGCTCAGTTGGTAGAGTGCAGGACTATCGTGGGTTAGATCTAGGGTTCGACTCCCAGACTGGACCAACACTCAGGGTCTTAAAATAAATGAGGAGAACGTGTTGCGTTTGCAATGACATCTGCAGATGGTTTATTACTAGGGATGTTCTAGTCTTCTTGGATAAGGACGATGAACCTAAGTGTTATGGTCAGCAGGGGATGTTTAAGAACCCACCCCGGAACCCACACAGTTATTGCAAAGAGTAGTTGGGCACAAAGTTCCCGGTGTTGTGGTCCGGTCTTTGCCTGATATTCTGTACTGTCAATGTTTGGGTTGACATGTTTGGAGACATTAGCTAATTAAGCCACTCTACAAATCTCAGGGTAACAAAGTGTTCAGTTCAGTGCAGTTTCTAGGTTCTTGAAGCCCTAATTGAGCAAGCAAGATACATACAGAAAAAAGGGCAAATATAATGGCATGGAATAGAAAATCAATGATTCAATCAAATCCAAAAATTTGTTTGCAATATACTTAGTAAACTGTTCATCTTTGTCATCATCAGAGCCTTGTCGCAAGCTGATGTAATTTTTCTGTTTGGAGCAAGATTGAACTGGATTCTTCATTTTGGGAAACCTCCAAGATTCAGAGCTGATGTTAAAATAATTCAGGTAAACAACACAAACTAGATTATTTAAAGAAGACAGGTTTTATTTTTAAATATATTACATGATAATAGGAGAGAATATTTCCTTTATTTCTGCTCAGTATTTTTCTTTTGTGTGTTTCTATCAAATAACAGATTGAAATACTTGTTAAAGTTTGGGAGAAACCCCCAAAACTGGGGAAACACTTGCCCATGGCTCATGTTTTCACATTCTTCCAAAAGTTGTACTTGATTTTTTACAACTCGATAGAATCACAGAAATTTTTTGTATTTCTTAAACTTTTTTATTGGAAATATGTTGACTTCGAACAAGTTTGGTCAACAGATGATTTTATTATATGGGCAATATAAAGTCATGAATTATGAGTTAAAATAACTCTTCTTATAGTGACCCGAAAAAAGCCAGTTCAAGTACCGGTAATGAACAGCAGTACAAACTTCTTTGTCACGATTGGATTTAATGATAATTAACAATGAATTGCAATTGATTGACAATTTTGAAGGATGAAAACATTTTTCTTTACGCAAAATTTCAGTGCAAAAGCCGGCAGCAACAACAACAACAAATTTGTGGGAAAATCATGGGCAACCATGAGTGGGCCCATCTTGCCCGCTCAGGTAGCCAATCACATGTACAGGGCTAACATCATTTTGCCTACTTGCTGAGCTAGCCATATAATAAATTAAGTACTACCCTTCTGTGTTTCCTATAGATTGACCTTCATGCAGAAGAACTGGAAAACAATGTTCCTGCAGAGGTTGCACTGTTAGGAGATTTGAAGAGTGTTGCAGAACAGGTACATGCAATGTCACTGCATTACAAGTCAACAGTGATTCATATGTGTCAGTTCATTTATGAAACACAAAAGATGTTTATTCCCCTTACTTTCATATAGTTGGTCCTTTTAGATGTGTACATATGTATACTGGGTAGGATGGCCAGAAATAGGGATTATTTTGTTTCAGTTTTTTCCAACTTGCCCTTCAACTGGGACCATGTAATATTATGGGGGATCTCCAAGATTTACCTGCATTTCAAAGGGGCTGGGGGAGGGCAGGGCTTACCTATATTACATTACCCATTAACTTACATAAAATAAGTGTTATTTATTTTTAGCTGGGGGCAGGAGTGATTAGGATGTTTGGAGAAACGACCAACAAATCTTTGTGGTTCACCCTCCTGGGGAAAAGAATTAAAAGAAAAATCAGAAGCAAACAAGCAAAGGAATGAGGTATAATATAACGTTCAGCAAAATTGAGTAAGGTAAAATTTATGATATACACAGTAAACTTGCTTGGGAATTCCCTATTGTGGACACTCGTATTAGGATCAAATTTTAGGTTTCTAAGGAAACTGTTTCACCTGACATCCCTCCCCAAACCTAACATTAACCCTTACTTATCGCTATTGGGCAAAATGTTAGGTTTGGGGCGTGGGTAGGCGAGCAGTTGACTTCCCAGAAAGCTGAACATTGATCAAAAGGTGTAACTGGATTAACTCTTGAAGCCCCAAGAGTAATCAGATTTCTTTCAGAATCTGCTTTGCTTGCTTTCTAAAACAAATTTACTGGTAGCCCATTTTGCTCAGTAGTGTGTGTGGTTGTGATTGTAACATTGTTATTTCTTTTCTTTTTATCAGGAACTTTCTAAGGAGACAACAGTGCCAATGAATTACTACCAAGTCTATGGACAGGTTAGATTATGTCAGATTATGGTCTAATTTCTGTGCGTGAGAATGATCCTGTGTGATGTGGCTTCAGTATCTTTAAGAATATTTCCAGGTATTGACTTTTCTGAGTGAGTAGACTGGAATAAGGCCATAGCACCACACACAACACATTACATTAGCCTGTGGTCTGTGCTTTATTTATCAAATGCTTCATATTAACATTTTATTTATCAACTTGTTTAGCTTAAAAAGCATTTGCCACATGACTGTATCATAGTTAATGAAGGAGCAAACACAATGGACATTGGTCGAACCATGATCACAAATCAACTTCCAAGGAACAGGTAGGGACTTACCTATTTTTTCATAAATAGGCACAAAAACTAACACCCAAGTGAGAAGTGTTCCATTCACTTGGCTGTACCTCATTTCTGCATGGTATCTTTTAATGTTATATAGATAAAAAGCATTTTTTATGTCTTTAGGTACACTATAAAGGTTGCTTTTTTATTAAGACCATACGGATGAAAGTCATTAAATTGCTCTCTTCTTAGTTGATCTACTTTTATGAGGATTCAAACTTTGCAGAGTATAATTTATACAAAATTAATGGTCATCGAACACCAGGTTAGCAGAAGGAAAAGTCTGCCAGCCAGCCTGAGGAACACAGGTTTAATGTAGCCACCCAATAAAAAGTCTGTGTCTGAGCATAAGCGGCCCATACAGCCGGAGCTTATCCCGGTTTCCGTAGTATTAAGCGACTAGGAGTATTGCTACTCCCCCCTGAATGGGATGCTAGTCCATCGCAGGGTTACCCCCCAGCAGTAAATTCGCCGGTACCCATTTATACACCTGGGTGGAGAGAGGCACTGTGGGAGTAAAGTGTCTTGCCCAAGAACACAACGCAGCGCCCCGGCCAGGTCTCGAACCCGGGCCGTTCGACTCGGAGCCGAGTGCGCTAACCATTAGGCCACCGCGCCTCCCACAATGTAGCCACCCAATGGATAACTTTAAACACGTCTCAAGTTAGTTTCATCCAGTCACATTAGAGTTAAGGAACTTCTCAGGGCTAAGCAACCAATCAAATTGTGCAGTGCAGCAAAACATGTGTTAATGCAAAGCACATGCAAATCATTTCCATCTTATTATTCCTCTCAGGCTAGACGCAGGTACATTTGGTACAATGGGAGTTGGAACTGGTTTTGCCATCGCTGCTGCCCTGTTAGCTGAATGCCAAGCTGATGGGTCAAATCCCCCCAGGAGGGTGGTGTGCGTACAAGGTGACAGCGCTTTTGGGTTTTCAGGAATGGAGCTGGAAACTGCGTGCAGGTAAAGTATTAACAAGTCTGATCAATGCGTAATTTCTCCTTTTAACATTTATACATGGTCATGCAGACAGGTGATGAGAATAAAGAAATTCATCAACTGTAGGGAATTGTGTTGATTAACCACTAAATTCTTAGAACTTACATTTAAACAAACATACGAAAACCAATAATAAAAGAGATTTAATACAATGATTTCTTCAGGATTGACAGTGTAAAACAACTAGAATGGACTACCGTAAAACTCGGTTAAAGCCCATCTTCCTGGAAGCAAAAAAAAAAATACATCTGGTTATAAGGCCCCCGGATATAAGCCCCTCTCTGCTGGATAACAGTACTGAACAGGGCTAAATGTTGCTTTATTATGACTTTTTTTACTCAAAAACGTATTTCGATCAACACTACCGTGGCTCGTTTCGAAATGTTTTTTTTATTCCGCTTATAAGCCCTCCCGGATATAAGCCCAGGCTCCGTTTATAACCTCACCCAAAACCCCTTACGTAGTTGTATAAGCCCCGGGCTTATAACCGGAATTGACGGTTAACTAGAAGAGGAACTTCAACAAATGTAAGTCCTTTGTTTATACATACTGTGTCCGTTTTATCTACAGGTACAATCTGCCAATCGTTTTCATGATCGTCAACAACAATGGTATATACAACGGCGTGGACGCAGAGAGCTGGGGCGAGTTCGGGGTAGACCCCGCAACAAGGTAAGATTACGTGATATCAAAAGATCTGTCGGCGGAACGTGTTAAGTCTTCTTAGAAACACTCAATGAGATGGCAATGAAAATATCAGGAAAGCTGGTGGGTCTCTTTCTGAACGTTTTTAAGATGCTTTACATTAAACTGACAGTTTTGGTTGGAAGCCAAATGGTAAGCCAGAATGCCCCCCCCCCACCCCAACCCACGCCTAGGATGGTAAGGTACAACTGGTGTGAGAAGTAAGGAAAGTGGTCATAACAAGTGTACTTGACGAGGACCCACCCTGTGAAGGGGTGGTTTGGGAGGGGGGGGGGGGGGCTTTTCATATTTTTTAACTCCTCCGGCGAAATAAGGTGTTGGACGACAACAAAGTAAGTATGTCTTTTTTCAATTTTCTCTTAAGGGCTCCGCCTACTGCTCTCATGCCAAAGACTCGTTATGAGCGAATCATTGAAGCATTTGGAGGAAAAGGTTTCTTTGCAGAAACACCAGATGAACTGAGAACAGCGTTAAAGAGCGCATTTGACGGGACAAGAAAAAATAAGAAGCCAGTATTGATTAACGTCATGATCAGTCCTTACGCTGATCGTAAACCACAGGTAATTCTCTTATCTTTTGGATGCATTGCCACCAACATATGGTGAATAAGGACAAATACTAACGAAAATAGCCCCCCAACTTTTAGACACAAAAAGTCCTTCCAAAAGTAAGCCCTCCCGAATATAAGCCCACTGGTTTATATTTGGTGTTAGTTGTTAAAGAAAGATGGCGTTGTTTTGTGTTTTATGTCATTACGATATCCCAGAGAGTTGGGACATTCCTCAGAAGATTTAATATTTGTTTTGTGTCTCACATCATTATGTTTAGAGAGTTTTGACACTGCAATATTCTTATATGTAGCTATAGTTTTTCAGGCGCCAACGTCTCGTTCAAATGTAAGCCGATCATTTTTGCTACGCTTAATTCCTCGCGATAATAAGCCCCTCCGAAAATAAGCCCACGAAAAAATGCCTTTTTTAGCCCAGGTCTTCTTATCAGAATTTTATGATGTTTGTTCGTCTTTCTGAACAGTACACCTACTTGATGATTTTCATGCAGTGCCTTTTTGTTTGTCAGTGTATAGATACTGTTAGGGGAAATCTGACGTGTATAACCCTTGAGGTTTAGAAGGTTAATAGCCTTGTTTTGTCCTTTGTCTGCAGGAGTTTTTCTGGCTCACACGCTCAAAGATGTAAAATTGAAGAACATGGGTATCGTGTTGGCAGACGATACAAGAAGAAGAGAAATAATCACACAAGGGACTCTGTGCTCGGGACATACAGATTGATTCCCCCCCCCCCCCCCCTCCTCTTATCCTCTGCTTGTGCTTGGAGGGAAAAACATAAATAAACTAGACACAAGTATTTTACAAAAAGAAATAGACTCGGTGACTTTTTCCTCAGGTTTTGATGGACGCCTACGGTTCTATGAAGTCCCTCAACTTCTCAGCAACAACTGTTAAATGATCTCGAATCTGCAGCCTTCTCTGTCGTAGCTATTGTTTGGTTATCTTTAATACAGTGCAATAATTTATTAACCTACGTTTCACTGAAGTGGAAATTAAGCACGTGAAATAAAATATGAATTGTAAAAAAACCTGAGAGGTGAAAATCTATTCAAAGAATAAATCATGAAAATAGGAAAAAGAAAGGAGATTAATGTAGTATCTTTATTATAATAAAGATTACCAATTATTTTTAATGAACTTCTCCCGGTGTCGTTTTATACAATGCAGTTTTACTTGCTTTATAAACACTATTCAAAACGGAGCAACTCATTAGAAATGCGATTATAAGGGAACGATTGCGTGACGAACCCGCTTCCTCCCGCCCCTGGCCAAAGGACTATTTGTCTTTTTTGTGTCACTGATCAAAAGCACAGTTCTCCTTCACATTGATTCTTTGCCTTTGTATTGGATTGGGATAAAAATGAATCAGTGGTTAAATGTTTTAATTTAAGGGACAAGGGCCGCGGATTCCACACAATAGACTGTGATACACCTATAAAGACTGTGATACACCTACTGGGGAGGCTGTTTTTTTTTTTTTTCCAACCAAAGAAAGTTAAAAGCGGAAAAGCCACCAAGTGCCAATTTAGTTTTGGGAGAGAAAAAAACAGCACTTAGACTATCTGCACTGAGTAAACTCCTATTTTGATCGTCACGCAACGCTCCTAGAATGCTGCACGATCCCCGGTACGAAGAAGTAAACGACGCCCTTGTCCCCACCCCAACCTCCCCCGCTTTCCATCCCCCACCCCCCTCCCCCCCCCCCCCCCCCCAACAGAAGGGGGAAAGCGCTCCAGGAAGAAATGTCTCGTTGGATTGCACCAGAAACCGGTCATTCAAAATCAAAGAAAATGCGAGGAAATCCTTATCGACTAGAAGTCTGCTTGCTATTCATATGCTTTCTTCCGAACGCATCTTCGTACTCCGTCGAAGATTTCCGAACAGCTACCGATCTTGTTCATCCAATCACAAATAAGCACGATCTCATCATGTCGTTCATGAGCCCGCAGTACCCACCAGTGGACAAACGTTTCCTTTGTTGTTTTTCTCCCAGAACGGTTCTTGTGCACCGATTTTGAAACAGTTTTTGCGTTAAATTCAAAATCAAGCACCATGGCTGACAAAGAAGCTTGGAGTCAGGAAATGCACGAAAAATTAAGCGATCTACTGGCGTCGTTTGAAAAACGCGAAAACGAGCTGACGAAATTGAGCGAGCAACTTGAAAAGGATCGCTCGGCTTTTGAACAAGAGATGAAAATCAGACGAGAAGAACACGAAAAGGCAATGCAAGAGCAGTACAATGACCTCGACGAGACCAGAATACGGATAGAAAAGGAAAAGAAACGAATGCAGGAAGTCCACCAGTTTCAATCGTCTCCAGTTCATCTCAATATAGGAGGACATCGGTTCACGACTTCTCTTCAGACTCTTAGGCGAGATAAGGATTCCATGCTAGCGACCATGTTTTCTGGAAGACACAAACTTGTACAAGAATCGGATGGAAGTTATTTCGTGGACAGGGATGGCACTCACTTCAGGCACATTTTAAACTATCTGCGTGACGGTTTTCGAGCCGACATGCTTCCCCAAGACGAGGTTTCCCTGAGGGAAATAGTGAACGAGGCTCACTATTACCAACTCAGTGATTTGGTAGCTGGGGTCGAGAACGTCCTGGACCCCCCTCCCCCAGCACCTGACTTCACCCAGGATGAAATCAATGACATGTTGGCAACGCTGACACGGCAAACAACTGTCAGTAGCACACCGCCCACTGTAGATCCGAGCAGTGGGAGCTCCAGAATTAGAACTGCAGATTTTGTTTTCCACAACATGACCAAGGGCAATCTTGATTTCAGCGGGAAGAATCTATCTGGCCTGTCATTTGCCCATACTACTTTTGCACATAACGTCTCATTTGTGGAAACTTGTTTGGTAAACACTTGTTTCTATGGTTGCGAGTTTGCTAGTCATGTGGTCGTTGATTTCACGGATGCCGACATCTCAGGTGCAGATTTCAGACAGTGTCGCTGTGTTCAGAGTGGACCAAATGCATTCAATAGTCTGGGCGGTGTTCCGGTTGGCAGTGGTGGATTCATGTTTGGGTCTAGTTGTTCCAGTTTTGCGCAGCTCATAAAGACTGGGCATGTAAAATTCACTGGTGCACGGCACATTGGTACAAAGTTTGAACCAAACATCATTGATCTGATCCATTTCTAGTATTTTAAACCGGTTTTCCTTAATACATGTATAGCTTTCTTTGCTCCTAGTGTCCTTGCAGAGTTGTGGTGTCAATAATTTGTTGTTACAAGCTTATTTCGTCAAGGGAATAAGGGTTGGATGCAGTATTAGGGTTTGGTTAGGGACAGCTTTGGAGTTAGGGATTTAATAATGTAAGGGTTATTTTCATCTTACCTTCAAAATACAGTAAGCTATGTACTGTAAGCTATGTGCAGAGCACTAAAAGTAATGAATGTCCCTTAAACAAAATATTAATATATTAAGAAAGACAACTCAAAGCCCTCGTGGTACTCTTATAGAGACTTTGAATTATTAGAGTACAAGCTCATCCTAGGATTGCTGACAGGTAATGTAAAGGTAATAAATCTAAGTTGTGTAGTTGGCTTATGATTCCAGGAGAAATCCAAGTAGACTTGGAGTTTTGTTATTATATAAATAAAGCCAAACCTCCCCTTACGAACACCTCCACTAGGCAGAAAATTCCCATAAGTGGACACTTATTTATGGTCCCAGCCACAGACAAACACCTCACATATGGCAAGCAGAAACTTTCTCTGCACCCACAGGGTCTCCACTCAGTGGAGGTTTGACTACTATATTAGCTAGAAGTCACTGGAGTGGTGCTCAGAGGGGAGGGTGCAGGGAGTGATAATGGGGGTTGGGGGAGGAGAGAAATACATGTAAAGATACAGTACATGTTAACCTTCTATTGCATGCACACTTGTAATTGTGCAATCATATTTTGGTAGGTTGGAGTTTTCCTTGGCTGTTTAAAAATACTCATGCGCAATAAAATAAATGTTGCTATGAAATAAGTGATGCAATCAAATATTTTGAAAAATTTGTTTCAAACTAAATTTGGAAACTAAAGATTTCAAACCAAAAAACACAACATTTCTATCAGTATATTTTTATTCACAGTTTGAATAGAATTAGTTGTCAATATCAAACACAGTTGTGACTGATAAGACTATTTTATGATTTAATGATCTGTGCCATGATTTCAGGTCATGCTAACCACCAGTATATCAGTTCACTTTATTTTGTGCTACCTGCCCAAAACAGAAAAATAATTGAGAGTACAAATTATCCCAAAAAAATCATGAATGTAAAGCAGGATTAATGGTAGGTTCAAGTATTTGCTGATAAGTTGTTATGAAAGTATTATCTTGGATAATTTATTGCTTTAATGACTTGATTTTTAGGCTTTAAAGCTACATTTTTAAATAAAATAAGTCGTATTTGCGTTATAAATATTTTGTTATGAAAATTATGATGAAATTTGATAAAGTGCAATGAAAAAGTATGCCAATAATAAATAAATGTTGCTATTTTAACTCAATGGCAATGAAATGTTGGTTTGAGGAGAAAGATTGTTCCATAACAATCCAAATATGGAGTTCCTGAAAATATTCATATCCTCCCCTTGGAAGGTTATAATTTGGAAATTCCAAGTGTGTGGGGGTCTCAAAGTTTGGGGCTTAACTGGAATTTCCAGGGGGTGGGGGATTCAAACAAAAAACCTTACATGGGAGGGGTATGGATATTTTTAGGAACAACACATTTACAATGTCATGTTTGGGAGCCTAACTCATTCTTCAGTGCAGCATTGCTACTTGTGTATAAGGCTTCAAATGTAAGGCTGCTTCCAGCCACTCTTAGTTACCTGTACGTTTCTTATTTTGCACAGCATATGTTAAATTCATCCTGTAATAGAGCATTTCTTTTTTCTTTCTACTTTATTTTGAACTGGGTGATTCTCTCCATTGGATAAAGGATCTCTGGTAACTTTTCCAAAGCATTCTTCCTGTATCTTCCCAATTTTGGTAATATCAGTAATATAGCTGTGTTCTATTCTTACAAATGCCCACATCTATTTCCATACACATACTATAAAAACCTGAACCAAGACTGGGACATTCCTTGTTGAACTTGGCACCAGAAAAATATGCATTTGATCCCACTTAGTACAGTTGAATTACTTCTATTAAAGAGGGTCGTACAGGGGGGGGTCTCTGGCACGGTTCACGGGTAGAAAACAGACGCTTCCAGTAGGGTGTAAAATGTTTATATTTTACTGGGGAAGTGGGTTTTGGGATCGGGATTTTGGGTCACTTGGACTGGAATCACAAACATAAAATGGGACTGGGATTTGGGCAAAAAATGGGACATGGAAATTGGGACAAATTTGGGCTGGGAAATGGGATTTATACCCCCCTTCATATGTGGACATCTCTCATGATCAAAGATTTAGTGGTGGGCCAAGCCACAGACAACAACTGCAATTTTAAATCCCTACTAGCAAACACTTTTACTAAGTGGGTAAGTGAACTATTTCTGGTCGAGGGTGTTCACTTGTGGGTCAAGGGTATCTCTTCCTGGGCATCCCATGCATTGTATTCCCTTGGGCATCTTCCAATTTAGTTTTATACCCCTCAGCTTGGGTGACAGTGCCGTAGCAAGGGGAGGGGCCGGGGGGGCCCGTGCCCCCCCAGTTTTTTTCCCAAAAAGTAAAAACAGACCTGTATAAAATGTTAAAAAGAAAATTTTCTCTCCCGAGAGGGTTTGAAACAATAACATTTGTGCTTCTTTTCAATTTTTAACGTAGGTAGGGTGATGCACAAAAATATTAAGCAGCCAAAAACTAAAACAAACCAGAAATCGTGACCAAAATGTGAAAAAATGTCTCAAAATTGTCTCAAAAATGTCAAAATTTGTCAAAAATGTCTCAAATTTGCGATATGCGTAAATCACAAATAGCTCTTGGAGAATGCTGAAAATAGCATTTCCAAGCTTTTAGATTTCAAAATTTTCTAGGGGATATGCCCCCAGACCCCCCTAGCGGCTCGCGCCTCCGGCGCTCGCGTGCCCCCCCCCGGCGCTCGCGTGCCCCCCCCCCACTTATTTTACCCTTGCTACGGCAATGGGTGAAATTGGTGCAATTCAGTTTAAGATCAAGAACTAATTTTGCAGTGACTGACTATGTTTTAACTTACACATTAATTATAATAATAATAATAATAATAATATTTAATAGCGCTTTTTCTATAAAAATATCCAAAAGCGCATTACAAAAATTATTATTAAACTAAATTAAAAAAAGTTACACAGTAAAAATCTTACCTATCTTTTCAGTTTTTACCTGTAGTTCGTACTTCAAAATAATTATCGAATATTTTTTTGGAAAAAAAGGAGAAAAAAAAATCGTCCTTGAAGGGACTCGAACCCTCAATCTTCGCCTTTCATCCTCTGTTTTCGAGTCCGGAGGGCGACGCCTTATCCATTAGGCCACAAGGACACAATAGCAACTTCTAGCGACAATTTTAATTCATAAACAAAACGTTTGTTTATTTTTCGTACCACGGAGTACCTGTGAACCAATGCTTCCATTTTGAGTCGCAAATAATAGTTTGGCTTTTAGCATTATCATTTTGGATGTCATTTTAGCAGGTATAATGAAGATAAACACCATAAATTACCCGCTAGAACCTGTCGATCGATCAAACGTTCGATTGTTTTCCCCAGATCTTTCCCGCTGACCTCGCTTCCATGATTCGTGCCTGATGCATTCTGGGTATTATGGCGTCAGCATGTTCAATGAATGAGTTTGCGGTTGTCTTGCTGGAAGGTGTCGAGAAAAGTGCGTTTTGGAGCTGAAAATGCAGTTATCAGCTACATTCCTCGCTTGTAACAGGTAAATAGTTTAACTTTTTTCTTTTGTACGTATGCAAATGAGGAAATTTATTCGCCAAACAAATGTCTAACGCCTTTCCTGCACGCTCGCGCATCAAATCTTGCACAGCGCGCGGTTTGGCGCGAAACTTGTTTGAAGCATTCCGACGGAAAAACTAAACAAAACACTTGCTATTTTGAATTTTTATCTGTATTTAAACAATTATTGTTATTTATTTGAATTTGCATAGCTGTTATTATTTTAATTTAAATTAAGTTGTTCAAAACCGCGAGGTTTCAAAGTATGGTAAAGGTTCTATGACTTCTATCAAAATATTTGGATCATGTGTACTTACGGCACCCCCGATCGAGTGTCGATCGACACTAGCGATCGACCATCGATCGACACTATCGATCGACACTCGATCGACCCACGATCGACACTCGATCGACACTCGATCAACATATCGGTCGACCCGCGATCGACACACGGTTGACAGACTTTCAATTTTCTTTGACACTCTATCGAGTGGCGATCGATACTAGCGATGACTACACGTTCGATGTCGGTCGACGTGTCGATCGGTACCTTACGGTCGGCTGTCGGTAGCGTGTCGGTCGTCTGTCGGTAGCGAGTCGGTCGTCTGTCAGTGATATATCGTTGGTATGTCGGTGATCTCAGTATTCCTCCTCAAAAGGCGGTATGTCGATCGATTGTCGATCGTGGGCCGATCGACAGTCGATGGAGGTGTCGATCGCAAGTATCGATCGAATTTTAAACTCGGAAAATGGCTTTGTCATTTCAGAGCTTTCGAAAGGCTAATGTTACTAGTTCACTACGTTCCTGTAATACTAGACTTTCTAAAAGTCGTGAGCATGTATTTTCCATCAATCGAGGAAATGTAACACGTCGTCTTACATTTCATTACATCTTTCTTTCTTTCTTAAATAAACATGCACCCGTTTTAGTTAATCAAAAAAAAAAAAAAATACTTGACCGCCGAACATTCTCGAGAGTTCAAACCTTCCCGATGTCACTTATCTTTTAAAATACTGCTTAAATTTATACAGGAGAGTCAAACTGTGTGTTTCGATTAATATAAAATTCGAACTTTGCGACTAGTAAAACGAGACAACATTTGAGCACTTTTTAAGAAAAAACATTTTATAGTACATGAACAACAGCAACTTATTATTTTTTATCTGTTTCGATAAATAGTTTGTGGAATGTTGATTAAACACAGTAAAAGGTTTATTGCTTGTAAGCTTGTGGGGCCGTGTACAACTTAAAATTTAATATATACTATTCAAATTTCATTGCTAATTACATTTTAACCCTTTAACTGGCAAATTTTCTCAAAAATGCCGTTTTTTAACCGTTAACCCATTGACGCCTGAAGGTTTTACGCACGCACCCACCCCTAAATACCTGGCTCTTTTACGGCTTTGAATGCAAACGCACAAGTGGAAAAAATAAACCATATGCGCAGTAAATTCAGACAAACAAGTAGTTTCTGAAGTAAACTTTTATTAAAACTAGACATGTTGAAAGACCAATTTATGACTTAAAGAGATCATCAGCCTTGATTAATTGATCTCAAACCAAACTAAAGACAGCGATAAAATTTTATTCACCTCCGCGCGTCATTTTGGAGCTCGCAAAACACGGAGATTTTGTACAAATCCTTAAGAAAAATCGTAAAATAGTCTGGTAAAAGATAGGTTTACAATCTGTACAACTGACTCTGTCATTAATTCAATAACACTTAGCTTTTTTCTTGGTGCAGAAAACCGGTTATTCAAGATGATAAAATTATCTTCAAATCACAGCGGCGTGGAAAAGCATAAAAAACGCTTACAAAATTACAGAATTCAGACTACTAAATGAACACTAGGACCGCTTTCCACGCGTTCCTTTACTATTAATGTTAATAGACATACTCCTTTGTGTATTTTGAAGCACTGTTGTAATTTTCAAAAGCGATAGACATAATTCAAAACAAAGCTAAGCTAGACAATGAAGAAGCAAGTCTCCCGAAAGATATAGATCTCAGATAACAACACGTGCGCAACAAATCTGTTCTCCTTTAAAAGCCTAAAATTCCGGACTCAAAATGGATTAATGAGAGAACCTTGAAAGAAACTTTGTTTATAATTTATTTTTAGTTCGGATGAAGTCAAGAAATGTGTTAACAAGCGTTACAATATCGAAATTTTTCGAGCCGTGCTGTACTGCACGGCAGAATTAATTATTCACATGTTCATGTTGAAAGCGAAGTTTTAATTTTAGCAGGCAGCTTTTGGAGTCAATTGTACACTAAATGGATTTACCGATCGTTCAAAAAATTACATCCAAGTTCGAAGCAATAACAGTACATTACCATTTCGTTCTCAGAAGACTTGAGAAGCCGCATTTAGTCCGTTTTCAAGTCCGTGATTTGAATTCAAAACACATTTGTAAGCGCCATTACACCATGTCTTCACGGCGGTGGAAGGAAAGATAAATCCTTCATCAACAAGGTTTTAGCACTCTGTACTCCATGGTTTTCCGTTTTAGGGCCACTTTAAAATTCTATAGTGTTTCTCCTTTCCGTTTTAAGTCCCAAAGATGGTATTTTTCTTGTTCAGAATCAAAAACAAGGCCTTGGAAGTTTGTAAATACGTGCCGCGCGGCTCCATGATTTCCATGTACATTTTCAACGCACGGAATAAGACGAAAAACCTTCTTTCTAGGACCCCTAGAGTTCCCTAAATATATGCGCAGAAAACAGATTCTGATTGGTTTATTTGCCCTTATTATCTATAGAACAATAGGAGAACCAAAAAAACTCAAGGGAGGGAGGGAAAGGGCATTTGCCAACACGTGGTTTTCAAGGCCGGCTGAGGCCGGCACAGGCATTTTGGGGGTGGTTTTCGCGCGGCCGGCTATGGCCGGCACAGGCGCCAATGGGTTAAATCAGTTTTTTGGTTACCATGCTCTTACATGTTCTTACATTTGCTGTAAAACCGGTTTACTGAGGAGCTAGACTTTCTCAACGTTAAAGTACAACATGTACACCATTACTTTGACGCATGCGTATAAGCCCCATTTTGGACTTTTTGTTTTTGATTTTAATTTTTTTCTTCTTGTCTTTTTCCTTTCTTTTTTCTCGTCCCTTTTATTCTCCCTTCCTTTTGAACTTCATATCCCTGACAGCCTTAAAATTTTGGTTGAAAGGATAATAGGCCATTTCCGAGTTACCCTTTGCCACTGTTTCAAAACGAGTCTAGGTGCGAAACCATTAAAATGAAAATGAGTTTGATTTGCATGAAAATGGACCCGGACTCCCCCATGGGTTTTGTTTGCGACGCAGTATAACAATTTAAATTTTTGGTCTAACCAGCATGTCCTTGAGAGATTTTCCTCTCTTATAAAATATCATCAGAGGCCTTGTGAATATATTTTTCACAACGGCTGATTTTGTATTAAATACTAGTTATCAATTAATATTTAATTAAGGTCGCGTACTTCTGGTTTGTAGGTGGTAGTT
Organism: Oculina patagonica; assembly: GCF_052425735.1. Taxonomy (NCBI): domain Eukaryota; kingdom Metazoa; phylum Cnidaria; class Anthozoa; order Scleractinia; family Oculinidae; genus Oculina; species Oculina patagonica. Next base: position 6,276,796 of record NC_135764.1, read on the forward strand.
ACAAAAGGCAGTATTTTCTTTCTGTTTTTTTTTTTAATTGTTTGCTGGAGCGCCGATCGACTGTCTATTGGCGAAATTGATTCCTGTTAGAGACCTCTTTATAAAGTTGTTTGGGTAGTCGCGCGCTTTAGGCGCAATTTGAAGTTAAAGAAGTTATCTTCAAATCTTTTTTTTTTGAAGAGTTTGTTGCTTCGCCTTTAATAAAAAAAATCCTCTTTTAACACCCAGTGGATGACACGTGGTAAAGTGAATGTATTGGAATTTTTCTGTCGGCTTATAGTGTGTCTTGATGTCAAGGATATATTCTGTGTTAAATCTATCTCCTTTATAAACTACTGTGTCCAGGAAAGTTAAAAATAAGTTAATTCGTTCTATAATATTTCAGCAATAAATTTAATTGTGGGATGGAGTTTGTTGGCTTGTTTAATAAATTTACAAATGTCTTGTCGTTCATGACCCCAAATGGAGAACACGTCATCAATGTATCGATTCCATTTTCTTGTATTGATATTGCTTTGGCGAATAAGTCTTGTTATAATGTCTGCTATAAAGATGCTGGGAAATGCCATTTTTGTACCCATGGTAGTTCCATGAGTTTGTAGATAGTTCTTGCCATTAAATTGGAGAGAATTTTCCTTTAAGATAAAGCCAAGCATTTCCGTTATGAAGTGAGTTTGGATAGGAGGGTTGTTATTGTGGAACGTTTCGTATGCTTGGTATACTATTTCCATCCCTCTTCATGTGGTATATTATACCAGCTGGTTACATCCATAGATACTAGAATTCTAATCTGCTGTATATTTTTTTACCTGCAAAGTTGATAAAGTTGGTATTATCCTCGATGTACGTAGTTTAGCAATTGCTTGTAGTAATTTATCAACGAAAAATGAGATTTTTTTTTCAGTTGGGCCCTCACACCCGGATATAATCGATCGATATAATGTAGAATACTACATATAATGTATATGTAGATTATTTGTATTTTAGGTGGAAAGGGAGTTTATAAAAACCATTTTTTGGATGTCACCTACGTGTTTGAGTGATTATCTCATCCACTTGGTGTTTTGTATCTTTTCAAGGTTAACCGCAGGGTTGGTTTTCAGTTCTGCGATCGCCTTGAGTTCATCGCGTGGCAGATCTGATTCTTTTTTTTTATTGCAAACACACAATTTTTACGTACAACGATACAATTATTACAACACTTACACAACTAAAGGGCTCTGCCTGCACTAATTACAATACAAATTTACGTTATTATGTCTTATTTACAAAGTTATATTCTAAGGTATTACAGTTTGATATTCTACTTACGCTACTAAAAGACGTATAACCCGGGCGGGGGGGGGGGGGGGGTTCTCCCTATAATGGCCTTTACGGGGAGCCTCCGCCCGAAAGGGGTACCTTTTTCAGGCTTCAGGTATATGAAAGGGTAGGGATTTCACAAGTTTAGGTATATGAAAGGGTAGGGAAATCTGTTAAATATAAGTTAAATATTTCGAACAGACGCAGCTTTTGGCCGTATCGTCTTACGAAGTTGTATAAGCCCTGGGCTTATAACCGGAATTTCACGGTATTTACATTTGTGCTCGTACGAGCCACGGTAGGTCTAGCCTTATCTTTTTTCTTGCGGTTTCAAGCCGTCGTTTGTGGAAGCGTGTGAGGGCGTTCACGAACGCCTGTTTGGCTTTAATTTTAATGTCCGCAATTTCCTACTGCATTTTGAAAGAATTATTAAACAGTGAGACACCGAGACGTTTTCATCGATAGATTGCGTCAGTTGTCGAGACGAATCCTCTGCTTCATACTTCCGGTTACTAAAGGGTTCTCAGGAAAATTCAGCTGCGAAAAAGTTAACATTTGCTGAATCAAATTCAAATAATGCTCAGTCAAAAGCGGGGGCAATGTTAGGGACTGGTCAAAAAGTACAGGGGGGGGGGAGCAGAAGGGGGGTGCAGTTTTTGAGTCCTCGAAAAGGGGTGGGTTATGTAATTTTGAACTACGCGAATGTGTAAGGTTTTCGTCGGGACCAACGAAACTGTCCGTCATACCGGGATGTCCGTATTAAGCGGGTGCCGTAAAGCGGGGTTCCACTGTACTTTATTCTGTTAACGAGTACAGTTTTCGCGTGCGAGTTGCTCGGAGGTGAATACGAAAGGATATCCGGAGTTTGGGTAGCCAATCAGCACGCTAAAAACGCTATCCACTGTTTGAGTATATACTAATGAGTACTATTCCTAAGGCCTGGAAATGGGACCTTGAACAATTTTGCACCAGAAACAGACAATTGTGTGGACGAAAATTTACTAGCGCTGAAAAGAAGATTTAAAAATGCCTTTAATAGTTACAAACACACGTTAATCAAACCTCATTTGATCGAAACATTTATACGTTCGATTGACTAAGCGGGACATTGAAACCGGTTTCAACAGGTTTCTAAAGTTATGTGTGGTCTTGGCATTATAAACGAGAGTACCCAGGCGATGTTGGAGTTCGATTACATGTGCGACTATAATTCGTGTTACTAAAAACGATTTGAAACTGATCGAAAAAATCTAAAAGTTAAAATGATGTTGTAAAAACTTATAAGAAGTTAAATTTTCGAAAAGTCTCTGTTGCTTTCGTCAGATTTTTTTTTAAAATCAGCCTGAGTTTCAAATTGTTTTAATAAAATGATTAATTGTGATCGCCAGAATAACATCGACTAGACTTCGATTGAGTTTGATTAGTTTTTCGTTATGTTTGGTTCGATTGATTACGCGGGGGGTACTCTATGTCTTGCACGTTGAAAGTATTTTTTTTTTTTAACAGCAGCAATTTTCATTTCAACGTTGTTCATCAGTTATTCTATTTAACAATTAGACTACGAGCCCAAAAAATTCACCCTTAAAAGAGCAACGCGAGCGCGATTGTTTCTATGTTTTTGCGAGTGTTTTCTAGGTTTTTGTATGTGCGCGCGGAAAAAAATTTAGTGGAGAACAATAAAGACAATAGAGTGTTTCTGTCTCGGAACTATCGGTCTGATAGTTGCCCCTTGGAAATTTGATGTTCTTAAAACTAGAATATTATCCCTCGAAGCTTCGCTTATCGGCCTAGAGTGTCTGCAGATAACCTGAAATCGTGCCCTCCCTCCCTACTACTGATTCGAAAACGAAAAAAGAACGCCTGATCGCAGGTTAGGTCAGGTTTGTCTACAGACGAAAAAAACCAATTTAATGCATTTAGTGGGTTTCTTGTCTGGTTATGTTTATAAGCCCTCCCGGATATAACCCTCCCCCCCCCCCCCCGCTTATAAGCCCACCCAAAACTCCTTGTATAAGCGCAGGGCTTATAACCGGAATTTTACGGTATGAGCTTTTCGACTGCGTGGCGACCGCTATGACGATGTATGGATATCGATCAACACTCGACCGTGTGTCAGCAGAGCGTCGATAGAGTATCGACCGAGTATCGGCCGAGTGTCGACCGACTAGGAGGATACTATCGGCCGACACATGAGTCGGTCGACACTCGACCGACTATCGCCCGTTGTTGGTCGAGTGTCGATCTAGTATCGGTCGACATGGAGATCGAGTGGCGATCGACATGTCGATCGCGGGTCGATCGAGGTGTCGATCGCTAGTGTCGATCGACACTCGATCGGGGGTGCCGTAAGTACACATGATCCAAATATTTTGATCTGGCAGCGTGGCGGGTTTTTCGAACTTTTCGACCTTCACAGCGGTCAGTGAATTTGGTGACTAATTTTACCATTTCCGGGTGTCAGCGCCAAGGACGCTGAAGGCCTATACATCTTTGCAACTGTCTTGGCAACTTTCTTTTTTTTTTCAATGTTATTTAATACCAAGGATATGAGTCACCAGATACCCCAATCTTGGGCTGGGAGGGAGCTTTTTGCAACTTGTAAGGACTGCAGTAAACTTTCTTACGTCTGTGTGTCCGGCACAACGGCCAACATCCTTTAAATGTTTGAGTGCCCCAATTAATGCATAAGGATCAAATACATTAAGTGGACAGGATGCCAGCTGGCACAGCCTGGCAGACCATCAAGAGAGCCTTGTCAACCATAGATGTCTGGGCTGCCTGTGAAACCCCATCTACATGTACTTGCTCTCGAAGCTGCCTCACTTGATCCTAAGCAAAGAATAGAAGACGGTTTTCCGACAGTTACAAGCCTCACAGTACCTCTCTTTTGACTTGGTTTCAGTCCTTCGACCGTGAACAGATCTCCGTGGAATTCAAATGTGGACTTGACAAATTTGCATTTCTCCTTGTGTAGGGTTAAGTATTGGCTCTCCAACCGCTGTAATAAAGCAGCTAGGTTTTCATTATGGTCGTTCCAGTCGGTTCCCCCAACCATAATGCCATCCCTGTTGTTAACGACACTGGGAATCCCGGAAATAATCTAATTTTTCATCTATGGGCCAGGGTTCGCACAGTCTTGAAAAGTCCTTGAATTTTAAGGGGAGTCCTTGAAAAGTCCTTGAATTTCATTTTTCCTTGAAAAGTCCTTTAATTTGTGTGTAAGTCCTTGAAATGTCCTTGAATTTTCTTCCACTTTGAATGTAGTGGGGTAGAAAAAGGCGATTGTGGCGATTTCGCGAAGTCTTGTGTAACATTTTGCCATGCTTTCTCCTGCCTCCTGGGAAAGGTTTCCAAACTTGAATCTAGCATAATCTTTGTTTTTCAAGGAGAAAGTTCTTGTCCAACTTCCAAATGAGTAGAGAATAGGCATCCTCGGCCTCTTGTGGTTGTAACTCTGGAAGTGATTCTTCCAAATTGGCAATTTGTGGACCTCCGTAAATGATCAAGCCTTCCTTCAGTTAGTCCTAAGAATCGGAACTGTCGCTCGATATCTTTTTTTCCATTTCGCCCATCTCACGGCTGTGTTCATCGCGTCGTTTATGGTGAATGGACGGATGTTAAGTTGTCGATTTACAACTGGCAAAGGTTCTATCAACACATTCTGATCTGCATGGCTAGTTTTTCGAACTTTACCGGGACCTTCACAGCTGTCAGTGAATTTTGCGACTAAGTTTACACCATAAAAAATTATGTGGTCCTGGAGGTCATAAGTCATTGAGAGTTTGTTTCAGTATATTTGTTTTGCTTGGACGTGAAAATGGTCACAATCCAAAGCTGTTTACTCGACCGTGCCTGGGCTTTTGTTGTTTGGAAAATTACTTGACAACTGCACAAAGTTTTCTGTCTCTAGTATCAGGTTTTTCCAAAGATTTAGGGTGTACTTTGTTGAATCCGAAAGAATAACATGTTTCTTCATCCATGTTTGAACATTTCCTTGCAATACCTAAACTAGCAGAAAATAGGGTGCACTGCTGGCATTCAGCAGGAAAACTTGGAAAATTTAGTGGAATGCAACCAGTCTGTAATAAGATTCAAAACCGAGTGGAGCACATGGTTATTGAGCAATGACCCACAAGGGGTTATGGGTAAACAACGCTCCAAGTTTATTTTTTTCCTTAGTGGCCATTTGACCACCAACTGCTCAAGTTTGGTTGCCAGTGAAACATTTTAGTTGCTAAATTAAGCTCACGCTTTCAATTCTTCTTCTCGATTTTAGTCGCCAGGCTGGCGAGTTCGGTTTCAATGTAGTCGCCAGCTCCAAAATTTTAGTCGCCATGGCGACTAAAATGATCTTAACTTGGAGGGTTGGTAAATGTAACCCGCGTGACATGTAACATGCTTTCTTTTTTTTTTTTTTAAACAAAATCAATGTTGCTTTCTGATCACAAGAATACATAATAAAACAAGTAACGATAACAGGAACAAGGAAATAAAAATAAAACAACGAACAAAAATTAAAATGTCATTAATGTCCAAGACAGTTCCAAATGGTCTGATCATAAGGGTTCATTAATGTCCAAGGCCTTCTCCAACTTGACAGCAGCATCCAGTGTCACTGGCAGTAACACCCACACTTACAACAACGGGTAGTGTTCTTCACCTGCAATGAGAATTCTTTGTCAATGTTCAGTCAGAATAGCGGGCAGGTCGTCGAACGACTCGGCCACTACGAGTAACTGTTTGAGGTGCTGGTGGACTGGGTGACACAGGAGAAGCACAGGGGATTGGAGAGGGGGATGCAGGCGGTGGGGTGATGGGACAGGGCAATGAAGGCACTTCAGAACTTGACTCAGGTAGAACTGTTGGGGTCGAGGGAGGGGCATTTGAAGGCATCACTCACTCACTCACTGCCCATTGTGCCCACTGGCACGTAGGGCAGCATATATTTGAAGGCATAGACTGGCGTTATTCGGTGATGCTGTGAAAACTGCGGATGGAACATATGGTGGACGTTGGTTTAATGGGTTGGGTCGGAGCTTGTCAGGAAAGAGTGGAGCGGTATTGGTCTGATGTGGTGAGGCAATGGTACTTGGGGGAGGTTTAGCATAGACATAGCTTCTGGGTGGAAAGTCTGGAAGGGGTTGTCCTGCATGTTTGTCGTAAGCTTGAGGCCAGCCTCAAAGTCCAGAGCCTTATTGATTACTTGTTCGAAGGTTAAAGAAGCCAGGTTCTCTCGTGAGATTAGGTCGCTGCGAAACTGCTTGAAGGTGTCATTTAGCCCAATCACAAAAATGTCTCTCTGCAGCCTGTCGTCGACGGCTGAAGGGAAATTGCATTTGTAGTACTCTAGTCGCACTAAAGTATGCCACTGTTGAATGCTCATTCCGGGGTCCTGCTTTAAAATGCGAAGAAAATGATGAGTGCATTGGATGATGGGTTCCTCGCCAAGATAGTGGTTGGATAGTTTAGCTAACCGTTTGGCCGGATGTTGTTTATCTTCATCGGCGATTTGGAAGTCGATGGTTGTGGTAAGTACATCCCATTCGGCCTGAGGGAAAGCTCGTCGAAGAGCCGCCATAACTTTAGGTCGTTTCGCTGGTATCCAGTAGTCGTCGCTCTCCACAGCCTTAGCAGGGTTGATGTAGTCCTCCATGATACAATAATCTCTAAAGTTTGCAATGAAGAATTTGAAAGCTCAACGACGATCCTCTGAGCTGGCGTCAAACACAGGTCGATCTTTGCCCATGATGACGGAGGGGAAAAGAGTCCCAAACAACGATGAGTCGATCGATGAGCGGTGAGAAGAGAAGATAAGTAAGTTCGGAAAATAGTCCAAACCGCGATGAGTCGATCGATGGGAGAGAGACGGCGAGTTCGAAGCGTTCTGATAGAACGAGTCTGGATGCAATCAGTCACGAGAGACCAGGCTGAATTGTTGAAGCTTTCGGTTCTTCACTTCTGACACCATGTAATAAGATTCAAGAAGTCGTCAGACATTTCATAAACGTATATGAATTATTTAATGTTCATCAAGATGGCTGAACCGAGTTGAGCACATGGTTATTGAGCAATGACCCACAAGGGGTTATGGATAAATGTAACCCGCGTGACGCGTGACATGTAACAAGTCTAGTACTGCAGAATACAAAATGGCTAGCTAGGCTCCTGATCTGCTGTATTCTTCAAGGCATGGGGTAAATCATGATATTAATTTTTAACAACAAGAAAAGAAGGCAACTTTATACTTTCAAAGTTATTGACCTACCACATTTACTTGTTTTTTTGTTATTTTGTGGAAATGTGCCACTTGACAATACCAAAATATTAGAAAAGTCTACTTCAATTTGATTATAATGTGTATAAACCTACTTTATGTAAATTATATACAAAAACTTTAAAATAACAAAAAGAGTACATACTAAAAGTTGGACTCCTGGCTAATATACAAAATAGGGGCCTAATGGGTCCATGTGTTCTGCTGGTATAGTGTATCAACATTCCTTAAGTCTGTCTACAATCCTTTTCTTGGTGTTTCTGGTAACACAAGGTGATCAGTCATGCAAGCATTTGAAACCTTTAAATAATGGTCACAACCCTTGTGCATGCAGTCTGGTGATGCACAAAATGGGAAATGAATTACGGCTTGCCAGCTTACCTTGTAGAGCTGCCTCAGTTTTGATGCCCATGACATCCAGAATAAACTTGAAATCTTGGGCGAACATGACCGCTCCTTGGTGCCTGGAAAACGGGACCGTCTTCCTCAGAAATTTTAAAATTGTTGAACCCAAAGTTGGAAACATTTTTCCAGGGCTAGGATGGTGGTTGCCCATTTGCTGAAAAGTAAGCAAAAGGAAACTGGTGAGAGGAAAGCGTGCCATCAAATAACGAATGGTGAGGCATAATAAAGACCTTAAAATGACAAAGAGAAATGTTTGGCCCCCTTTGAAAACAGATTACAACACGTGACACACATAAACTGACCTTGTATGCCAGAGACAGATGCCCATATCACTTTGCATAAAAGCTTAATCAGAGTAAAACAGTTTTGATTGTATTTTTACAGAAGAATTAATAAACTGGTGTGCACTTAATACACATCTAAACATGAAACTGTAAAGAGTAATAACTTTCAAGAATCTGAAGACTACATTGCCTCATGTTTAAGTTTCGTCAGAATTAATTTAGCACGAAATTTTCAATCAGCCTCTTAGTTGCATCTGGTTATTGTGATGTTTCAACTCTTCTTGTCAAGTGAAAGTGTCTGTTTAATTTGGGACTGATGTTGTACTTAGTTTTTTTTAACTATATTGTAATGCGCAATTGAAAATTTTTAAATTGATAATTGCGCAATATAAGTAAATTATTTATTATTATTATTATTATTATTATTATTGAACTTTCAGTGTGCGATGTTTTACAGTGTTGATAAAGATTGAAATATTTGGTGAGTTGTTGTTAAGTTAACAGACAGGCCACATACACAGGAAAAAATTGTTTTTTCCCAAGCTGGGTTTACTTTGGCACTAACTAGGGTCCAACTTGGGTCCACATTGGGTGTTTAAACAATTCCCAAATTTAAATCCACTTTGGGTAATGGGAACCACTTCCCAACATGTACCCAAAGTGGGATGAAATAGGGATTTCTAATTTTCCCAATGTAAACCCCAATTTTACCCAAACACTGGGTTAACCTTGGGTTTTAGTAGTCCTTAGTTTACCCAAATTTGTCCCAAGGTAAGTACACTATATTGGGTTTAACTTTGTCCAACATGGGCACAACGTCAACCACAAATTGGGTTATTCTTGGGTTTTTGTAGGCCTCAGTTCACCCCAAACTTGTCACAAAGTAAGCACACTTTATTGGGTTTCAATTGTGGTAACTTTTTTCCAACATGAGCACCAAGTCAACCCAAAAGTACTATAAGTCATATACTGGGTTAACACAGGTCAAAAACACACTTTCCAAGAAATGTAACTTTTAATTACTTCCATTTGTTGAGCTATTCCATTCTATTCCAATTACCATATAAGATATTGCCAGCTTGCTACTTAAATGATACAGAATTACTTGTCCTTATACTTTCAAACTTATTGTTGATTTATTACTAACGATTAACTAAAAGCAGGTACATTTTTCTTCCTATTCCTAATAGAAGGCTGAAATTAGGGAAATAAAAGGACCATCTACAAAGCTGAATAAAATTAGCATTTGGAAAGAAACACTTGTTATTGTGATATATTTCATGTGTAAACTGAACAAGGGAAGGTCAAAACTCAATGATACAAACATGTTCCCTGTGAAAGACATCCCTGACTATCTTTTTCAAACCCTTGTGTATTAATCCCAGTAGGCAAACATTTGTATTATTTTCTGATATATAGAGAGCACTTGAAAAATCTTTCCTGAAGGACAAAATCAAAACTCAACAATACAAACATCAAGTTCCCAAACAGTTACATTATTCTGTGATAATATCAGAGCGCTTGAGATTTAACAAGGTTGCCCCAGCCTTTATATTGACAAGTCCATGATTAACAAGCTTAACTGCAACTGCTTTAAAAAGGGCATCTCCTTGCAGTTGTTTTTCTAAAGACACTTTTCCTCCAAGCTCTTTAATTATCTGATACAAATATTCTCTGCTTATATCTTCTACAGCTGCTTCACCAGAGTAGGTCAAAAGCAATAATTTGGCACTTTTGGTACTTAAGTTTATAGCTGACACCTCCTGATCAGTCTTAAGATCTGAATAACTAGACTGACTTGAATCATTTTTGTTTTGTTTTTTTCCTGTGACATTTTTTTCCTTTGTTTTTTTTTTTTGGCTTTTTTTTAGCACTGGTTGTGATTCATCAGGTCCATCAGATTTTTCACTGCTGGAATTAAGTATTTCAGTGTCCCCACTTTCATTACTACCATCATTACTGATACAATCATTGCCTTCTTTGACCTCATCATGCAAAGCTGAATAAAATTAGCATTTGGAAAGAAACACTTGTTATTGTGATATATTTCATGTGTAAACTGAACAAGGGAAGGTCAAAACTCAATGATACAAACATGTTCCCTGTGAAAGACATCCATGACTATCTTTTTCAAACCTTATGTATGACATTCATTAATCCCAGTAGGCAAACATTTGTATTATTTTCTGATATAAAGAGAGCACTTCAAGAATCTTTCCTGAAGGACAAAATCAAAACTTAACAATGCAAACATTAAGTTCCCAATCAGTTACATTATTTTGTGATAATATCAGAGCGCTTGAGATTTGTCAAGGTTGCCCCAGCCTTGATACTGACAAGTCCATGATTAACAAGCTTAACCGCAACTGCTTTAAAAAGGGCATCTCCTTGCAGTTGTTTTGCTAAAGACACTTTTCCTCCAAGCTCTTTAATTATCTGATACAAATATTCTCTGCTTATATCTTCTACAGCTGCTTCACCAGAGTAGCTCAAAAGCAATACTTTAGCACTTTTGGCACTTAAGTTAATTGCTGACACCTCCTGATCAGCCTTAAGATTTGAATTACTAGACTGACTTGAATCATTTTTGTTTTGTTTTTTTCCTGTGACATTTTTTTTCTTTATCTTTTTGGCTTTTTTTAGTGCTGGCTGTGATTCGTCAGGTCCATCATGATCAGAGTTTTCACTGAGTGAATTAAGTATTTCAGTGTCCCCACTTTCATCACTACCCTCATTACTATCATTGCTTTCTTTATTTTTGTTGACCTCATCATTATCATACACTGACATCGTCGGCAGTGGAGGCTTTCCTTTGTCGTCTTTGAGTGACATCCTTTTGTCAGGCTGCAAAATATGGAATTTATCTGTTCAGAATCTTAGTAACTGAAATGCAGTTACATCAAATTCTCCAAATAAATTGAAGACACACCAAAAGTATTTACTGCAGACATTTCTTTGAAGCAACTATTATAAATAATGGTAATAGGACTGAGTGGAGTCCAATTCAGTCTGTAATCATACGAGTGATTAACAAAATCGGACGACCGCGAAGCGGGAGTCCGATTTGTTTAATCACGAGTATGATTACAGACAGAATTGGACGACACGAAGTCCTGTTACCAATTAATCAAAACTATAACAAAATTTGAGAAAGAAACTAACCTTCGGTTGAATAGTTAAACGTCTTTATGAATACTGAAAAACATTCTACACAACAAAATGCACAACAACAGCGCGCGCAAAATGATGCGTACTGTCCAATTACACAGGCATGACGCGTAAACTGTCCTATTACACTGTCCAATTACAAGCATGACGCGTACACTGTCCTATTAGTGCTCAAATCGGGCTGCTGATAACCAATCACGTTCGAGAATTTTGTTATAGTTTTGATTTATATATAAAAAACATTTTTTTTGAAAAAGTTGCATGTTTTCACTGACAGACTAAAGCAAAATTGAAATAATAATAGCACATGCAGTTGCATTTATAAAAATTTTCTAACTATGTAATAAAATTAGTCTCACCAGGTCATAATCAATCTTTTCGCGCTTTCTCAATCTTCTCCTTTCATTAAACACACTTTGAATGTGCTTTCTGATGCCCTCAACACCAAATTGTATTTCAGGAATTGAACATTCTTCTTTCAGGCTTTCAGCCAACTCATCCAGCTTGTTTTTATTTTCAGCAGTTCTAAAGTTAGGGAATTCATTCCCTGGCCAAACTTTAACGGCAGCTTTCTGTATTTGACTTCTCCTTAGAAAAAGAAAAGAAAAACGTAAGCTCATCACTCTTAAGCAATTTTATTCTTCGCTTTAAATTTCAGTACAAACTAGACAACATTCCACGTCTATTTACCTTGTTGTCGGGTTGGAAAGTAAAGGCGAGTCAAAATTTTATAATGATGCTATTGAAATAAATTTGTTTACATCTATTTAGACACAAACAGCTGCAAGCGCTACCTTCCTATTCTTAGAAAGGAAAGTGACACAACTTCACAAGGAGATACAACATGCTCGTGCATGTGCATTAATTCACTCTACATATGGAAGAATACTTTTGACATTGAGCAAAATTGTGAGTTGTTAACTAAGCTTTTATTTCAAAATAAATATGACAATGAAATAAACACATGATATTTGTAATCCCAGGAATAAATGTGACATACTTTGCCTTGTACAGCATTTCCATTTCCTTTTGCACCAGTCAAAGTGAACCCCGACCCCCCCCCCCCCCACCCCGGGATATAGGTGGGGATTGGTTCTGAATAGCGTACAAAAAGTGACAAATGCCCCACCATGTGGAGAAACATTTTGTGGAAAATAGCAGTAAATGCCCCACCCCCTGGGGCAACTAAAGATGTTGCTTTATATAAATTTTCCTTTGCAAAATTTCACAAAGCAGCAGAATTCACAATTTAATATGCCAGTTTGCTGTGAGCTTGAGAGCACTATTCACAATAATATTGTTACAGTTATGATAGCCTAGGGCAGGCACAGTTCATTTCACATACAATGTATAAAACTGCTTTCTTCTGCTATACCAATACCTAATGTTTGCATTGGTGGCAGTACCAAGAACCACCGGGAACACTCTCTTCAGATAGACCAACACAATTGACATGGAACCAAAAAATTGGACAATTTTCTCCATCACAGGATATCATCAACCCATGTTCACCTTCGCCACAGAGGCAATATGCATCCGCTTGGACTGCTGTAGGACAGAGGGAAAAAAATTACGAGGAAATCAACAAGTTGTCCTGTTTAATGTCTAAAAGAAGGACAAAATATGAACATTCAAAAATACCTTTCTTTCCTGACTTTGACTTTCTTTTTGCTGCTGCTCGTTGTGCTCCCTCCACCCTATTCTTGTGCACCTGATCAAGATGTTCCAGCCACATTCGCACATCATCCATTGGAAGCAATGTTTTCTTTGCTAGGTCAGTTATTGTCTCTTTGTTTCGCTGCATCTTCTTTGCAAGAAGCATCTTGTGGGCATCTGCAATAATTCTTGAGGGGGCCGGGCTTGACCATCATCCCTTCTCTACCATGCTTTCTGTAATGTGCCAGATGATCATCAGGTGGCAGGAAATGGCCCGCACATGTCCCCTTACACTTACTGCAGTCCGCACCCCAAGGGCGATTAGGATCTGGGATTGGGATAGGAAAGTACTCCAGTGATGGGCCGTTTGGAAACAACTTTAACTCCAGCTTGTCCTCACCTGCCTGGCATTTCACATGAGCACAGCTCTTTTGAAAGCATGGAAGTAACATAAACACATACTGCGCACGAAGATTCTTCACCATATGACGACTGCGTACATCCCATAACTCTTCAAAGTAGGCATAGAGTGTTGGCTCACGTTCTTTTAGGGACTTTTTTTCCTTTTTTGTGCCTCTTAGAAAGGTTAAGAGATTCGGCCGCCTGTCCTTGGCATGCTTTGCAAATTCTTCAGAAGATCCTTTAAATAAATGTATTGTTCCATTTCCACAGGGTGCTCCATTTACCCTATTAATATAAACGTCGATAGCAAGATTTAGGTTTTTCTCTAACTGTTCATTGCTGTCGCAAGCACCCCCAATAGTAGAGGGTATAAAAAGATTGGAATGTCCCTTGGCTAAGCATCCATTTAGAAGTTCAACTTTGTTCAAATATGATCCTCCAGAGTGTCGGGTAGTGACCACCAGACATTCTGTCGCTTTGCTAAGATGCCTTTCTGTCCACATGAATTGAACTTCTATATGAGATGGTCCTTCATCTGCACCTCCATCCACTCTAATAAATTCAACCTGTTTACCAAAGAGATCTTTAAAGTCAGAACTTTCCTCCAGCGTACGCAAATCCGCCATGTGCTGTGCAGGGGATTTTTCATGCAAGTGATGAGCTTTGACAAATCCGCAACATACTTCAGGTGTTGTCTCAGTTTCCAGAAACATATAAGAAGATACTTGGAGTGTTGATGAATATTTGTTCATGTAATCGGCTCTAGTGGTCACCTCCACATCATCAGAAAGTGAAAGTGCAGAATGCTGGCGATGTGTGTAGGTGGTATCTAACCTAAATCCAGCAGCATCATCTCTATTAAGAATCGAGGAGGCTGTGCCATCTTTCTTCTGTAATTTATCCAGATTACTATACATTGCAGTGCTGTAATGGGCATCTGGATTTAGCTTTATTGAGAAGCCTTTCCTGGCACGACGGCAAGTCACCTTAGCAACCCCTTGGTACCTTTTTGCACTGATCCGTCTCTTGTTTCTTGCTACGCACAACTGGACAATAGTGGCATGCGAAAATTTTGTTTGATACTTTTTCTCAAGGTGTTCCTTGATACGTTTGTATGTCACTTTAAGACCGCTGTTTTCCTGATTTTTACCATAGGAAAAAGTCAAAACGCCAGTCCTGCGCCACGCATCGGCTCCTACTTTTTGTTCCCTGACGTAATCTTCAATATCCTTCCCAATATTGGGATATTTTTGTATGACTTTGGATACTCTCTTGGTAACTCTTCGCTTCAGTAGGCCTGCTTTTGCAATGGTTTTAGAGGCATTAATCCGCGCTCGTCGTTTAAGAATCTTCCACTGCTTTGCCACCATTTCTTTTGCTTGCTTGCTTGCTATGTCATCTATACCAACCCAATCATCAGGATTATCACTTTCAGAGTCACTTACAATGTCACTGTTTTCTTCTATAATCATAACTCGCCTTCTCTCTCGCTTGAGAAACGCCTGCCTTGACTGTTCAATCAAACGTTCCTCGTTTCTTTCAAGGTCACTAGAAGCCAAATAATTTGCAAAATCAAGTAACACCTCATTCAAGGCCTCTGGTGTGAATTCTCGTAACAGCATCCTAAGTTCTTCAACAAATGAGAACCAGTTTAGTTCATTAGATCGCAACATAAACAACATATGCTCCATTGATGGAGTAGGGTTGACTATCATGCCATCTTCCTTCTGTTTACTCATAGCATCTGGGTCAATCGTACCATTTAAATCCCTCTGGGTTGAACACTCTGTACCTTTCGTCACCTGGTTTCCATTTCCTAACACACAACCACTATCAATGCAGGACGATATAGCTATCGAGCTGTCACTAGTGCAAGCATCAGAATCAGGTCTTTCTTGCCCACTATTTTTGTTCCTTTCGAAATTAACATTTGGGTCATGAACTTCTGTTTCAGTGTCACATACATCACTATCAGAAACCCCCTCTTCTAAACTTTCATCTGCAGACACGTCACTTTCAGAGACCAACTGGTCAAAATCACTGTCCTCTGAGTCACTATCGCTATCCTCTGAATCATCAGGTAACTCATAACCCAGACTTTTGACAGTGGCTTTGTTTTTTACACTAGCTAACTTCATAACAGCATCTCGAATGGCTTGTGTTTGCTCTACAGCTTTTTATGATCATATTCTCCTTGCTGTGAAGGTCATTGAAACCATATTCTGTTTTGGCTTTCTTGGCTGACAGGCCTTGACTTTTGCAAACAGAGTATTTAATCAGACATCGGTCAGACTCACTTGTTGCTAGCTGACACAACAGGTCCAATGCTTCTTTGGTAAGGCCTTTTTCCTTTCTTTTCATGGTTTCTGACGAAAATACCATTTGGCACACTTGATAGAAGGCATCGTAATCGACCATTGCACGAATCTCGGACACATACAGTCTTTGTGACCCAGGTCCACTAATTTCAAGCTTAAAAATGGCCACAGGCAGTTGCATAAGCTTTCTAACAGCCTTGTCTGACTGATACTGAAGAGTTGGGAACACTTCACGGTATAACGAAGACAGTTCACAAATACCCTCACTACAAATTCTTTCAGACAGACAAATTAAAGGATGGCACCGGGAGCACTCCTCTGGTGTAGTATCTCTGTGGTGCAACTTGCAATACAACTTCCGAACAACAACAAACTCATTTAATGTTAAGTCATTGACAGAGGACAAGTAAACTTTAGACCCGCTGTAAACTCCCTTGCTCAGATTGGCATTAACATGAAACAAATATCGCTCATACAACTGTTTACATTTTAACAACAATGCATCAGGTTCACTGCTATTGCAAGACAAGTTCCCAGTGTTCCTTTGCAGTAAACACATGTCTGGCAAACTTGTCCTCAAAGTCATAAAAAATGGTTCCCACTCACTGATTCTGTGTCACATGTCATAGTTTCGCTAACACTTCTTTCTCTTGTTTCATCATTACCAGGTGCACTGTTGTTCCTTGTGGTCGTCTCCACCTCAGCAGTGATGATCATATTGTCTTTCTCAGATTCGGTATTCTCTGCAGCACCACATTTCTCACCAGATTTGCTGCAATCTTTGGTTTCATTGCTCTTACTGTGAACAGGCTTGATCCCACTTTTAAACAGACTGAGCTGGATCCCACTTTTAGTTTGAACATTGTGAGTTTTTCCTTGAGTCTCTTTCTTGTCCTTACTGTCCTTGCCCATGTGGTACCGTTTAGACCTGGCTTCCTTTTCTTGCAGCTTTGTTAGCTCCTCTTCAAGGGCGCGTTTTTCTTTTCGTTTAGAAGCAATCTGTTCCTCCAAGCTGGCCGCTTGAGCATACTTGTTCAGGTTATGCTGTTTGTACCTCTCTTTTTCCAAAAGAGCCATAGTCGTATTCATGCTATTTATGTCTTCTGAAAGGTCTTGAATTCTCTTGTGGCGAAACTCAGCAGAAAGCTTGATTTTCTTAGTATCTTCGCCAGCTTGCTCCTTTACAGCACCAAATGCCTTTGATCTACTTCTTTTCTTCTTATAGGCGTATCCTTTCTCATCAACTTTAGCTCTTGAAAGGTTTAGAAGCTCGCCCTTATTATTCATCAACCTTGGATTTTCCAAACAAAGTTCATACGCTGCCTTGTTAATGGCTTCTTGGTAATTTGTCAGTGTACCTTGATTCCCTTTATGGTAGATTCTGCTCTTTTCAAGTACCTCATTCCTCGGTAATTGCACTGAAACAGTTTTTCGTTCATTACTTGTAGATTCAACCTAAACCGAAAAGAAACAGTGCAAGTTTTGGAACCTGATTAATATACTGTCTGAGGACATCTCTTCTGCAGTTGAATGTCACTCAACAGTCATAAGGAAACTTTATATGCTTATTTCCATCATCATCATCATCATCATCATCATCATCATCATCATCATCATCATCATCAACAACAACAACAACAACAACATTATCAAGATTTACATTATCATAATTCAAGAGGAACAGTAACAAAAAAAGGGAAAACATGTAAAATTCATGTACTTACAACAAGTTCTGGGCCTGTGTGGCCATCAGCTGTAATGGTCAGCTGTTTTGAACGATGAACAATTACTGACTGGGAATCATCCTGTTTCAAAAAAAGATGCAAACATGTATTTGAGGGAGGGTTAAAAAAAATATTTAGTGCAAAATAAAGTGATTTTTTTTAGATTTTTGGTTTTCATTATAGAAGGCTGTATTGATGTTTTGATGTTTGCCCAGAAGTCTCTGAAATGCAAATTCTGAACAGTTTTTATATCTTTGAATTTCCAAACAAACATTGGAGTTTCCCGCCATGTTGCCCTGGTTACACATGATGCACTTAATACTGTAATAAACTGGTCTATTTCAGAACAAAAAAAAAAAGACCATAGCCCTTTCTACAGCACCAATAATATTGTAGTATTGCTTTAATAATACTTTGCCATTAATTAGTTGAAAGGCTTTTAAAAACAAATAACCAACCTTTTTCTTTTCTTTATCAGTGTTTGACGAAGAAATCTAAAAAAAAAAGATTGCAGAAAATGAGATGTCAAAATAGAATTGCATTTGACTAGCAATGGTCAAAAGCATGCACACATCCTGTGTTTCAACAAAATACTCAATATACACACCTTTTTAACATGTCACAGTATTAACATATTTTGTTCAATATCTTATATTTAATAGCATCCACAGCAAAACATACCGATTTTTGTCAAAAAGCTCCGCATACTCTCGCACGTAGTCTTCTTTGATGCCTGCATCACGGAGGAAGGTTTTCCACCTATGAACAATACAAACCGGGCGATCAACGAGCAAATTTACTGGTGTTTAAGGACCAGCAAAACAAACATTTATCCGCTACCTGAATATCTAAGTGTTGACATTTCTAAAGCCATACTGTAAATCAATGGATGTATTCATTTGAATGACAATAGAAAGGATTTACATACGTACCACGTCAGAGTGCTTTCCGCAGCCATCTTGGATTGCACATGCAGTAATATACCCAGAGATCTTTGCAAGAACAATGGCCGCCATCTTGGATTGCCCAGAGATCTTTGCAGGAAGAATGGCCGCCATCTTGGATTTACGTGTGCACGATTCAAACGAATCCCCTACCAATGCCCCACATTCCTGCGGACAGGAACCACAAAACGCGCGAATCCCCCACCTACTTGGGACTCAAAGAGCTGCCAATAAGGTAATAAATCCCCACCAAAGCCCCACATATCCCGGGGTGGGGGGGGTCGGGGTTTACTTTGACTGGTGCATTTCCAAATGTAGCCAAGTCTGTCATGGACGGTTTGGAACGAACGGAACTATCCGAACGAACGGATGAAGGAGTGTAGCACCTCTTAAGATGTGCTGGCAAAAGAATCTCCACCTCGTTTTTGAATTTTACAATCTTTCCAAAAGTTGTTAATCCAAGTTTTGAAAAAATTGCGTCTTCATCATCTTTTTTGCTAAGCCGTATCATACTTTTACCATCTATGTCTTCGTCTGCAAAACAAATAAGTGGAAATCAATTTTAAGGCGATTTCCACGGCGGACAAAAAGTTCAGCATGTTTAAATTAACATCCCTCTTGTAAAAGAGGAAGATATCAGGTTTTAGAAAGGAAGAGTTTTCTTTGCAAAAGGAAATTTGTTCAAGCAGTCCAAACAAAACAAAAAGGCGGGAAATTGAAGGCACGGGAAAACCGAATTACACAGTACCTTTGAATTTAAGAGCGATTGCCTCTGTAAAGGTCTGACCAATAAAACAATACACGTCTTCGCCGTCCCACGAATCGAGTGGTTTTGCATCGGCAGGGTCTGCAGGTCCAGTAACTTTTGGTGAAAGGCTCACCCTTCGATCTTTTGCCGCCATTTTCTCCACGAAGCGTTGTGCTTCTAAAAGCTTAGTGACCATGCGCTGACTAAATTCGGTACCAGACTCCTCTCGGTCTAAGTTGAAAAATGGTGGCAAAGATGGCGGAAGTAGGTGGAAGAAAAAGAACTTTCGCTGATGCATTTGAATTAGTGGTTTGGGATCGGCAAGATATTTTCGCTTGCAGTTGCTCGGAAAAGTCTTATCGACACGTTCACTGTCCTTGTGAAGAGTGTGGTGGAAAGGCTACCTCGAGAAAAGTCGAAATCGAGCACTGGAAGCGCAATCAGCTTTTGAGGTCAAATTCACGTGAGAACTCAAGCTTCCACGAAAGCAACATGGAAATTGATTCCGTGGGTGCTACTGAAGACAGCAATGCAATCTTCCATTCCAATGATGAAGAACTAAGAGCTGAGGATTTCAAAACTCTCGAACCCGAAGACAGCGCTATTAATTCTTCAGAAAATGAAGATGAAATTCCATCAAATCGATTGGAGAAGACAGTGGTCAAAGCAGTTCTTAAAGCGTTGCAGCTAACTGAAAATACTAAATCTTCACATCACAGTTTTGAAGATATACTTAATTTTGGCAAAGAGTTATTCTGCGAGGGCCTTGGGGAAGAATGTGATATGGACATTGTCAATGCTGTTTGGCCAAGTTCGTGGGAAGAGGCCCAGATCATACTTAAAAGGGCGGGATATGAGGATCCCAGGGAGTACTATATTTGCTTTTGTCGGAAGAAAGCAAAGGGCAGAAAATCTGGTGGACAGAAACATGTTTACAGTGGAAAATGGGACATCATGGAGGGAAAAAAGCAAACTTGTAAACACTGTGGAAGAAAAGGCAAAATCAAGTACTACTATCTTGGACTAGAGACCAAAATAAAGCTTTGGTGTGATGACGTAGAAATGTGCCAGAAATTGATGGCTCATTGGGAGGAAAAGGTTGGAGAGAGAGCATTGTCAGGATTCAGTGGACAATGAAAGACATTTCTTAAACAAAGAAATTTGGGACGGAGATCGCTTTTCAGAGCTGTCTTGGTTCTGGAATCCAGATTCTCAGTGGATCTTACCGGCAAGATGCCCTGAGAACTTTTGTAATGGAGTAGTATCTTCTGATGACATCGAGGCTGCACCACAAGTGGAAGGAACAGAAGAAAAGTTGTTAAAAGTTAAAAGCTTTCTCAGTGTTTTGGCTAATGACCATTACTTTTCACTGCTCAAGGGTCAAGTCTCTCATGAAGTAATGGAGGATGGTGAAGTTCAGACAAAGTTTTGGAGTGGTTTTCATCTTGTTCAAAACCCGACTGAAACTATTTTTCTCAGACTAGACGAAATCAAGCGCAAAGTTATGCTATACCCAAACCATTTTGTTGTGTTGGACTATTCTCGCCCCACCACTCCTTGTACCCCAATTGTACCATGCTTTCCTGAAAAAGATGATGTGGTCAAAGTTCTTGGGGAAGGGGAAGAATGGTTTGGGCAAGTTACATCCGTCTCTGAAAGGAAAAAAACTTGCTAAAGTACAGCCATTGACAGTCAGTACACGATGGCCAGGCCGAAACTTATACATGAAAGAGCCCAGGCTAAGAATCTCAGCTGAAGTTGTGCACTGGGACAGTATACTTCAAGTAGCAAATGGCAGGTGGCACTCTGGAACCTGCTGGGAGTGGCTTTCCTGATGGGTAACACCTTGCATTGTCAGAAGGACTAAATTAATCATACCTAAGAAACTAAAAGGAAGGCAAGCATGACCCATAGTGAACAATGAAAATTTTGTGATTTTTAGCAGTGGGCAAGCAGACAGTTTTTGAAAACCAAGCACCAATTTGATAAGTTTGCTGTTTGTAACTGTAGATAAATTGCACTTGGTGATCTCAAAGTTGTTTTGCTTCAAAACTATCCAAAGTTTGGGATTTCCAATTCAACTTGTATAAACAAAGCTATCCCAATTATTCCACAGGATTGGGGTTATTTTGGGAAATTCTCTTTTCTAAATTTTGATGTGTTTTTGTTCAAAAATTTAAATACAATGTGCCCCCAAATACACCCCAAAATGAATAGTGGTTGGGGTGGATGATTCCCAGGTTTGACCCACACTGGGGTAAAGTAGTCCCACTGTTATTCACAACAACCCAAGTTAGCCCCATGCAATTTATTCCCACTATAAACCTGATTTTGGATCTATATTGGGAAATACTTGTTGGGAAATATGAACCTGACTTTTGTTAACAAATTAAATACCCAACTTTGCCCCTAAAAGAACCCAATGTCAGAAGTTGGGAATTCTCATAACCCAAGTTACACCACAGTTAGACCCAAGTTGGGAACTGACCATTTTTTCCTGTGATAAGCAAATGTTATAATGTGAACAAATGCAACCTACCCTCTTACGAAGTCCTGTGTAGATGTTTGCACTAATTCACTGCATAGAGAATCCTGCCCTACATAACGCCACTCAGAATGTTACAATATCCACTTCAGTTAGCGGAAAGCTAACGGCAGTCCCTTGGTTTACTCTTTTATGCCATATAATATTGCCAATTTCTTGCATTAATTGCTGTTTCAAATGTCTGATCTAATGAAATCATTTCTAACAACACCAAGCATCAAAAATAATTTGGGAAATTCAACTGGTACATGGTCTGAAAGACAGTTATTTAAATTATTGATTGAGTGCCATGAGCTACTGTATGTGGTTCTTGTAAACGTTGAAAGTCAGGTTCTGATGAGAAACTGTTGTTGGTTTTATCGCAAATAATTTATTGCATCTTAAGCTTGTAAAAAGGGTGAAAAATAACAATGGATTTTAAATAATTTGTTACTCAGGTTTTTGTCCAAATAATTTTATATTTATTATCACTCGATTTCAGCAATTTGGATTCCTTCTTAGTATGCCAATCAGCTGAAGAAGTTTTGTTTATGTGGGCATCTGTTATCCTTTAAAAATAAAATGTCTGTGCTCATACCAACAGCATCTTTTACACGTTTGTGATTTGTTATGTATGCTTTATATTCTTCTTGGAAAAGCTCTTCTGCATCCTGCCCTGTGGTGATATTCTTAAGTGATGGTTCCAATTGGTAATTGAATGCTGATGGAATGTTCCTCAGCCGTTGCTCCCTTGATTCTTGGTCTCTTTAGTTAGTCCTATGGAATTTGAGAAAGGTTTTTTTTTTTTTTTTTTTGTATAATCAATCAGTGTTAATATAAGTGGATACACAGAGTCAAAAATTACATTTTTTAATAGTTTTTATTGATTGATAAACATGTGTTACAAATATTAGAAATGTTATCAATATTAATAATAATTACAAACAATAACTACTATTAGATTTACGATTTAAATATTTAGTGTAAAAAAGGAAAATGATTACAATAACAACAAAAACAATGAAAAGGAAAGATACATCTAAGTACAAAGCAGATTTCTAACCACAAACAGATTTTACATCAACAATAATTAAGATCCTTTACAAGCTTCTCCCACTTTTGTAAATGAAATAACACTTTATTTTTTCCCTGGCAATAATTATGTAGCTGGTAACAGTAGCCCAGAACTGTCACTGTACTTCTATGTACAGGTGCACAACACTTGATTTTTCCGACCAACCCCCTAATCTTTTCAGTTGTTCAATGTGCTGTTGATGAAATCTACCACCATTCTTGACTGCCCTGGCGATCACAAATCCCTGCAAAGAAAACATTTGAGATGTCAACTTATGTTGTGGTGGTTGTAGTTGATACATTGTGTGAAGTTGATCGATAACGATATTGATAACTTCGATGTAAAAGTTGGATCACATCAAATCCTGCTCTTAAATGCTGTTCTCACACACCACTGGTAGCCATGCCATGCCGACCGCCACAACAAATCTTCTCTAGAGACTTCATCTATAGCGCCAGAAACAAGTAACTTGGACACTTCATGACTGACAAAATCTACATTCTCAGCAACACTATGATGATTTTGAAAGAATGCCCTCTGTGGCAGAGAAATAAAAGGTAAACTATAGCCATCACTTAGCACATCGAGCACCCACCTGCTGGCCCCAATACTCTTCCAAAAATCAAGTCTCTCCCTCAGCCTTCCTTTCACAGGGATAGCACAGGCTAATTCAATTTCAACAACATTAAATTCAACACAATCAAGCTCACCAGAACAATAACTATCTTCTTCGCACTCGGTAGCAACAAGTTCCCTATTGTTGATTTCCTGAAGACTGTGCCGTACTTCGGGACCACTCGGTTGTTTTTCCCACAACGGATGCTCGGCATTCGCGCGCGAAATGGCCACTTCGGAAGCAACGAAAACAGACTTGCTGTGAATCACGTGCTGTATTGTTGAGGGACTTTCCCGCCGAAACATAGCCACTGGATTTCTCAAGAACCACGCGCCTAGACCGATCGTCCCGCTGGGGAATCTTTTTGTTCTTCCACTTCGTTTGGGCCACCGACTTACGCTTCTCTTCTCTCAATAGTTTACTTTCCTTTATCGCCTTTTTTATGCGTATCTCATCTCCGGAGTCGCTAGCAAGTGGCTCTGCCGTATAACATTCTACAGTATCCCAGCCATATTTATCCGCGAGACAAATATGCTTGTTACGTTCCAATTTCCTTAAGTTCTTTAAAAACTTCAAGTAATCATCACTGATCAACATCAACTCAACTCATCAACTCAACAAGTCCTCTTAAAACAGATCTTATATTATAATGGCGTTCATGTTTCAAGTGTTACATGTTTGCCCTGATTGCCAAAACATAAAATAACACATTTATAAAAATATGACACCATGAAAATTTTGATTGTTTAAAGAGGAATTTGTATGGGAATAGTGACTAGTCTCACTTCTTCTGGCATGGAAAATAAGACTCTGTGACTAATGATTTTGGGTTGTCCACTCTCCTGCTCGTTTTCATGTGCCATACCTGAAAGGTGGCCCCATGAAAATCAAAATTGGACAAGGGAGGTTCTTGTTGAGAAAAAAAACAATGATGTTCAAGGAGCCCTTTTAGTACTGTTTCACTGTTCATGACGCCATTTCTTTAAAGTTGGTTGATTTGCACTATCGTGGCACGTCTTCTGGTGGTGCTGCAAATGCCCACCCAAATTTGTTTTGTATGGGCAGAAACTGCATTCGAACCGCTTTGGCAAGTGGCAACAGTTCAGATGATTGTGCAGGCCATCTAATTTGGGGAACGCCTTATTGTCAGCTGCAATAACAACAAATTACACACTATGTTAAAATTTATGGTGTTACACTGCCGTCAGGGGTGCATAGCTTGTTCTCATCATTAATAACAACAACAACAGTAATAATATTTTATTTATATAGTGCTATTTCTATTGCTATCAAATAGCGCTTTTCATATTATAAACAGGAAACAATTATTTCACAATATTGAAAGGATATATCTAAATAAAAGTTTAATTATAATAATGTATAATTTGATATAATTTAACATATTGTATAATTATAATTAAAAAGTAAAAGATCAATAAAAGAATAAAAAGACCAGTGCTGTAATTAACAGTTACCAACCACTGTGGGCCCTGTCTCACAGCAGCAGGCTTGTTGAACCTGGTTTCACTGGGTTGGATATGCAATTTTGGAATGTTGATGTGGACTCTAGGTGTTGGTTTGGTTTCTACAAAATTGCTGGTTTGGAGTGCACTCACCAGATGGTAGTACTTGTCTGAGATATTAAACTTCTGCTATTCTCAGATTCCAATAATGGATGTTGTCTTGGAATGTCAGAGTTTGATCTGTTTCTTTGTTTATGTCTTCCTCTTTTCCTAAGGCGTTCAAGATCACAGAATTCATAGTCTTTATTTTATCTAATTGTCTTGAGAGTTGCTCCGCAATTGCTTTCCATTCTGTGATCTCTGGAGCCTAAGTCTTAGCCAGAGATGGCTTTGACATTTGATACCTTGATTTCAGTGTCCCTTGTATGATCTCCTGACTGCCTTGAAGTGTTTCAATTCTGCCTTGGACATTGTTTCTAACGGTTTGGCACCAGCTTTCAAAGATATAGATTATACTAAACTGTGTGTGATCTCCTGTTTATTCCAAGAATTTGAGACTTACAGGACTCTGATTAAAGACATACACAATGAGGATTAATTATCATAATTTACAGTTGATTTACCAATTTCATTACACCTGGTGCTGGCTTTTTATAAAACTTGGCCACTGAAAGAGGGCCCAGTCGGCTCCTGTAATTTTAGGTCATCGAGCTTTAATTGTTCAAATTATGTTCCAAAATTATTTTCCTGTTATTGCCAATTTTTTGCATTGCTGTTTCAAATATCTTACCTAATGAAATCATTTCTAACAACACCAAGCATAAAAAATAACCTAACTGGTTTTTGTAAATGTTAAAATTCGTTGTTTCAGGTTCTGATGATGAACTGTTTTCTGTGTTATCACAAGTAATTTAAAGCATCTAAGCTTGTAAAAAGGGTACAAAATTAATTAATGGAAATTAAATAACTTGTTACTCAGGTTTTTGTCCAAATATTTTTATTATCAGCATGGATTCCTTATTTATAAGCCAATCAGCTGAAGAATGTTTTGCTTATGTGGGCATATGTTATCCTTTAAACATGAAATGTCAGTGCTCATACCAACAGCATCTTAAACACGTTTGTGATTTCTGAGGAATTGTTCATATTCCCCTTTATAGAGCTGTTCCGCTTCCTGTACTGTTGTAATGTTTTGCAGTGGTGGTTCCAATCTGTAATTGTATGTAGATGGTATGCTCCTTAGCTGGGCCTCTCGTGTTGCTTGGTCTCTTAGTCCTATGGAATAAAGGTTCTCGGTTATTTGTTCAATCAATCAGTCCTGTTGATATACATGTAAGGGGACATAAATAGTCATAAATACCTGGTAACAGTAGTCCAGAACTGTCACTATACTTTTCAACGATGCGTTGGATATATAGGTGTACCACACTCTATTTCTCTGACCAACCCCCTAATCTTTTAGGTTGTTCGACATGCTGTTGATCAAAGCGACCGCCATTCTCAATAGCCCTGGCAATCACAAATCTTGTTTCAAATCCCTGCAAAGAAAGCATTTGAGATATGATATCTTGTTGTGGTGGTGGTTGTTGATACATATGTCTTGAGCTTTCCAATTCATCTTTTTATAGCATTTGCATAACTGTTTCACTCACTGATCTATAACTTCGATGCGAGAGTTGGACAGCTTCAAAACCAGCTCTTAAAATGCTGGTTTTCATATGTTTCCCCAGCATTCCGGTGTTCATGGGCTTGTCCTAGGGATTTTCAAAACATACAATATTCAAATAAAAAAAAGTGTTTTCCATTATTCATTACCAATATATTCTGTAATTTGAGGGGCACAAGAAAGTGGCCCCCAAAAAGATATTTGAACTTCTTTGTGCAGTCTTTTCAGTGAGAAATCAATGCCTCGTCAAATGGTTAATCTTCTGCTGTACAGCCTCGTACAGACTTAATATCTGAGAAGATCAGGAGACCAATTTCCTTAAAGTTTAAAAATTTTAAGTGAATATCACAGATCAACATCAACTAAACCATTCAACTCAACAAGTCCTCTTAAAACAGTTATTATAATGGCATTCATGCATCAAGCTTTAAATGTTTGCCCTGATTGCCAAAACATGGATATAGTAACACAGTTAAATAAAATATGGCGCCATGGAAAGTGATTTTTTAAAGAGGAATTTGTATGGGAATAGCGACTGGTCTCCCTTTAACTGGCATGGAAAAGAAGTCTCCATGAGTCATGAGTGTGGCTTGTCCACTCCAGCTTTTCTTGTTATGCCATAGCTGAAAGGTGGGCCCATGAAATTAATCAAATTTGGACAAAGGAGGTCCCTTGTGAAATAAATTGTTGTCATTAAGTGGTCCAAGGAATCCTCCCCCAACCTACAACTGTATTACCCAGGGATGCTTTTATTAATTATTGGTTACTGAAACCATGATCTACATCTGCTGTTTGAAATGGCAACAGCAGCAAGATCTCTGCTAACACAAATGATAATAGAATGGGGAATGGTGCTTCTGTATTAAACTTTAGATGGAGAGGACAATTATTGGGTATTGCTGAATTTTGACAGGGTTTTTTTAGGTGGTTTACTCGTTTGTTCCTTGTCAATAACAGCTTTTTCCCAGTCATAATCAGAACCAGCAAATGACAACCCTCTTAAGGGAAAGACTGAACACGAAGCATGCCTGGCATTCTTTGTGTCTTTGAAAACCTCCTATTTATGTTGTCAATTAGCTCTTTGCCCTTTACATACACTTTCTTTTAAATTTTATCTGAAAACGTTGCTACAGTTGTTCATTTTGTTTTCTTGGTACATGAGCTCATTGTCGTCAGTGGCCTTGACTGCTGACAAGACATTGGAAAGGTTTGGACCATCATCTTTTTGTTTCTGTAGTTTTTGAATGGTTGGCCCAATTGCAGGGGCAATTGATGATCCATCCAAATCCTTTTCCCGTAAAAATTATACAAAAGCAACAGAATAAGACACCTTTGATGTTGCAGTACTTAAATAAAAAGTTGCTCTTAACAAATTGTCAAGTAAAATATGGTAAATTACAAAACACAATAAGCCAGGCAGTGTGTGGGACGCAAGACATCCTTTATTAATTAATTAATGTTTTGCAGTGGTGGTTCCAATCTGTAATTGTATGTAGATGGTATGCTCCTTAGCTGGGCCTATCGTGTTGCTTGGTCTCTTAGTCCTATGGAATAAAGGTTCTCGGTTATTTGTTCAATCAATCAGTCCTGTTGATATACATGAAAGGGGATAAAAAATAGTCATAAATACCTGGTAACAGTAGTCCAGAACTGTCACCATACTTTTCAATGATGCGTTTGATATATAGGTGTACCACACTCGATTTCTCTGACCAACCCCCTAATCTTTTAGGTTGTTCGACCTGCTGTTGATCAAAGCGACCGCCATTCTCAATAGCCCTGGCAATCACAAATCTTGTTTCAAATCCCTGCAAAGAAAGCATTTGAGATATGATATTTTGTTGTGGTGGTGGTGGTTGATACATATGTCTTGAGCTTTCCAATTCATCTTTTTATAGCATTTGCATAACTGTTTCACTCACTGATCTATAACTTCGATGCGAGAATTGGACAGCTTCAAAACCAGCTCTTAAATTGCTGGTTTTCATATGTTTCCCCAGCATTCCGGTGTTCATGGGCTTGTCCTAGGGATTTTCAAAACATACAATATTCAAATAAAAAAAGTGTTTTCCATTATTCATTACCAATATATTCTGTAATTTGAGGGGCACAAGAAAGTGGCCCCCAAAAAGATATTTGAACTTCTTTGTGCATTCCTTTTCAGTGAGAAATCAATGCCTCGTCAAATGGTTATGTAACGTGTATTAATCTTCTGCTGTACAGACTTAATATCTGAGAAGATAATAATAATAATAATAATAATAATAATAATAATAATGGCACTTCGGGCAGTATATCCACAGAGTGGCTCTTCGCCTGACCGATGGGTATCCACGCTTTATCAGAGTTTCCATAATCTCATGCGTTGGTTTATTTTCTATGTGGGAAAAAAAGAAATGAAAACTTTCTGTTACAGCTGCGCCAATGTTTAAGAGACAAGAACGCACGTCACAACGAAAGAACTTCAACAGCAGTTTTTAATGCAACCAAGATGGCTGACATATAACACATACAGAACATGTGGCGCGAAAACATGCGCGCGCATACTACAATACTAATGCCGCAGGCACTGCCTGCTGGCGCAACCTCTTCTCACCTTTAAATGGTAGCGAACTGACAAACTGTAGTTGTACACAGGCTTGAAATACATGGGCAATAAAAATATGAACTTAAACGACGAAAACTGCATGTCAATTAAGACAGACTAACCAAATGTCTCAGTCTCTAGTAGTACCTTGTGAAAGTGTAAACCTAAAACTAAACTGTGGATCTAAAGGTACCACACGCAGGTTAAAATCTAACATAGTCCTGCAAGTGTGAAGGAGGTCTGCACTGCCTTTGAGGTCTTGAAGCTGGGTGATCAGGAAAGTTGGGAGGAGACAACAATGGTTGATCTGTGACTGCAACACTTGTGCTTGACTCGTCTTGAACAGCGACTGGGGAAGGTGAGCGACTGATGGTATCAAGTGGTGTGTCATCACTGGTGAAGGACGGGACTTGTTCCTCGTCAGACGGAATGGTGATGAGTTCTGGAGGTGCAGGGGGAGGTAACACAGGATGTACCGGGGCTGGGGACACCGCAGGAGTTACTGGAGGCTCGACGTCCATGTCTGGAGGGGCTGAAGGACCTGGGAGGCTGGGCACAATGATGGAAGAGGGAACGGAATAGCACTCGGACAGCTTGACTTTGTAAGAAGTGGCTCTGAGTTGTGAGCCACGAAACTTCTTTACAAAACACCAAGGGGTGTCGATGGAGACAACGACATAGCGATCACGAGCGCGTGACTTGTCCTTATCAGAGAAGAGGTAGACAATATCTCCAACTTGTAGAGGTGGCGTGTTTGCGACAAGACCGCGGGGGTTCTTGGACTTCTCGCTATAGGCGTGGTTAGTAGAGCGATGTTTGTGCCTATCGAGTATGAGTTGGTAATCAGACAACGGCAACTGCTCATGGGTGAATTGGTTGCGTTGGGTCCACAACTCGAGAGAAGAAAGACCCGAGAAACGAAGGCGGGAGTTAAGACGTGCGGTAGCCAGAGCGAGGCCAACTTCGCCTACTGGTCCTCCACCTGGTTCTTGTCGGAGGAGCTCTTCTTCAAGTTCGCGGACTGCCTTCTCGGCGACAGGGTTGTGGTTCTTATTCTTAATACGGCCGACATCGATTGAGACGTTTAAATGTTCGAGCGAGTCGTTGTTGCTCAGGGATGAAAAACCAGGAGCAGGATCAACACGTATAACAGCTCTAGGACCATCAAGAGGGTGTAAACCGACGATTAGTTTTGTGAGGGCATCGCGTAGAGTGTCATGCTTTTCGTCCGGTATCAAGCAAGATGCAGTAAGTGACGTGGAGCATTCTCTAAGAACAAGGATGAACTGACGGTGGCGCTTGATTACGTCAGCGGCAAAGGAGATTCCTATCACTTCGGGAGGGTCATCAGAGGATTGGGATACCAAGGTGCTCGGAAACGACTGGAGTGAAGCGCACGTGTGACAGGCAGATGTAACGCAGGAAATGGCATCGCTCATGTCGAGGGCAAAGAACTGTCGTTGGAACACCATTTGGAGCTGATGGCGGGAAGGATGGTTTAGTTTGATGTGGAGGGCAGTTAGAAGACCATCCAGTACAGAACGGGGCACAACAATTGCTTCGGAAACAGGAACGAATGGCATGGAGTGTTTGACTACGAGGACTCCGTCACGAGCAATGGAGGTGCAGCTGAGATACCGCTTAACGTCGCGAATATTGGTGATCTTCTTTGACGGGCGAGTGCCTTGTTTGAGGTGGGCATGCACCCTTCGGAGGTCGGGGCAGTCGTTCTGGATCTGTAGCCATGCTGACCTTGTGGTGAACGGGAGGTTGGACTTCTTGTCGAGAATGTCCTGAATCGAAACGCTACGCACGACTGAGTCTTCCATTTCGTTGACGAAGGTGCAAATTTGGCATTTAGGCTCACTGCAGTCGGGGGCATTGCGACTGGTGAAGTCAGACGGAAGGTTGGCTTTACCAGCCAAATGTTGAAGACTGACTTGGTAACGGCTTACAGTCGTGAGGAAGGAAGTTACTCGGGGGCTGGCCGAGAATTCACCGCGACATAACTTTTCAATTGCTTGAACGCACGGTTTGCTGTCAGTTAATACAGTCGTAGGCTGTTGCGACTGAATGATGAATGGAGCGAAGTGTTTGACAGCAGCAGCAATAGATAATGCTTCGACCTCGCAGGGGAGCCAGGTGACTTGGTGTTTCCGCAACTTGGCGCTGTAGAAGCCAGCAAGGGAAAGATGACTTTCACGGGTAACATACAATGTAGCACCAAGGCCTCTCTTGGTGACTGAGCCATCGGTGACTATCCAAAGAGTGTCAGAAGGACGTGGTAGGACTATGGATTTGTGTTTGGACAGATACTCCTGGGCACGCTTGAACCTGAAGGTGAGGTTCTCATCCCAAAGCAGCTTGTCGTTAGACTGGAGGCCCGTGAGGGTGCTCTCGAGGGGGTCCACTATGTCCGAGCAGTTTGGGAGTACGCGACTGAGGACTTTATAGGCTCCAATGAAGGAACGTAGGCCTTTCACACTTTGGGGAGGAGGGCATGATTGCAAGACGGCAATACGATGAGGGCTGGCTGATAGACGGCCTTGAGACCAGATCCCGCCAAGGATGGTGGTAGACTTTGGACAGATGACAGTCTTCGTAGGGGACAAACGGAGGTTACAACGATCAAGCGCCTCCAGTACCCGTCTCCAGTTGGTCAAGAGGGTTTCGGGTGTATCGCCGCCACAGTACAGGTCGTCTGCGAGTTTAGCCACGCAGCCTTCTTGAATTAAGTCACCCAGAACACGACACATCATTTCCTCGAGTGCGGTCTCGGAGCCAGGCATCCCCATTGCTGATCTTGTGTATACACGGATTCCACGGAAGGGGGTGGCTACACCACAGTACTTTAGAGAAGACTGGGAGAGAGGTATCTGGTAGAATGCTCGGGTGAGATCAGTTTGGATCATGTAGCGCCATGGTGTGATAGTGCGCAGGGTTGTGTCGACGTCTGGCATTAGAGATGGCTGCGGTTTACTGTAGCGTGCTACGTCGGCAAATGCGGTCACGAGTCGGTGACCACCTGAAGGCTTTTTTACAAGAAATGAAGGATTAAGATACTCAACGGTTATGCCCAGATCCTTGGGGCGACGGAAGACCTGGGCCTGTTCCAGCTCGTCAAACTTAGCTTGGAGTTCTACCAGTTGGTTGCGAGAGTACTGAGGTACGCGGCCTTTCCGTTGTGGAGGCTGTACGGGGCCTATATTCACAGTTGCTTGGATGGGACCAGCAGCACCATTGTAACCGGCTATGTCGGGGTTGAAGACTCTGTCGTATGACTGCAGCAGCTGTTGAAACTTGAGACGGGTTTCATCTGGCAGCAATTTGTCCGGGTCTAAGGACACGGAAGACGAGAAGGGAGGTAGACTGTGTGGCTTCACTGGAATTGACTTAGTGGTGGATGCTGGGTTGGGGGTCGGTGACGGTGTTTCTGCTGTGGGTAGAATCTCGCTGAGGTGCTCGTGGCGACCTATGGCTTTCGGCTCGTTGGAAGTGTTGGTTAAGCGGATTTTGGATCCGACAGCTTCTACAACTTGAGGTTCAGGCCAAATGCAGGTGGGTTTGGTGTGTTTCGATATTGGGGTGTCTGTGCGCGGTTGAAGTGCTAGTACGCAATCGTCACCTAGGTCGGAAGGGACGTCCAGTTCCAAGTATTCACCAGGCCAAACAACGGTTGCGGAGGAGGAAGCGCGTAGGAGGTAACTTTGTGCACGTCGCACAGCATGAGAGCCAGTTGAATCACTATCGGGGTCATAATGTATGACCTCAGAGTCCTGAATACGTACTTGGCACAAAGCGGGACGGACGGTGATGTCGTTAGCAATAAGGAAGGGTGTGCCAGCCAGGACGTCTACGTCTAAGTCGTCAACAACGAGGGCGTCAAGACCGAGTTGTTTGTCTGCTCGGGATAAGATGAGGTGAGTTTCCCCGGCTACAGCTGAGGGAGTCATGCCGTCGGCTTGTAAAGCTTGCTGGGAAGACTTTACAATGGTTGCACCAATTGAACGGGCCACGGATGACTTGATCATACTAGTCTCTGCACCTGTGTCTAGGGTCAGTCGGAGTGGATGCTGTTTGTAAAAAGCCTTAAAGTGGGGTGACTGTTTAGTGCTGACACGGCGTGAAACTGTACGAGCTGTAGTGTGTGGAGGGGGGTCGTCCTCGTCGGGGAAGGCTGAGGGCACATAGTCTGAGTAGTCAGGTTCCTCGTCGTCAAGGGTAGAGGTAAGGCGAGAACGAGAAAGGTAAGTACGGTCCTCCGGAGGTAAATATGAGCATGCACTTAAGAAGTGCTGGTCGTTGCGACCAGCTTGTTTACATAAAGGACAGGACCTTGGTCGCCTCGGAGGCCATGGTTGTGCAGAAGACTTAACGGAGGGGCGAGGAGGTGGCTGCCTGAACCGTGAAGCAGTGGTTCGGAGAACTTTGGTGTCGGCGTTGGAGCGAATCTCATCGAGAAGAGAGTCTAGCGCCTGCGAGATTTCAGGTTTTAAGGAAGCAAGTGTTCTTGATCTTAACTCAGTTCCGTAGCGCTGCTTGACAAGGGCAGGTAGATCGTTATGAATGAGTCTTAGCCAGGTTAAAACCACGAAATTCTCAAGTGTGGGTGACAGTTCCTCATCAACAGTAATGACTTCCCCATGGTGGGTTATGTTGCCATTTGCAACAAGCAAATTATCTTCAGTGAAGGACATTAACCGTTGAAACAAGTCTTCAGGGCGTTCATCAACTTCGAGTTTAATGTTAGAGAAATCTAGAAAATGAGCACCCGTGGACTGAAAGCCAAAGTGGGACCTTATTGCTTGCCAAATGGACTTGACTGAAGTGGTATTCTTCACAATGGTATTGCGTGAAATAACGGGGCAAAAATTTGCTATCTGACCTAACATGAGTTCAAGGTGTACGTTCTTCTGTGCGGCGGTACGTCG
This sequence comes from Oculina patagonica, assembly GCF_052425735.1. Taxonomy (NCBI): domain Eukaryota; kingdom Metazoa; phylum Cnidaria; class Anthozoa; order Scleractinia; family Oculinidae; genus Oculina; species Oculina patagonica. Next base: position 6,310,883 of record NC_135764.1, read on the forward strand.
GCGAGTTGATGGGACGTCTTCCCCATCGGTAGTGAGCCCTCTATTGGGGGCAGTGGACGACTTTTTCTGCCATGTAAAATTGTCTGCTAAAAACGGGGCGAAATTAGCGTCTAAAGACAGGGAATACTGAAGATTCTGGCGCCAGGCTTCAAATGATGTGATACTTTCATTCTTTGTTAGGGACCACTGTTTCGGGGCTCTATTTGAATGCATGTTTAACACAGTAACAGTAAGGAACAGTGAGGTTATACTTTCCTTACGATGAGACGGCTGTTCAGAGTTCACTCGACCATAGGATAGGTAGACTCGTTGTTGCTTGGACCAGCGAGACGACACTCAGGCTCTTGAGGACGTGGATTAATCGTCGCTGCCACCACGCCAATGTTTAAGAGACAAGAACGCACGTCACAACGAAAGAACTTCAACAGCAGTTTTTAATGCAACCAAGATGGCTGACATATAAAACATACAGAACATGTGGCGCGAAAACATGCGCGCGCATACTACAATACTAATGCCGCAGGCACTGCCTGCTGGCGCTGACAAGTTAAGGAGACCAATTTCCTTAAAGTTTAAAAATTTTAAGTGAATATCACAGATCAACATCAACTAAACCATTCAACTCAACAAGTCCTCTTAAAACAGCAGCAAGATCTCTGCTAACACAAATAATACTAGAATGGGGAATGGTGCTTCCCTATTAAACTCCAGATGGAGAGGACAATTATTGGGTATTGCTGAATTTTGACAGGGTTTTTTAGGTGGTTTACTCGTTTGTTCCTTGTCAATAACAGCTTTTTCCCAGTCATAATCAGAACCAGCAAATGGCATTCTTTGTGTCTTTGAAAACCTCATATTTATGTTGTCATTTAGCCCTTTGCCCTTTACATACACTTTCTTTTAAATTTTATCTGAAAGCGTTGCTACAGTTGTTCATTTTGTTTTCTTGGTACATGAGCTCATTGTCGTCAGTGGCCTTGACTGCTGACAAGACATTGGAAAGGTTTGGACCATCATCATCTTTTTTGTTTCTGTAGTTTTTGAATGGTTGGACCAATTGCAGGGGCAATTGATGATCCATCCAAATCCTTTTCCCATAAAAATTATTCAAAAACAACACAATAAGACACCTTTGATGTTGCAGTACTTAAATAAAAAGGTTGCTCTTAACAAATTGTCAAGTAAAATATGGTAAATTACAAAACACAATAAGCCAGGCAGTGTGTGGGATGCAAGACATCCTTTATTAATTAACCCGGTTTTCTTGACTAAGTTCAAAAATACTCTTATTTAAATATACATGAAAATACTCCAGGACAAGAAACATAACACAATAAACTTACTAAAAAAAATAACTTCATTCTAAAACACCAAAGAAATATTGTTGTTATCCATAATAATCAGATAAGCTGTCATGTTACTGTAAGTGTCGATAACACAGCTTCTGGGAGGTAGAGGAGGGAGCTCCCTGTTGGCTAGTTCCATTTTGGCTTACAGGATAATCTTGTGTTGTTCTCGGATTTACTTTATGACCTGGCACTTTGTACTATTTCTTGCAAGGACTACTGCTTTGGTTCAGTGCTCTTTCTCTTTTTTTCTTTGTTGGTAAATCTCCTTGTCGACGGAACAGCAGAGAACAATTTATCCTGATTTCTGGTGTAGTTTCCCAGGCCATTGCCTTTCTTGCCATCATGATAGTGACAACGGCAAACCCTTGAATGCTTACTTGGTTTCCTATCTTCTCTTCTGTGAACAAAAAATAAATATTTATTAGAAGAAGAAAAGTTGTCAAATTTTGGAATAACTGATGTACAAAGGTTTACGTGTTATCTACATTATAAATTGCCACATAACAGACTAACTGTCTACAAATTAAGAGTATTTAAAAAGGAAGTCTGTGTTTCAAGTTGGAGGCTTAATCTGGTAAACACCACAAAGTACATTGTATGAGTAAGATTTACTGACATGTAATGGCAGTCAGAGAACTGAGAAAGAACAAGACACATATTTGCGTGAACTTGTTTTTTTTTTAGAACAATTTGACACTGTTTATGTCGTTTTACCGCTCCTTTTTCATGAAAAGAAATCAATATAGATTTAATTATTTGTCTTCCTGTTTAAGTATTGATAAATATCACAAGGGAGGAATTTGGCAAAGCTTGATGTAACACATATGACCACAAAACAATCGAAAAAGAAAGGTTTACCCTGGGAACAAACAACCACAAAGCAAAACCGAAAAAATTGCTCTGTCACAGTATAATAGAGCCCTGTTATACGTATATTACTTAATGCTAAAAATGAAGCAATTTCTACTTCTACGAAATGATCGGCAAATTAGTCAAACAACTTTGAGTTTGCATGGGTTTTTGTTTATGCTGCTGTCACAAACAATGAATCATCAACTTTGGTTACACCATAGCTAATATTCAGTTAGTTTGTAGATAATATAGACATTTAGCACCAGGTTTTTTCCGAGAACGGCGAACCGCAAACTGCAGTTTGCGGTTAGGCGTTTGCCGTTAGAGGTACAGTTGGTTTTGGGCTTTTAGCTTGGCGTTTTCGTAAGTGACGGCAAAAATGGAATTCTGGGTAATCTGAAGGAAAATGGCGGCCGCAGCAGGGTACGTTGGCCTGAAGGTTTTTATAGGATTCATGCTTAAAATATACGTTTTTTAAAACAAAAATAACAGTATAAACTAACTACGACTTTTTTCCACAGGCGGAATTTAAATGACATCATGACCGTTATGTTTTACGATGATTCAGACGACAGTTCAAGCAGCGATGAAGATGACCTCGATTTACTTTTATTTGATTTTTTGTTTCCTTTGAAAACCGGTGGTGATAACGTCCCGAAACTCAACCTCAAGGACGTTAGCGAAGACCAGTGTGAACGGATGTTTAGGTATGTGAGCTGATGCCACTTGTTTTTCGCGCACGTTTTCTTTAAAAATTCATTATTTGTTGTTGTTGTTTCTGCTCGTGTTCATTAGGTTTCAAAAAGAGGATATGCCACGCCTCCTCGATGCGCTGGAAATACCAGAATACTATATTTGTAGCCAAAGAACCAATGCAACCGGGATGGAAGCACTCATGATACTCTTGGGAAGACTTGCATATCCTAATAGATGGTGTGACCTAGTGACAATTTTTGGAAGAACCGAATCTGAACTTAGTCTTATTTTTAACAAGGTGATTTATTGCAATCAGAAAATACACTGTTAATCATAGTTGCATGACTTACAACGACTGTAAATAATCATAATATGATCGATTCTTTTCTAGATTGTTGATGACCTTCACGATCGCTTCAGTAATCTGCTTGATACTTTAGATCTTGTATGGCTTGATCCAGAACTTTTTTCCCAAACTATACACACAAAAGGTGCTCCTCTGGAACAGTGCTGGGGATTTATTGACGGCACTCCGAGGCCTATTGCCCGCCCAACCCGCAGTCAGCATATCATGTATAGTGGCCATAAAAGAACTCACTGTATAAAGTTCCAGGTATCATAATGCATTTATCAATATATTGATGAAGCTTAAGGAAGTGCATGAAAAATTATGTTCTAGATTTTCATTGATGTTCATCCCTGTTAAAAGATTGATTTATGATCATGACTCCACCTATACCCTGCTCCTTCTCCCAGTTGCTTAAAATTGAAACTTAAGGACACTGTAACAGAGTCATAGTAGATGAAATCAAACATATCATTGAATGAATTCATTTAAATCAATCAATACATATAGCATATTTGTTTAATCGAAAAAATCAAGTAAACATGAGTGTGACTCTTTTTTTTTTACAGTCAGTCCAAGCCCCCAATGGGCTAATAGCCCATATGTTTGGGCCAATAGAAGGCAGGAGGCATGACGCATTTATGCTGGGTGCAAGTGGTCTGGCTACCAAACTGCGAAGATTTCAAAGGCCAAGTGGAGAGCCATATGTAATCTATGGTGATCCTGCATATGGGCTTGCACTCAATATTCTATCCCCATTTAGGGGGGCAAATTTAACAGATGATCAGCAGGAATTTAATGCCCGGATGAGTAAATTAAGAGTGAGTGTTGAGTGGGGTTTTGGCAAAATTTGCCAAAATTTTGCCTGTTTAGATTTCGAAAAAAATTTGAAAGTCCTGCTTCAGCCTGTTGCCAAATACTACTTGGTTGCTACTATTTTAACTAACTGTCACACTTGTTTGTATGGCTCTCAAACCAGCACTTATTTTGACTTGGAACCCCCCTTATTGGAGACTTATCTCTCGAATCGTTAGTCCAAGGTTTTATTTATCACCTCCAAGGATAACCTTAAAAACTGGTTCTTGTTACTCATTTGCACAACTGACTTAAGTTTCATAACTCTTGAAAAGACTACAGCTCAATATTGTAAATGTTTAAATCAGGCTGTAAAAATATAATGCCTCGATGTGCTCTGATTAAAAAAGTTACTTTTTGACAGTGAATGATTTGTTGCTTCCAGACCATTTCAAATGGATACATTTTTCAAGCAAACAATACACTGGAAACAATGAATTACTTATTGCTGTAAGCAACTTTTTTAAATGAGCAGTTTTTTTTTGAAAACTAAAGATATTTCATTCATGCCAATATATGTTTCCACTTCATGTGGTACTGTACTTGAGGTCTAGGTAGTTGTTAATTACATAATTGTGGAAAATGCAATAGCAATGTGGTCAGTATACATGTACAGGATTTACCAGTTAAGGCCAAATTTATTTATCACAACTTTTCAAGACCTGTAAGTCCTTAAGGTATCAATAAATACCAAGTAAAAGTAATACAAACTTCTTCAAAAATAGAGATTCTTTTATCAATACAAATGCTACTAAAAATGGGCCAAAATTAACTGCACTTCATTTGACCTAAATTCTCCTCAAAACAAAAATGGAGCAGACTTGTATGTTCTCATTTGCTGGATTATTGTAAAGGATTGTATGTTAGCAAGCATGAAGAAAACCTGGACAACTCAGCACTCAGCAATGAGAAATCACACATATGAAAGCTAAAGCCTGTCCTTAAGAAGTGCTAACATGGCCTTCCTTTCCTCCAGCTCAAGATGTATCTTAGCCTTCCTTTCTTCAGCCTCTGCCTCATACTTCTTCTGTTGAAACTCTAGTTCCATCTTCCTTAACTCAAGTTCTTTTTCTTTGAGCTCAGCTTTCTGGTTGTATTTGTTTGCAAGCATTTCCATTGCTGACTGCTTGGTTGCTCTATGCTGAATTTTCTTTCTAGGCCCTATACAGCAAAAAAAATCAATGGAAAAGCTGAAAAGTCTGTTTGTTGCAAACATTTTCACTATTAATCACTATTATTCAATATAACTTTTACATCATAATACCAAATTTCTTAAAGCCTGCAAAATAATGCAGCTCCCCTAAATTAATGTGTATAATTTTCATAAGTTATGCCTGACAAACATGGCCATTGAGACAGGCATTTATTTAGCTGTTTGCATGAGTAACCTCCAATGTTTCTCTCACCTTTTTTGCCTTTGCTGCTGCTAGGACAGGCACTAGCAATGGTGGTGTCAGAACCTTCTCCAGAGCTACTACTGCTTTCATCCTCACTTTCCATGACACTGTTCCTCCTCTCTAGAGCAATTTACAACATATGTTACATAAGTGAGGGTTTTACTATCTACCATCAGGGGAGGGCAATATTATACACTGAAAATACAAGTTTTGTTACACTCTCTTTCTGTTTATAAAATCAATGTAAATTTTTAGATTTCTCCTTGATTTATATAAATTTCAAATTTTTTTGACTCCTCTCAAACCCTGCATTATTTTCAAGAATGCCCCCAATTTTTTCAAACCTTCGTACCCTTCCCCCCTCCCCCCAACAAAATAGATGTCGAATGCTCCTTGTGCAATGTAAATTTAGCTGATTTGTTATGGGTTCATATTACAGGCAAACCAAGAACAGAATAGAAAATGCCTACTTGCTATTCCATTAAGGGCAGCTGCACGCATTTCCATGGCTTTTTGCTTCTCCTCTTTTTCCTTCTTTTTTTGTTTTCTTTTTTCTTTCTTTTTTGGTCCTGCATGTCTCTTGTATAAGTTGAGATGTCCTCCAAAAGCTGCATGAGGTTGCTGTATTCTTCGGTTCCAGATCTGATCACCAGGTAAATTAGAAAATAAAATTATAATTGAATGACGAACTTCAGCCAAAAACAACAACAAAATGGCACATTTTATATTAAAAACTTGGTTTGTGGGCCATTTGTTTGGGGATACATGTCATGGCATGTTTCCTTAGTAAAAAAAATCATTTCCCTCTAATATATTACGTCGAACACAGCGAATAGCAAGAGGGCAAAGTGAGGCTGATGTTTATAGCAAACATAAATAATTTGAGAAGCAATAATTAAATTCAGTTAACTGCACACATACTTGTGTGCATGTGTATCAAAATAGGAAATAATTTATGTAAGTTATGTACAGTGACGAAGCTGTGAAATGATGGCTGTCTGACAAGGCAAGGAATCACGATTTTGTTGGATTTTGAAATCAACAAGCACACATGCAAACACTCAAACCATACGAAGTCATACAAAGCTTACTTTTTCAGTGATTTTTTGTCCTCTTCGTTATATTTGGTGTGGAGTCTGTCCATTCGCTCTCGGCAAGCCCTTCCTGACAATTCCACTTGGTTATCATCAGTGGAGAAGGCTTGGCTGAGGACTACAGCGATCACTTCCCAATCCGAAGGAGAATTCGGTCGCCTTGCTGCCACCTCTGTTGCCAGCTGAAGATTATTTGCCACAGTAGGCCAGTGAAATGGAGCCATATTTATGTCAAAACAACAACACTGTATAATTTTCATTGCATTTCTTCTCAAAAGCTGCATGAAATGGACAATAGACAAGTAAACTAATGGTTGTTGCCGTAACCACAAACACGTGAAAGACAGTCGCCATTTTGTTTTTCATTCATTCTCACGCCTTCAGTTCAAATGACTGAAACTCGAAAAGATTTCGTCGTTGAATGCTAGCAAGTTGTCACATAATGAGAAAAAGAATGTAAAAACCTTATTTTTATCCGTAAACGTGGGATTGTAAAATAAAAATAGTCTAAAAACTCTGCCGTATTTCACTCACCGCAAGCAGCTGTTTCTCCCGTCGAAACGTGAACCGCTGACGACAAACGTGACGGCAAAGCCAAAGTCACGTGACTTCCTGAGGTTTGCGGTTTGCGGTACTCTCAAAAAAACCTGGTGCTAAATGTCGCTAATAAAACAAATTATAATCATTGGATGAACTTTATTTTTTAAATTTAAATATTGAAATATTTTTGCAACGTAACTCAAACAATTAAAGCATTGTTCTTTCTTTCTTTCTTTTTTAAATTTTTACAATCTGATACAAGTTTACAATATCACTCCTCAAGCAACCACCAAAACACCTTCACCACTTCACTGACTTATCAAGGTGCAAATAAAGGATTTATAAGCTTACATTTCGATCATATTTGGGGCGTATTACAAAGGTGATTTCATTACAATAAAATGGCTAGAACGACTTAAACACAACAGAATAAAAAAAGGCTAAAACTTGAATTGTCCGTAGGGATCTGGGAGATCACTGACTGTAAAAACATTGTCTGAAAGGTTATTTGCTGTCCGCGTGTGATAAGTCTGAGCTATTTTGAGAACGAATACAACTAAGCATTGAATAAAAATCACGTGTTTGATTACTCAATCAATAAAATGATCAACTAACTTGCAGTTAATGTTTAAATGAAAAGAAATATTATTGCTCGTCACACCTCCAGTGGTGAGACACAGCAACATAGTTAGGTTCAATGTGAGATCCTTAAGCAGTACTAAACTTAATGCTTCAAAAGTTTTCAAACAATCTAACACAACTTTAACGTCCCACACTTCGCAATATTTGGGAAGGGATGGCTTTAATTCAAACATCCCTTTCTTGCAGCGAACGACCAATTGGAATCTTAAGAGTAATGGCCAGGTTTGCCTGAAGAACATTGACTCCTTTTATCAGAGTTGCTAATTTTACTGGATTTTCCAGACCTGGAAAGTCATGGAATTTAAGTGTGGGTCATTGATTGTCCATAATAAATTAGGCAGGTTATTTTTTGTGAAGATAAAAAAAAAAAAAAATGTACCCGAAATCAAGATATTTCCCAAGAAAAATGATCAAACTTACGTCATGGAAAAGGTCATGGAAAGTCATGGAATTTCAAAAGCTCAAAAGAGTACGATCCCTGTATAGTGCCAGGACTCCTTTGCATGGCTAAACAAATTACATGATATACCAATGATGCAATTTTCTTTATGAAGAGTCGTGTTTAAGATGGAATCTGCCAGGACGTTGAGCTTCAATATTTCAAATTACGTTCCAAAATTATTTTCATCTTAAGTTTCTGTGTTTTGCATTTGAATGTAATTGTAGAAAAAAACACGCAAAAATAAAACCAAAACAAACACTTATGAATACAAAAAGTAAACTAACGAAAAGATAAAGAAATTAAGCTTTCGCTTCGCCTTCTCAGTCCTCTTAGAGACTTCCCTCATGTTTAGACTATGTATATAATAAATGTAATACAACCTGCCAGCAACATTTATTTACTTAAAGTTCATCTAAATCATCTTCTGTATTTTCATAATGGCCTACCCTCAGGTGAAGTCTTGAAAAAAATTTTCCCGTCTACAGTCCACACTCCTTTCAAAATTCCATCTTGCTTCATATCGTTAGCCCTTCACACCAGGTTTCGGCGATGAGCCGTCAGAGGATGGTCTTGCCGTTGCCGGAGCACTTGTGAACAGCTGCGAACCACTGATATTCTTTAGTTTTACTCGTTGCTTGAAGAATGCCCTCTTCATCTTATGGCTTATAAATCTCACTATGATAGGATTCGACTTTTTCCGTTTAATCCTGTGACAGATGTCGATAATTTCTCGTCTCATGTTGACGTTCAAGACCTGTGCGAGTTTCAAAACCGCTTCCTCGTCGTCACAAATATTTTCTGGAATACCTTCAATCTCTAAAGAATTTTTCCTTGTGTACTGTTCTAACGCGTCCATATTTTCATAAAGATCGTCATTTTCGACTTCCAGTTCTTTGACCCGGTTTTTGGTCGCTTGCAATTCGGTTTTGAGCTGTGCGTTGTTTAAGTTTCTGTGTTGCTGTTTCAAATATCTCATCAAATGAAATCATTTCTAACAACACCAAACATTACACCCGCTTTCAGTGTTACGTGCATAGCGGCTTTCTGTCGACATCCATCTTTCGACGTGCTAAACAAACAACACGGATCGAAATCCGCCAATCACAGCCCACTAGCATGACCTTCTGACCTTTTCGCACATTTGCATGAAACCAACAACGGTATGTATAGGTTTTGATTGGCTCATTTCAAACAGCACGTCGAAAGACGATGTCGAAAGATGATGTCGAAAGATGGCTGTAGAAAGATAGCTATGCACGTAACACTGAAAGCGGGTGTAAAAATAAGCTTCGAAGTTCAACTTTTAAGTTACGTTAACTTTTAAGTTTAAGGACGGTGCCTACCAATAACGAGGTTTTTTGGCCCGGCCGATGACTATGCAAGAAATGTAGATGTTATCAAGGGCTACTAAAATCCTTAAAGAAAATTGGGGGTAGCCACGCAAATTTTCGAGATAATTAAGTTTGAAAACTGGAAAAAATGCTGACGTGGCATTTTAAAAAAACGTAAAATAAAATAAAATTTTCTTGCAAATTCCATTTGAAATTGGTTTTTCATGAACAAAATCAACATTAAATATAACAATTTTTAAAACAACTAACAAATAATGTATTTGAAACTGCGTGATCCACGATTTTATTAACAAAATAATTGTGTTTGAGCAATTTTTGACTCTAACAGCTCTCACTTGCACGGCCAGAAAATTGGCCTAACTTTTTTTTACTTAACCACAAATTAAACAAGCGCTCTATAGACTTTCCAGTTCCATTTTATAAAATAAAAAGTAGGGGTCACCACGCGTTTTTAAAAGTTATACAAGTTCTTTTCAAGCTTTATCGAATCGTTTTTGGGGTCTGTTACATTTTTCCTTTCCCCTCCCTAGCGAGTAAAATATTTGCATCTCGCGCGCGCACGCCATATATAGTTAGCAGTTTGCGAGTTACATTTGAGCGCTTAGCGATTTGTTTTTGACTGTTAATGTGATCCATTTTTAGAGGTCAATGGGAACTAAAATGTTGCATTTCCGCTGTACCTGGCTTAGTATATGTCCATAAACTGGATTTCGTTGCAGCAGAAATCTTTCTTGATTTTTAGTCACGGGCTTGGTCACGTAGTTGAATTCGTCATTTTGAGCGAGCAAATTATTCAAAAGCGCGCGCGTCCAGTGTGTTCAATGCATTGCGTGATGCGCAGAACAAGTGCGCAGTAACAATAGGAAGTACCGTCCTTAAGGTAACTGTCTTTTGACTGTTGGTTTTATCAAGAATAATCAATTACATCTTAAGCTTGTAAAAAGGGTAGAAAACAACACTAATAACACTAGAATTTCAATAATTTGGTACTCAGGTTTTTGTATCAACAGCCTTTCTCAATTATACTCACAATGGCAAATCATGTGGCAAATCCCTGCAAAGAAAGGTGGTGGTAGTTCTTGATACATGTATGACGTGGGGAATTTCATGTCATTTTATAGCATTCGGATAAATGTTATATCTGCTGATCGGTAGCTTCGATATGACAGTCAAACTTCTTGGTGTCCTGGCTGCTGACTACATAGGGTTGCTCTTTACCTCTTGGCTTGGTTGACAGAAGAATTTTGTCATTATCGGCAACAGTGGGCCTGGTGTTGCCACCGTGGACACCCTGTTCCTTCCTTTTTTCTGGCATGGCCTGTCCAATGTTGCAGCCAGTATTGGTGGACGCACTGTTCGTCCCGGCTCCTACCAGGGCATGTCTAGTGTTTGCGCCAGTAGCGGGTCCTACCAGGGCATGTCCGGTGTTTGCACCAGAAGTGGTTGATGCACCGTTCGTCCTGGGTCCTAACAGGGCATGCCCGGTGTTTGCGCCAGTAGTGGTGAACTCACTGCTCGTCTGGTGTCCTACCAGGGCATGTCCTGTGTTTGCGCCAGTAGTGGTGGACTCGCTGCTTGTCCCGTGTCCTAACAGGGCATGTCCGGTGATTGTGCCAGTAGTGCTGGACTCACTGCTCGTCCCGTGTCCTACCACGGCCTGTCGAGTGTTGCAGCCAGTAGTAGTGAACGCCCTGCTCTTCTCTTTTTCTACCACAGCCTGTTGAGTGTTGCCGCCGCCAGTAGTGGTGGATGCACTGTTCGTCCCGGGTCGTACCAGGGCATGTCTAGTGTTTGCGCCAGTAGTGGTGGATGCACTGTTCGTCCCGGCCTGTCCAGTGTTGCAGCCAGTAGTGGTGGACACCCTGTTCGTCTCTTGTTCTACCACAGCCTGTCCGGTGTTGCCTGCAGTAGTGGTAGACACCTTGGTCTTTTCTTTTTCTACCACAGCCTGTCCAGTGTTGCCACCAGTAATGGTGGACACCCTGTACTTTTCTTGTTCTACACTGGCCTGTCCCTGTTGTTGACGTCGTCTCCTGTGAGGCATTGATTGGACTTACATTGAAGGCCCCTCTCTTCACAAAGTAAAGGAAACCTAGGACACAAGGTCAGTAAGGGCTGCTTTGCTCAAGCGGAGTGAATGTGTATTGTCTCCTGTCCTGTCAAAGGTATGTGCATTAGTAAAATTCATTAAAATTGAAAAAAAAAAAAGACTTGAAGGTAAAAACGTGAAGTATTAATTTTGTCCTTTCATCATCTTTTTACGGCTGGTGAGTACTTTTTTCATATTGAAAAATATAAACATAACAGTACATGCTGCTTTAGTATAATTTCAGAGGTGATTATAAGAATTGAAGCATTCTGATTGGTCGAGAAGCTCGGCTTATGAGGCTATAATCACCCCGCGCGAGGTGATTATAGCTTTGAAGGCTTGGTTACTTAGCCACGCCACCTTTGACATCCAGGGAAGTAAACATGGCCGCTTTTGCTGAATGAAAATTTCTTTGATTTGAAAGAAACCAGTCCAAGTCCTGGATATTTTAAACTTTAGGAATTTTTCAAATTAGCTACCAAGACTTTTGGACCAAAAATATTTTCAAGAGATGGTTCTCAAGGCATTAGAAATGATCGTAAACACGGCGGTTTTGGCGATCGATGAGAAACTCAGTCAGATCGATTGAGCAAACATTATTTAGTTCTCTTCTCACCGGAGCTACTCATTTTGAGAGGATTCGCACATTCGCTTAGAAGTCATCCACACTCATAAAAAGGTAACGGACATCTATCTTTCTCATTGTGTTTGTTTTGTTCCATTTTATTGCTTTAACTAAATAAATTCTGGTTTACACCGTATGCAAGCGAACACGTTTGCTGTTTTCTTGTTTGCTATCGTTATTTTTTTAAGTTCTTAATGATCACCTCTAAAAATTATACTAAAACAATTATTTGCCTCAGGCTCAGTGATTATTGTTGAATAATCACTTCGCCTTCGGCGAATAATTGTTAAATAAAGCACATTAAACAGAAACACATTATCCTAAAAGAAAAGAAAAACCCAGTGGACAGGCACATACCACTTAACTGTTTCCAGCCATGGTTGGAAAGGCACTGTATATTTTTTTCTTGTTGCACCCAGTTTTTGTGCTGCCCTAGGCCAGGAAAATTCTTAAAGTGAGAATTTCCACCCTTTATATTCTTGAAAACTTTGGCAGACACACTGAACACCTGATATGTGTTTCACTTTCACCATATGTTTCCTTATTAACATTAAAAATTTCACCAAAATAAGAACTATGGCGTTTACTTTTACTTTGCATTCTGTAATGTGAATGAAGTAAGAATTTCCACCCTTTATATTCTCGAAAACCTTGGCAGACAAACTGAGCCTTGATATGTGTTTTACTCTCGCCATTTGTTTTCCATAACATTGAAAATTTCAGCAAAATGAGTAGTAAGTTCCATTGCTTGACCGAAAAATATCGCCATGCCTTTAGGCCATGTTTGGTTGTGGTGTCCTTTTACTAATTTTGTAATGATGACATCATTAACACAAAGTCTGAGCCCCCCCCCCCCCATTTTTCTGAGCAGTTGTTGTATAATGCTTGTCATATTCACTTGAAGTTAACCATTCACCTTCTGCCTTACCAAAAACGTCTAAATCAGCCGAGTTAACAGATTCCGGCACTTTTTCTATCAGATTATCCTTGCTGTTGGAAAGACTCAAGTAAGGATTGTCGGTTCTCTTCTTCCCAATGTTTTTTTTTTTTTTTTCAATTTAAGCAGAAGTGACAGTTGTCTAACAGTAACCTCAAACCTTGGCTGTAAATTTTTGGCAACAAAAATGTGTTTGCCGAGCATGTAACTTGTTGTACAAGCATGTTGTTACACTTGAGTTGCGATTTTGATATACTGAAACTCATCAGACTGACACTAAATCATAAACCAAGGATTAAGCTTTATGCAAAAGCAGCAAGGTTAAATACTTTGAGTATACATAGACTGAATCATACTTTGAGTATGCATAGACTGAATCATATCTTAAATTTCTGGACATAGATGTTGTAACACATGTAAGCAAAGTTGTCAAAGAAAAAGTCCAAACGAAATACTTTTTGATCTCAATTTTTTTTCCTGTAGCAGCTGTGGCGATGACTATAACTTTAGTTGGCTGTTTCTAAAAGTCTCAAAATGGAATTAAAAATTACGTTCTACCATCTTTTCATGGTCAATAGCAAAATTAAACTGACAGTGCAATCTGGATTTCTTTGCACAGCCTTGTTTTGTTTAACATTGAATCCAAGATGTTCGGGAAGTAATTCTTCAGTTATTCTCGACATCTCTAAATGATTTCCTGATTCATTGCGTTCGTGCCATTTTGAGGTAACCTGTACTGGGAAATAAGGAAACTCTACAATCATTGCAACAGCAAGCCGGTGATTCCCTTCAGCTAAATACACTTTTCCATTTTCTTTGTTGTATGTGCCCTAAGTGTTAGTGGTGAATCAATGCTAAGCTTAAGGACATAATAATAATAATAATAATAATAATAATAATAATAATAATAATAATAATAATAAAAATAATAATAATAATAATTATCTCATGGGAAAAACTTAAGGAAAAACAAAATTTGTATATTTTCTTTTTAACCAGATACACCGAAGATTCAAGTTTGTACGAATTAAAATAATAATAATAATAATAACAATACAATAATAATTATAATAATAATAATTAAATAATTAATTGACATTAATTAAAATTCATAATCGTTTTATCGATGTATGTATTTCTAAATGAGTGTATGGCTGATATGAAATTTGAGGCTTGGCAAATAATTTTTTTTTTTGTTCTTTAGCCTTTCTAGTCTTGTTCGCAGGGATTAAATCTACATTTTCATTCTTCCACTTATCAGCCTCAACATTTTCTTGGTAATTCTTTACTGTCACTTTTTGTTTCCTTTTGAAAATTTCAAAATAGATCCATATAAAATATTTGTGTTAATGAATATTTTCTTTTTTTAGATTTCTTCGGCTCTCTTTTTCAAGTTAAATGCATCAGTTTGCCCGAGGGGTACAGTTCCATCTCTGTCATATGAGGAATCCCAGAACTGCTTTAAGTATTTAAGTTATTTAGGTATATACTATATCCAGCTGGAGTCCATACAACAATGACACCATTTAGTGTTTGGGCAGTGCATTTCTAGCATTACTTGTGGAATGTGCTTGATGGAAACATTTCTGTAAGGTACTGGTTTTCCTCCCTTAATTTCTACAACTCCTACCTCTTTTTTGCAGTTGTATCATTTGTTTGAACTAATACATCTGGAGAGGAGTTTTAAAATAGATTTCCATTGTCATCATTGACTGTATGAACTCCAGTCTCGCATACCTTGCTATTAGGATTAAGGTTTTGGAAAGGAACTTGGAAATATATGTTACAATGGTACTTTTCTCCCCCATAGTTCACAATTTCATAACCAGTTGAGTTTTGACGGTGTCTGAAGTTATGGTCCTTCCCTTGTCTTTGTCTTCCCAAAAGGTTTTCATTTTGGGGCTTCCAAACCACCCTAAAGCAAGAGGAGCTTTGCTCCCATTGATGTCACCTTTTCGAAAATTGAACCATTGAACTGACTGCTAGTTTGTTGTTTAAGGATCTAAATTATCAACTGCAAGAGAAATACATATGTAATGTTTTTGTAATTCAAACCAATCATGTAACGTAAGGCTGTGGTGGGGTGGTACCACACCCTGTTGTTAAATTTAGTTGTGGACTTCACATTAAAAGTTGAGTGGGGGTTGATTTTTGTTTGTTATTTTGAACGGGCGATGTCTTCTAAAATGTCAAGTTGTCCACATTTAAAACACTTGTTGTGCAAGCCAGACCTTGTTATAGCTTTAAGGTCTCTGACCCAATAGCCCGACTGCAACTATATCGCTTTTCTCTAACAACTGCCTTATAATAATAATAATAATAATAATAATAATAATAATAATAATAATAATAATACTTTATTTATATAGCGCTATTTCTATCTCTAACCAATAGCGCTTTACAAGTTATTTACAATTAAAAATTACATATCTATATTAAAAAAAGTTACAATTTGTATATAATAAAAAGAATAAAAGATCAATAAAAGAATTAAAACGAATAAAAAGACTAACTAATTCACCTAAGTAAATTGTAAAAATACACTAAATTATAAAAATATCTAACTAAAAGCTTTCCTAAAAAGATGTGTCTTTAGTTTGCGCTTAAACTCTGAAATGCCATTGCACGATCGAATTTCTAAAGGTAAGGCATTCCAGAGTTGTGGCGAGGCTACAGAAAAAGCTCGAAATCCGTAGCTGCGCAAATTATAGGCGACGTCATCCAAGCGATGGCCATTCATGGAACGTAGATTACGTCTCGGAACATATCTCTTGATCATATCAGACAGATAAGTTGGGGCTAAGCCCATCAAACACTTGAATGTTATAAGAAGCAGCTCAAATATTATGCGCTCTTCTATAGGTAGCCAGTGAAGGTTATAAAGTACCGGTGTAATATGTTCACATTTTCGCGTAAGTGTCACAATCCGGGCTGCTACATTCTGAACATGCTGTAACTTCTTTAAAGTTTGTTTAGGCAGTCCAAACAAAAGTGAATTGCAGAAATCTAATCTGGAGGATACAAATGCATGTACCAGCATTTCAGCAGTATGAAAACTTAAATATTTCCTAATGCGACTGATATTCCGAAGATGATAGAAAGCTGACTTGCAAATAGCAGTAATGTGGTTTTCCATGGACATAGATGTGTCGAAAATTACACCAATGTTTCTGGCTTTAGATGATAGGTCAATATCCTCATCACAGACTGAAATAGACGTCAGTGGGGGGAGTGGACGATGACGAGCCTTCAAGACAAGTAACTCGGTCTTGTCCCTTGTCCCTGGCAGAATTGACTTGCTTAGCACTTGGGCCAAGTCCATCAACTGCCAAATGGGTTACACATCTTAACCAACAAAAGTAACAAAGCACGAGCCAACTCATTGTCTGCCTTCATTGTTCTCAAGTATGTTAGACAGCATTGGGTACTGCACCAAGTCACTTTTACTTGAAAGGTATTTTCTATTTAAAATGCAGTTATACAAAAAATAATAACAAATAAATGTAGTTAATAAAAAAAATTGAAAAGAAAATAATGATAGTTTTTTCATCTCCATTGCAAATGATATGGTTCCTTTGAAATAAGTATTAACAGTTCAAAAATTATGTTGTGTATTTATTATTTAAAATGCAGTTATACAAAAAATAATAACAAATAAATGTAGTTAATGTAGCGCACCTATCCAATATAGCGCACTTGAACCACTTAAAGAATGTAAACTTTCCAAGAGTAATGCAGAACAAAAACTGTTAATAGCCATGTTACCAAAAACAACAGGCGATATGTATAAGTAATGATATGCAGAAAAATAAAAGATGAATGGGACAATAACGTATTCTCTAACCAATCATCTGAAAGGTTGTAAAGAAATTAAGAAAACATTTGTACTTTTTGAATAACCAAATACAGGATAGTTAAGCCTGGCAAAGATATCACAGGCAGGCTGAAAACAAGGTACTTGATTATTTTAATTTGTGTTGACAGAGATGCTTTCATATTTTTGTCAGTTTCATCGGACTGCTAATTTTTTATTAAAAATTCTTGACTGTACTGCAATGGCTTCCTACTTTCTTTTTGAAATTTGCAATTCTATTCAAAGCATTTTTCCAGTCCTTCTTCACAACTAAGCTTTGCCTTTTGTGTTTATGTGTTCGAAATTGCATGATGTGGGAAAAAACTAAAAATGAGTCTGATCAAGGATTCTGTTTCACTCAATCAGTTTCATTGTTCCTTTGAGTTTGTTCATAATTACTTACCAGGGAACAAACACTTTTTCAGGCAAAAGCAACAGTACAATAATGATTATTAAAACTTGAACTCTAACAACAGTTGCTAGAATTCCTGTAAACTTTTTTCATTTAAATGCAAAACTTATTAATTTAATTTACAAAAATACTCTTAATAACATTTAATTTTAATAAAACGAATCTCTAACGCCTTCTAACGGAACTTTTGTTTTACAAAAGCTTTAACGATTTTGCTGAATAACCAGCCAATGTTTATATTTCGGCGTAATCTGGTTCGTCTCTGTGCCGTTTTATTACATGTAAATAGAGCTTTAAGGCCCCTTTTTGTTCACTTTTCCTCATTGTCATCATCAGGAGCACCTTCGCATTGTCAATGTCATCATCCTTGTAATAAGCACAATCACTTTCTTGCTTATGTTCTTTTTCATCCTCCTCCTCCTCGTCAAAAAGTAAACTTATTAATTCCTTATTTCTTCACTTAATTCTCTCATCGTCATCATCATTATCACTTTCTTCTTCCTTTTCCCTGTCGTACTGTAAACTTGATACTTTTTATTTCTTTGCTTAATGGTAATTATATATAAAAGCCTGAGTATAGTAAATCAGGAATGTTTTATGCCAGCACGCATCAGAACATTGCAACTTGTTCAGTGTTGATGTGATAATTTGTATACCTTTAATCAATCAAACAATTAAGTATCTTTATTTTAACATCCAGATTAATAGAGTAGAAATTCCATGCTAGTGTCTCTGAATGATTCCAATCTCTAGCTGTAAGCCTTTCTTCCAGAGTAAAGCTTGGTACTTGGCTTGCTTAAGGTTATATTGGCGGGCAGCACTTGTTGGCGGGAGTTGGTGAGACTGCAGGGTTTTGCTGTTGCAAAACATCTTGTAATGGAGATCATTGACCAGCTTGCATTGATTATCGTTGTTTAATCTGCAAAATAGGGTACTTCTTCCAACGGAGGTCCAACTTGTTTGTGCTCTGCCCGCTTGAGGGAATGATCTCTCTAAAAACTTGGACACTTTCAAACGCCCTTTTTTGTCCAAGCCTGCAAATTAGAACATTGCAACACAGTCGGCATATCCTGGGACCCAGCTTCTTGCACAGTTGGGAATGCTTATCAAGTATGATCTACTTCTTGTTCCACTTATTAAGATAAGTTAGGCAGGAATGGCTGATTGGTGTTGACATGCCAACGCTCCAACATCTGTATGCAAGGAGACTATGGCGACCCTTCGATGGTCATGTAAAGATTTGCGTGACACAGAGAAAAAGCTGTGTATAAGCTTCCTCTTGGTCGATATGCAGTTGCTGTGATTTGTCATCCATGACGACTAGCTTGGTGCAATTGTTGCCATGGGTAACATAGATTACACAACTGATCTTTAGTCATATTCTTGCTTTAACCGCTCCTCAGAATGGAACTTCAAAAGACACAATCTGTTGCTCCAGCATGACAAGTACTTTGTTATTGACATGGACATTATTGCTGGGATTTAGCAATGGCGACGGCTAATTTACCAGAAACGCTTCTTCTTTCCCTTTCCCTTTTATGTTCTTGATCGATATTTCTGAGTACTGATCTCCAACTAAATCAACTCTTGTTGGAATGTAAAATGTTATGCAAACTAAAACTAATAAAAGAAATGAAAAGAAAAATAAAACTTTAAAAATTGCAAAGTGACATGGGTACTCCATGACTACCATGGCCTGCACAGTCGCAACATCCTTGCTTTCAAAAGCACTTGTCAAATTGAAGTGAGGTACACTCTTTGCAAGAGTGCCCCCACCCACTACACTCAAAATATTTACCAACTGTAAAGGAAAAGAAAAGCACAAAACAGTGATCAAAAATGATTACCATAAAAATACATGTATTAATTAATCTATTGCATTTTAAATTATTACTTGTACCTTAAGTCACTTTTAAAATACCAGCTCTAAATTTTGCTTACGGTATTTATTGACACAATGATTGAGTGAACAAGGCTAACACCTCCTCTTATCACTTCCTCTATGACGGCTTGTTTCCAGGATGATCTGGGACCCTCGTTATGGACCAACACTTTGTTCCTTTCTTGATCGATTCCTTGTTGGTCCCAGTGGTTCTGTGGATTCTTGGATCAGTAATTTGGCCCTTATGATTACTGGAGACAAGAGCCCTAGAGGATCGTAGACCTTGAATGAGACTTGTAATGCACTGCGTTGGGTGACCAACTGCTGTGCGGGCTTGTTTTTGCTTGAAGTCAGAGTAAGGGTATCTGTAGAAGGGTCCCATTTCAAGCTAAGAATGTTCACGATTTCATTTGTATCAGCAGTACCATCCTTTGCAGCTTGTGCCCTGAGTGATGAGCTATTTGAGGACCAGGATCCTAGGTTGAAGTGGGCGTCATTCGTGATTGACTGTGCCTCCTTATATTAGTCAACGGCTTCTAGCTCTTGATTGCAACTTGAGATGGCATTGTCAACATAGATATTCTCCTTCATGTCTTCAGCCACAGGTGTGTTGTAGTGGAGTGTTGCATTCAACAAGAATGGGGACTTGGCAGAGCCAAACAGAACAGTCTTGAAGCGGTAGATTTAAAACTCGCTTTCCGGATCCTGAGGGTAAGATAACCAGAAAAATCTGGTAAAGTCTCTGTCACTTTCATCCAGGCCAAAATAGAGGAATGCCTTTTCGATGTCTGTTGACAAACCATAAGTGAAGGTACGGAACCGCAGAAGAATCGAACACATGCTGTTAAGGAATGGAGGGGCAACAAGAAGGCAATCATTCAGGCTAGGGGCGTCAAGTAAAGAGTGGAAGCTGCAATCATAAACAATTCTGATTGGTGTTGTAGCCGAGTCTTTCTTTACTGGGTGGTGAGGGATATAGTGCACTTTGTCTGTAGGCTGGACATCATCAATTCTCTCAATGAATCCGCGTGCTTTATGTTCAGTTTTGAAGTCCCCATAAAAGTCAAGAGTTGAGGTGTGACAGCAAGACGAGAAACCATAATAGTTTTCCAGGAAAACTTCATGATCATTCTTCTCTGTTTGTGGAGAGATGCCCATAGCTTCTAGAGACCAAACTTTTTCTGGGTCAAGTTCATCCTCCTTTGTAGATAAGTAAGTTCACAACAGTAGTTGAAGGGAGACTCGACGATGCTTGTTATGGTCCTGAAAGGAGATAACCAAAGGCTGTTGCAAAGGCTGTTGGTCCCTGTCCACGGATAACATGATCTTCAATCAAATCCCAGTAGTGATCCACACCAATAAGGAGTGACATTTCAAAGCTCTCATCAGATGTAATTGGATGTGCAAGTTTTAGTCCTTTAAGGTGAGGGAGGTCTTCCATACATTGGTGGATATGGGTTTGAAGCAGTGTAGCTATCTTCTCTACCACTAAAACAAGGAGTGGGATTTTTTTCACCATAAGTTGTCACAACATTTACAGTAGCCAGAGGAAGGTGTCTAACAGCTGATGTTTGTCCTCCAAAGGCTGATGGATGAATATCTTCCTTTACTGAGGTTTCTAGTCCCAGTTGGTTAGCTAGGGTGTGAGTGATGAATGAACGTTGAGCCCCCTCATCTCGCTCCCTATCCTAATACCTACACCAGTGTGCTAATCAGACATGCTAAGCCAAGTGAGACGAATATATCTAATATCAAATTAATAGACATTCCGCCGATTATCTGTTATCATTAAAAATAAAACTTAAGGTAAAAGCTGTTAAAAATTGATTCTAAACGTTTTCGATCTGTCTATTTTGAAAACCCAAAAAGCGACGAAACAATAATTCCTGTCCACTGGTTCGATGAAAGACCTAAACTTGGAATTCGCATCCCTTTCTGCAGAACAAATGAAATAGAAAGTAGGAAATTCTTAAAGAAGCTTAACATGTACACCAAATGGAGGTTTAACTTCTTCATAATGTGGTAAACACGCAAGACGGAATCAATATTTCAAGTTAAAAGACAAAATCACACACCCGTCACACGTCATCTACAAAGGCAAGTGTAATTGTGGAGTAACATACATTGGCGAAACAGCACGCAACCTCGAGGTTCGTGTTAACGAACATTCAGATGTCAATAAGCAGTCAGAGCCAGCCAAGCACATCAGAAAACACCCTAATCACAAGTTCACGTGGAATGTTTTAACCACTGCCCACTCATGGTTAAAAAGAAGAATAAAAGAAGCATTCTACATTGCACGCTACCACCCTGAACTAAACAAACAAGTGCAATCACTGGACCTCACCTTGTTCCCAATGGGAACGGGTATTACATAACTGGTGTTATCTGAACTATAAGAACGATGAGCGTATGCAGATTTTTTCACTCTGATGATGATCGAACAGATGAAAACGTTTAGAATCAATTTTTAACAGCTTTTACCTTAAGTTTTATTTTTAACCTTTTATCGGCGAAATGTATATCTGTTATCATGTTTCCTTATTTCTGCTTTTTTTATTGCATCAAAGAAATGTTTGAATCACCTAGGCCTGCTGCTCATAGATTTTCAAAGTGATAAATGGTCCTGATTAATATTTCCTGTTGCCATACGGTTTGGCATCAAAGAAATGTTCTTTGCCTTTATAATTGATATTGCAATAACAACTGTTGTTCTGTAAGCGTCTTCTAGATAGGAAATAACTAGGCAAAACATCACTGCTAGCATCACTTGTTCAATAGTTCTTCCACAGATGGACAGACACGTACTGCCGTTTTTTTTAGGCTTCTTCCCTTTCCGGCTCTGAAAATCATATTGTAAGGATTGCCTCCAACCAACCTAGCAAGTCTATGTGTGTGAGCTACTTCTTTACAGTGCGGCTACTGTAACCGGGGTCACCCAGACTAAGTTAACCAATCACAAGGCAGAACGGAAGCAGTAAATTTCAGCATTTTTTTTTTTCTTCAGCCAATGAAATGTCGAGTACAGAACAATGAAATTTCAACTTGTTTCGTTCGCCACGAAAACATCAATGCTGAATTTTGACTGTATGGCGCTGGATTTTCAATTAACTTCGATTGCATCCATTTTCAGCTTGAGTAGTTGTGACAGCACAAATTGGAAAGTAAATATCAGCGATGATAGTGAAAGAGAAGTTCGAAACTGTGTAAAAACAAGGAAAGCAACGGCCGTGCCATATGTCTCCAGACGTAAAAGTGCGTGGCGGAGTTCGCTCGGGACAATATTTCAAACAATTTCCTCTACGGCATCAACCGGAGTTTTGGTAGTACCATTTGGGAAATAAATGCACGTAAGCCCAGCAAAGGAAGACATTCTAAACTGCACAACGTACCAGATATAGCGAGGATGACAACATTTTTTCACTTTACACAATAAAATGTCAGTCGAGTAAAAAACAGTAAAATTTCATTTTGTTCACTCGTGAAGCCATTTACTTTTACATATGTTGAATAGAGCGTTAGCTAGCGTTGACGTCTCGATTTAAAAATTTGAGTAGTTCTACATGCTGTACAAATGAATGACATTTGTCATGCAAGTTTGCAAGAATCGATTTCAATCTCTGTGAAAGCAGTGACGCGACGGCCGTTTGTTCAGTTGGACAAACTGTGTGGTGAAATTCGGAGAAAATAAAACTTTATCGTCGGCTCCTGAAATAATTTCGGGAAATTAGTATTTGAATTTATTTTGATAAATAGGATTTTTTGGTTTGCCTGCTTGGTACATCATAAGTTAATATATTTTTTTCTTTTTTTTTTTTATTGCAACACAGAAAAATGCCTCTTCATATGATCCCGGTTGACCGGGCTGGCCCAGTTACCGAGATATCGGCTCACTCCTTTTTCTTTGTACAATTTTTGATGTGTTCATATGAGAAGGCAGGCCAGCCCGGTTACCGATATCTCGGTTTCTGCAAACGAGATATCGGCAACCGGGAAGAAAATTTTCCTATATGAACACTCCAGCCCGGCCGCCGGGACGCAACTTTTTTTGAAAAAATAGCTTCCCTTTCGTAACTAGGCGGTCAAAATGGCATAATTTTGCCTTGTATCTATTTCCACTTTAGAAATATGCGAATTAGCTTTATAAGTAAAGTTACAAGGGTCGATAAAGCTACGATAGTCGCAAAAGATGCAACTTCATTTGTCGCAATTTTGGTTTCGTTTCTTGAATTTTATCCCCGTCAACCGGGTTAAAATTTTCCATATGAACAGACGTCAAAATCTGTCCTGGTAACCGAGACAGCCCGTTAACCGGGCTCATGTGAAGAGGCCCTTAAACTACTGACAATACTTATGTTACAAGACGATTTTAACAACATTTACAGTAAAATTGCTTCCGCTACTTATAATTACAATACTGAGACATCTCCTTTACGTTACGTTACATTACAATAAAATACCGCTACAATACTAATATATCTTCTTTTATTACATACAATACAAACACAGAAAGGCTAAATTGGAAAAAGGTTTAAATGGAAGTTACGCGTTCAAAGTAAGCGACGCAAAGTATTTCATTTAAAAGGCTTAATTTCTGGATATGACGTTTGCTATGAGTGGTGCCATTAACTTTGGTACACTGGTCGGTGGTTCACAGCTATGGATGATTAAGGATCACTATGGCTGCAGTAATTAAGAAAGTACCATAATCAGCAGTTTCAAACTAATTCACAATTGTTGCAAGCTTATTTACAATATTATATACAATTGTTGGAAACTTATTTACAATGTACAGGCAGGAACTAACATTACAAGTTTTTAGTTTCTTAGGAAATATAATCAAACGAGGGTTTTACATAACAATAGAGTTTTTTAAATCGTACATCAAAAAATGATTGAAATATTTACACGTGGAAGTTAAAAGGCCCTTTAAAATGTTACTTATGTTCCTTAATGTTTTTGGTACATTCTATATCTTTTGTAATGAAATGTACAGCTTTATAGTCTTTTTTGTCGATGAAATTTACATTTCCTTCTTTTAAGTATCTGGCTAAGCTCTTTGTATGCCTTCGTCACTTCGGCACACAGTTTTTTTTATCTGATAAGCTTTCGCAATTTTTCATTTTTCCTCTGTTCCTCATTTCTCTCATTCAGGAGCTCCACTGCTGATTTAAAGTGTCTGAAGAGTACTGGTGTAAGCTCGATTTTTGTGAAAGGAAACCAATTTTATTGCTCCGCCGGTTTTAACAGTTGAATAAAAACTTATACCAACTAGATACATTGTTGCCTTATCATATCTAGTGAGCTCACTAGGGTTTATAATTATTCACAAATGATATGATAAGATAACGCAGTTGAATGAAATGGTAAGCCACTGTAAATTCCCATTACTGAACGTTTGAGATTTTAACATTTTAGATTGTAAACTATTTTAATTAGCTACAGTCAGGGGACCATAATAGGTGCTAACCTCATGGCCCTTCTTTTCAAATACTTATTTTTTTATTTGTATTTGAATAAAGCATCATTAATTAATTACTAATTAAGATGTTTTTAGTGTATTCCGTTATTTTATTTCCGAGAAACGGCAGCAAAACCGCTGTGGTAGGCTGAGGTTTTTAGTTTTGTGCTAGAAGAAACCGCTCCAGAGAAATTTCTTGACTTAGCTAAAAGTTGTATATATCTTAGTGCTTAACATTACTTATTAATAAAAAATGGGTCTCACCTGGCTCATTTTTGAGTAAAAGTGCTTAAAAGGGGAATTAAGGGTGTTTTAACAGGTTTTAACATTGCTACGGTAACCAGTGACGTTTTGAAAATAACCACAACTTGTTCAGCAATAATTGAACATTTGTTTGATATAATTATTGTAGCAGCAACTGTTAAAGATAGTACTCACCCATCAAAATATAAGAGCTGGAAACTGTTGTGACCCTCCTTATAAGTGCCCCCATTTTTTCAGTGTACAAATATAATTTATCAGTGCACACGTTTTGCAGCTTGGCTCTTAAAAACAGGACAAAAAGGGTTTACGCTGTAAAATCGATGTCATCTATATTTACAGAAGTGTCTAAAAGGAAACCATTATAAAAAAAATTGTATTTCACTTTGGCTTCTCAAGAGAGCTGGCCTTGTTCAAATTTAAATTTTAGCGAGTGAAGTATTCTTGACGGGTATCTGAAGTCTTTCTTACATATTAAACCGCCAAATAATGACAGGTAGTTCCACATGATGAGCTTTATGCATTACTATTAACAGCACAACCTTGCTTAAAAAGATCTTAATTGATCTTCCTGTTTCAGTTTAAAGCAGCTTTTAACATTATTATTTTTATTAAAAGAATAAGTGGAGAAAAGACGAAAAGTAGGCACCTGATAATATCTTCGCCTCGTTTCAGTTTAATTTGTGCCATTAAGTGCGAATTCGAATATTTACAGTATATAATTACCTAATTATGTTTTGAGTTACATCCGTTTCTTGCATCTTAAAAATCGGTCCACGAAGCAAGTTTTTTTCATCCATGTCTGCCTGGAAGTTATTGGTTCAGCCGAACAAAATTAGTGAGGACCAGACTTGGTTGATTGTTGTTACGACCTTGACTCAGGGTAATTTGCTTGCCTCTGGCGTGCACAGAAAGGCATCCAAGAAGACTCTTCAGACCTTGACGATAATTTCCACAAAAAATAAGGCAGATGCAAGGGTTTATAGCACAATTTGCGTTAGACATGAACTGGGTAATGTAACGGAGGTGTTTGATGCCACA
The DNA here is from genome assembly GCF_052425735.1 of Oculina patagonica. Taxonomy (NCBI): domain Eukaryota; kingdom Metazoa; phylum Cnidaria; class Anthozoa; order Scleractinia; family Oculinidae; genus Oculina; species Oculina patagonica. The sequence goes on from NC_135764.1 coordinate 6,337,009, forward strand.
AGACAAACTGGTGTGGTCCCATGCAAAAAAATAAAGTAAGGCAATAATGCTGTAGGGCAGCCAGCATACTGCAAACCCTGACACAATAGCAGTGGTCATCTTCAACACTTTCCTTTCCTGTTTTACACGTTGTTCAGCGTTGACTGATTGCTCGCCTGGAATCGTCTCAGACCTGAGTTTTAAATTGATGATAATGTAGAGTATGGCTATCAGCACCAAAGGGATAAAAAGAAATACAATAAATAAAGCTAAAATGTAGTTTTCTAAGGACAACGACTTTCTAAAGACTTCATCCCACTGCACAATGCACCTAAGTTCTGGAAATTCAGAGAGTTTGTAGACGAAGAAGTTTGGAGAGTGGACGGCCAATGCGACGATCCAAGTGGCGAGAATAAAGAAAGGGCAACGCTTTGAACTGATGAGTGGGGAACGAAAGGGAAACACTACAGCTCCAAATCGATCCACTGCTATCAGAACCAGGCTCTGAATAGACACGGTAAGGGAGATATCTTGTAAGAAGGGAAGCAGCTTACACAATGCACGGCCAAGAGGACCATTGATCGGCGGCCAGGAGTCGACGTACATCGTTGTTACCGTTCGTGGGAACAGGAAAATCGGAAACAGTAGATCGGACATGGCCATGTTTACGATTAAAAAGTTGGTGGGTTTCCTCATGATCTTCGTCTTGTAAACAATTACTCCGATGAAGGTGTTTCCTACGAGCGAAACAACTATAAGGACGCAGTAAGCAAAGGTTTTTCCAATCTTTTCTGCTGTAGGATTGAAGCAGCTCCATCTCTGTGTTCCATTCATTGTTGTGTTTAAATTTGTCGACATTCTTGTAGTTACGTTTCATCCAGCTATTCCTAAGTTTTGCGAGTTATTTTTCTAAATGATTTTTTAGCAGCAAACGCTGCAGTATTTATTTTGACGCCAGGAAGCGGACTGAATGATTTAAATGCTCAATAAGAGGCTGCTCTTTCCGGTTATAAGCCGCTGGCGATTAGTGGGGAAATCGAATGGATATTTGTTTGCTCTGTCACTCTTCTGTTCCGTTTCGTTTTATCCAGTTATTACTAAGTCTTGCTTGCTATTCTTCTATCTGAACAAACGCAACAAACGCTGCAGTATTTATTTTGCCGCCCGGAAGAGGACTGAATGATTTAAAAGTTCTATAAGAGGCTGCTCTTTCCGGTTATTAGACGATGTCCATTGAAATCTAATGGATATTTATTTGCTCTTTCAGCTAGTTATTAAAATGTTGTCAAATAAAACGGTACTCTGAAACATTAAATTTCAAAATCGGTATTTGACATCAAAATCTTTGACACTGCTGGAAAGACTTGTTAAAGCTAGTATCATTCCAAAAGTGAAAAAATATACCGGACAGGCTCCAGGATATAGCTAGCTTTAATTTGATATAGCTCGCCTTTATTTTTATTCGGTAACAAAAATTGTTATATTGGGTATACAAGAAATTATTTTACCTCACAAACGTCTCTAAAATTGGGAATTCATGTGATCATTCATGACCACAATGAATGAACTTTTTATTTGTCAAGAGGGCTCGATGTAGATATTAGTTTCAGTGCAGCACGTTTCTCGTACCGACATCGATCGCATCCAATTAATGCTTTAGGTCGCGTCCACACTGACCCGGGAAAATTTGAGAGAGAAGAGAAAGCCTTTATTTAAATAGGGTTACTGTTCATTGTGATAAAGTGCAACGGTAATAAAGCATCATCAACTGTCTCAAGATATAGTCACTTGTGATGTGAATCGCGACGTTTCGAGTTCATACTGCTATTCTGATCGACTGGTTATGCACAATGATCTGCTGTGATTGGTTGGTTTTCAACAGACGTGATTGGTGCATTTCTATTCTCGCTGATACGGATGATTGTTTCGTCGGCGGTTCGCTGTCGCACAGTTTTCGTTTTGTTCTTTCTCGATATTGGCATCAATATCGATATTCTACTATTCCTGTTGAAATTGTTGAGATGAATTTTTATGTGCCCCAGTGAGGATCAAGATCAGTATTGCTGGTTTTCACTGTCACGCAATCAAAAAATAAATTCGAAACCATTCAACTACAGAAGCTATGAATTTCAAATATTATAGATGATAAATAGATAAACACTCTCTCCAAGTTTCGGGTCTGTGCGGTGTACCGTTCGCGAGTTATTTCCCTAACCTTTCCACGCAAATTTATAAAGCTTAGTATGGAGCCGCCATAACTGTGTCCTGCCGAGGGACACAGTAATGGCCGCCGTGATGTCAGAGAAACCATCTGGAACTCAATTCTGTTTACAACAGCGGCCATCCTTGGCTTAAGAGCTAGTACACTTTCACATAAACACCACTTATTATATCTGAAATGTTCATTCTGCACAAAATGGAAAGGAAAGGCCTTTTTTCAAACAAAACAGCTTTGTCACGGCACTCAGCTTGATGTCACATACGACGGAGAACTCAAATATTCAAAATGCTCTGTTTTAAAAACGAATGACACTATCGATCTGGAAATTTGCAAAAATATATATCTTTAATATATCTTTCGCCTAATGACAACGAAAATTTAGCAGGCCTAGTGAATTTTGATTTCAGAAATTTATGACGTAACATGAAAACCAAGAATACTGTCTCCTCATTCCAAGGCGGGTGGTGTCCGGTGTTGCAGGGGTGCTCTGGGACGGCGGAGGCATAGGTATGGGCGTATCGGATGTCTCGATCGTGCTCCTTGTTACTCTGCGTGCAATGAAGCGTATCGTTTTCAATTTTACCCGGGTTAAAATGGCCGAAAAACATTTTACTCGGCGTTTTCAAATTTCTTTAAAGTCACCCAATTTTTTAAAAATTATTTTACTTTTAGTAGAGATGTAGCACTAAGACAAACAAGGCAGGCTGACTTATTGCATCTGCCTAAAGTACGGACAGAAGCCGCGAAAAAGTCTTTTTATTACTCCGGTTGCCAAATTTATAACTCTTATCAAAATACTATGTAATTTTTTAATCTTTCGATTTTATACAAATGTAACATAATTTTAGCTTAAACCTTAGTACTCTTATATATTTTAATCTTTTTAACTTCCATTTTAGGTACACTGTAAGGCTTTTAGCGACTTTTTACTTTTTACTAGGGCCTCTATTGATAACAGTTTTTATTGTAAAAGCTGATGGAGTAACCCTTTTTTACGACAGTACACTAAAAGTTACATGGATAACAAGACTAATATTACAACAAATAAATATCCTACAAGTAAATTGCCAAACTTCATCAAAATAAACAGCGTGTTTTGGACTCCTCGGACTCCTCGATGTGCTAAACATCTATAAAAAACTAACAACTTTAAAAATAAACCGCAAAACTGTTTAAAAAATTAAAAAGCTTAAAAACGTAATAGCGTTCTTATAAAAATTTTAATTTCGAATTTAAAATATCCTAAAAATAAAAAGCGGAGATGTAAATGCCAATTTTGAAAATCCTAAAATATTATTATTAGTACAATCACATATCTGTATAGGGGGTCCTGCAAAGAGAGTTTCCCATTTCTGCATAAATATAAATAAAAAGATAGGCAAATTTCATTCGAGGAAAAGGTTGAATATCACTTAAAATTCTTTAATCAACAATTTAACTATTTTCAGAAAAAAAGAACCTAATTAGCCTAGATTTGTGCTTATTACCATTTATATAAGACCCTTTTTAGGCTAACTTGGGAAAATGCAGGTTTTTACTCGCGGGTTTGTACTGTATCTACGGACGAAAGTTCCAAAGTACACATTTTGCCATTTCGAGAAGTCATTTGTTCAGCTGAACAAACTTAGTGAGGACTAGTTCTGGTTGATTGATGTTACGAACTTGTCTCGGGGTGCCTTGCTTACCCCTAGAATGCAGAAAAGGGCATCTAAGAAGACTCTTGAGGCCCTGACGGTAATTTCTACTGAAAATAAAGCAGATGCAAGGGTTTAAAGCACAATTTGTGTAAGGCATAAACTTAATAATATAAAACAGGTGCTTCGTACTGCAAGACAACCTGTTGTAGTCCCAAACAAAAATGTACAGTAGGTCAAAAACACTGTATGGCAGCCAGCATACTGCAAACCATAACACAATAGCAATGGCCATTTTCAGCACATTACGTTCCCTTTTTACACGTTGCTGTTCGGCGTTAACTGATTGCTCGGCTGGAATCGTCTGCGACCTGAGTTTTAAATTGATGATAATGTTAAGAATAGCTATCAGCACCAAAGGGATAAAAAGGAATGTAACAAATATAGCTAAAACGTAATTTTTGAAGGACGAGGATTTTCCAAAGACTTCATTCCACTGCAGCGCACAAACCAGCCCTTCAGGGTATTCAACAAGTTTGAAAACGAAGAAATATGGAGTATCAAAAGTCAATGCGACGATCCAAGTGGCGAGAATAAAGAACGGGCAAAGCTTTGAACTGATGGGTGGGAACGGAGGGGAAACACCACAGCTCCAAATCGATCCACTGCTATCAGAACCAGGCTCTGAATAGACACGGTAAGGGAGATATCTTTTAAAAAAGGTTGCAGCTTACACAACGCATTCATAAGCGGCCCATTGTTAGGCCAGGAGTCAATGTACAACACTGTTAACATCCACGGAAACAATAAAATCGGAAACAGCAGATCGGTCATGGTCATGTTTGCGATGAAAAAGTTGGTGGGTTCCCTCGTGTTTTTCGTTTTGTAGACAACTATTCCGATGAAGGTGTTCCCTGCCAGCGAAACAACTATAAGGACGGTAAGCAAAGCTTCTTACGACTATTTCTGCTGTATGGATGAAGCAGCTCGACGGCTGTGTTCCATTCATCGTTGTGTTTGTCGACATTCTGGTACTTACGTTTGGGGGTCGCGTTTTTATCAAGTTATTTGTAAGTCTTCCAAGTTCAGTTTCATCTGATCCTAGATCTTTTAGAAGTCAACGCCACTCTATTTGTTTTACCGACTTGAAGTGGAGAACAATTTTAATGTTGTATTAAGTCTGCGTTCACCGATGATTGGTCGCTGGTGATTACAAGGAAATCTAATTGCAAGTCAGTTATTTGTTGTGTCACTCTCTTATAAAAGTGCAACAAATAAAACGGCCCGCTACCGAAAAATTCTAATGTTGATATTTTGAGTACGGGAACCATTGACACTGCCGAAAAGAGAACGGTGATATTAGCATCATTCCAAAAAGTAAAAAATATGTCGGAAATTTATGACGATGTAGCAAGGTTAAATTTGTATTGGGTAAGTCAAACTGTTGTCGTACTGGCTATGCAAGAAATGTCTTTGCCGTTGAAAAAAAAAATAGAATTGTTGCGATTATTGACGACCAGGACTTGAATGATCTGATATACAGCAATTTTTCTTCTTATTATTTGTGAAATAGGGGCTTATTAATATTTGGCATTAAATTTGATGACACACGCATCTCCTGCAGCTATCAATTCTATCCAATTAATGGTTTGGCCAATTTATTGCGGTAACTTTACACAGTCTTAAAGGCAACATACAAGAGCAAGATAAAGAAGCTAGGGACAAGTGCATTCAATCGGGAAAAGTGTCTCCGATGTAGAATCAATAACAGCTGTATTCGTTTACATATCTGAAATGGACTTTTTGTCTGTTCTAAGATGCCGGCTAATGGCATAGTGCACCTTAAAAAAAACTCATTTCGCTGTAGTTGACATGGCAGGTGTTAAATCTTGCCATGAAATTTCCAAAGTGTTGTTTCGCGGTTCTGTCTCAAGGTTTATTGTTTGAGGCAGTTTAGGGCACATGAAGACGTTTCCATGTAGTGCTTTCGGATGCCTTTCGTAAGAATTCAAGTAGTCTAATACTAAGAAATCCTTATACCCTGAAAGATAGTCGAGCGAGAATAGAAAACTGAAAAAAAAAAATACTCACTACTTACTTATCCTCATCGGACCCATGAGGAATCTTGAGGCCGGGAAAACAAGCCCATACCTATATCTATATAGGGGATCCTGCAAAGGGAGATTTCCATCATTGCATAAATATAAAAAAAATGGTTTGCAAATTTCATATAACAAGAAAGGCTGAATATCACTAAAAGTTCTATCAGCAACAATGTATTTTTTTTCGGAAAATAAGAACTTAAATACCCTAAGTTTGTGCTAAAAACCACTTCGGCGAGAACCTGTTTAGGCTAACTTGAGAAAATGCAGGTTCTTAAGCGCGGGTTTTTACTGTATCTAAGGAAAAAAGTTACCAAGTACACGTTTTTTTGCCATTTCGAGAAGTCATTTGTTCAGCTGTACAAACTTAGTAAGGACAAGTTCTTGTTGATTGTTGTTACGAACTTGTCTCGGGGTGCCTTGCTTACGCTTAGAGTGCACAAAAGGGCATCTAAGAAGACTCTTGAGACCCTGACGGTAATTTCCACTAAAGATAAAGCAGATGCAAGGGTTTATAGTGCAATTTGCGTAAGGCAGAAACTTGGTAATATAACGAAGGTGTTTGATGCTACAAGACAGCTTGGTGTTATCCCATTCAAAGAAATGCAGTAGGTCAATAACGCTGTAGGGCAGCCAGCATACTGCAAACCATAACACAATGGCAATGGTCATTTTCAGCACATTACGTTCCCTTTTCACACGCTGCTGTTCGTTCTTGACTGATTGCTCGCCTGGAACCGTCTGCGACCTGAGTTTTAAAATGATGGTAATGTAAAGAATGGCTAGTAACATCACAGGGATAAAAAGGAATGTAACAAATATAGCTAAAACGTAATTTTTGAAAGACGATGACTTTCCAAAGACTTTATTCCATTGCAGCGCACATACCAGTCCTTGTGGATATTCAACAAGTTTAAAAACGAAGAAATATGGAGTGTAAAAAGCTAATGCGACGATCCAAGTGGCGAGAATAAAGAACGGGCAAAGCTTTGAACTGATGAGTGGGGAACGAAAGGGAAAAACCACAGCTCCAAATCGATCCACTGCTATCAGAACTAGGCTCTGAATAGACACAGTAAAGGAGATTATTGGTAATAAAGGATACAGTTTACACAACGCATTGCCCAGCGGACCATTACTGTTAGGCCAGAAGTCAGTGTACAACCCTGTTAACATCCACAGAAACAGGAAAATCGGAAACAACAGATCGGACATGGCCATGTTTACGATGAAAAAGTTGGTGGGTCTCCTCATGGTTTTCGTCTTGTAGACAATTATTCCGATTAAGGTGTTCCCTGCTAGCGAAACAACTATAAGGGCGCAGTAAGCGAAGGTTTTTCCGATTTTTTCTGCCCTTGGATTGAAGCAGCTAGATGGCCGTGTTCCATTCATCGTTGTGTTTGTCGACATTCTGGTACTTACGTTTGGGGGTCGCGTTTTTATCAAGTTATTTGTAATTCTTCCAAGTTCAGTTTCATCTGATCCTAGATCTTTTAGAAGTCAACGCCACTCTATTTGTTTTACCGACTTGAAGTGGAGAACAATTTTAATGATGCATCAAGTCTGCGTTCAACGATGATTGGTCGCTGGCGATTACCAAGGAAATCTAATTGCTACTCAGTTATTTGTTGTGTCACTCTCATATTAAAGTGCCGTAAAAAATTACTGTTGTTATTAGGAGTAAGGAAACCATTGACACTGTCGGAGAGAGAACGGTAAAATTAGTGTCATTCCAAAAATTGAAAATATATCGGACATTTTCGACGATGTGACAAGGTTGAATTTGTTTTGGCTAAGACAAAAACTTGTCGACTGTTGTCGTACTGACTACGCAATAATTGGCTTTGCCGTTCAAAAATATTGAAAATTGTTGCGATCATTGATGACCAAGACTTGCATGATCTAAAAAACGGAAACTTTCCCACTCCTTACTTGTGAAAAGGGCTTGTAATTATTAGGCATTAGTTTTAATGACAAACGTATCTCGTGCAGACATCGATCGTAACCAATTAATGGTTTGGCCCATTATATTGTGGTTATTACTTTACTTAGTCTAAAGGCAACATACAAAAGCAAGGTAAAGAAGCTAGGGACATGTGCATTCAATCGGAGAATGTGTTTCCGATGTAAAATAAATAACAGCTGTATTCGTTTACATATCTGAAATGTACTTTTTGTATTTTCTAAGATGCCGTCTAATTTCTTTTGTGCACCATTAAAAAAGCGCTGAAGCTGACATTGTAGTCGCTAACTCTCGTAATGGAGTTTCCAAAAGGCCGTTTGGCGGTTTCGCTTTGATAAAATTATGAAAATTTGGAAGGGCAACAGCCAGGATAAATCACAATAGTAAAAAAAAAAACGTTCTCTGGCTGAAAATAATAAAACTGAAATCTTTATCTTCTTACTAGACTACAATCAGTTTAAAATACAGCAGTCCGAATGAAAACCTTAATATTTCTCGTTCTTTAAGTGTGTGCAAAGAAAGAAACTTTTGCAAACTGTTCGTTAGCAAAACGACTCGAAGGCAAAATTGGGGGGCGAATTCGCGGCTTCGCCGCTCCCGTGTAACTCTCAAGCGTGCCCCAAGGCGAGCCTGCTCGCAGGCTAGGGGCTGGTTGTCTGGGGGGCGAGTTGTCTGACATTCGTTCAGCATACAAGGAAATTCGATAACATTAATCCATATGATGAAAAGGTTCAACTGGTAATGCTGTGCCATCGTACTTTAGAACCCCCATGTAATTGCAGCTTAGCCATTTTGGGACCTGGGGCACACTACGTAGCGGTGCCTGGACAGAAGCGTATGCAAGGTACAGAGACCGTTGCTTAGGTAGACATTTCCTGTGCATTCTTAACGAATTAAGAACCTTTCTCCTTTACCGGGGAAGAACAAAAATCTTGGAAACTGCTACTGCTACGGATGCGAATAGCCGCTGACTGTTGCCGAGCCGGTAGTTTATACCTTTTCCGTATCATTTCATACTTTTATTAAAAGAAAACAATAGCTCAATACGTTAACGTAAGTAATATTTTACGTAGTTCTTTTCGTTTGATAAGTGTTATTATGTTTGTGAATGAATAAAAAAAAAGCTCAATGCAACAATAAATTGCTGCAATTTGATCAGTTTGGCTGCATAAGAAATGCAATTTAACCCGTTAGTTGTACACATAAGGTGGTAACATAATGCTAGAAGCGGATCGGGAAAAGGTATGGAGGGGCAAGACGGTATGGATAGTAAGTTCTGTGTGAACGGAACAATTTTTGAGCTGGATTCATTTGGAACCGATCGTGCGAAGATAGCATTACTATCCACGAAACTTGGTCGCTCGCAGGCTTCTCAACCTTCGATTGAGAAAATATGGTATCGAGTGGTATAAAATATTACTTAAAAATTTGACAGCGGAATCATAGTAATTAATTGCAAGGGTAAGTTTTTGTCGCTCATTTTTCTGTGCCTTATCCCGGGTCTCCACCGGTATCTGAGTAACAACCATTCAGAGAAACTACATGTTTGTCGTAGTGCTAAGTCATCAGTTCTTTTCCACAGGTCCAGTCCTGGGTCTCACACTTCTCGAGTTTCGGTGAGGAGTAAAACTGGGCACTAGAATGTTGATAATGGCGGCGTCGGCGGCGTTGTTTAGCGCGGCAAGGAGTTGAATTGTTGAAGTTCGTGGCTCGAAGGTTCACCTTCTTTTGGTAAAGGTAAGACAAACTTGTTACCACAAAGTAAAGATAGATCTAAACTGCAAAGTACCACGCAACTCATATGTCACTGGGGCGCTTAACTATTTTGATTCGCTTTGTTAAAATATCTCGGGGAAAATAATATTGGCGATCATTGCAATTTGCAAACCTGCAGACTCCAGTTTATAGCCTGAGCGATGCTCGAGTTAAATTAAATAACGCTCCGGATGGCCTGTTTACGCTTAGCTCTCAATAATATATATAGGGTGCGTTCCTTTGAAAAAATCCAAAATTAGATCATTGATCTCAAATCACACGGATACTTTGCTCCCAAAGAAATGAAGAATCCCAAAATGGATTTTTTGCTATGACAACACTGTAAACACATTTCGCACAGAACATAAAATATCAGCACAAATTTATTTTTCCGTCGAATGTAAAATCATTTCAGCATACAAAATGTTTCACAAAATTCACAAAAATCTCACGTCGAAATAGTTCTTGTTCAGTCGCAAGCACAATGTGGCGAGAACGCATCTAGGAGCGAAGAATGTTTGCGAAATGATCAATGCAAACTTCACTCTTAACAATTTCAAAAGGATACAACTTCCGTAGGCACACGGTGGCTGTTCTAGAAAACCTGCATCCGGTTTTAAAAATACACTGCATACTGGTAAAGCTTCTGTTTCCTTTTATTGTGAATTATTTTTGCATTTTGATCGAAAAAGGGGCCTGAAAACTTACCATTTGACTGTGTTTACAAAAAGCAAACCTGTATTTTCACAGCAAAGACCGCTGGGCCAATGTACTCTTTTCAAATCCTTTCCCAAAGAAACGCACGGATCATGAAATTACCGGTATCCTAAAAATCCAAATTAAGACATGTTCTGATGTATCCACTCCGAGTGTGGATTCTTCAGATCATTGATCTGAGATTGATCTGAGATTAATCTGTTTTCGGATACAGGTAAAGAAACGCAAAATCCGTTTTTGCATACAAGAACCCAGATTTGGATTTTCCCAAAGAAATGCACGCATAGTAATGGTAACACAAAAACTATAACAACATCCTTTATTTAAACACTATAAAAATGAAGTTAGTATATACCACACAAGTGGATAGTGCTTTACGTGCGCGCTGATTGGTTAACTCGGAGGTGATTAGCAAAGTACTATTCACCTCCGAGCAGCTAAAGAGAAACAAACTGCTTTGCACGTCGCTTTGTTTACCTTTGTTTACCACTAGCCAATATATCACTTTACATGGATACGACTGTACACCAAACAGCTGCAGTGTTAGGGTTATGTTATGCATGTAGCTATAGTTTACACGCTATGGTTTTTTCCAGGAAAGACAGTCAGTAGCTCAAATTGTACATATATCTATATGTAAACAACTGTAGAGCTTCCAAGTGGAGGAACAATTAGTTTTGAGATATTTAGTCCCAGATCCTGGAGATCTTTTGAGAAACTTGTAGACTGACAAAGGAAATATTTTGCCTTCACTACACAACCGAACACACACAAAGACTATGAGGCATGGGTACGTTGGTCAGCTGGGCCCACAATACATTTTATTGACACATCAATAAGATTACAGCAGGATGAATAAAAACATACATAACCTACATGCACCACAGCCGGACACGTAAACCCCAGAAAAATTAGGGACTGTGTACCCCCGACCAATGCTATGGCGCAGCCTTTGGGGTTTTAAGGCTTACACAAACAAAAAAACAATGATATCACAATAATGAAAGAAAAAGATAATCAAAGTACAATATATTCACAAAACGAAATAATAAAAATATAACTTAACGAAGTAAAGTGTAGGCCAAAGAGGCTGCACCGTAGAATGTCACAAGTCTCTCAACGAACTCTATTTCAAACACGCTAACCATAAGTCCTCGCGTGCTACGCTCACACCCAGTTCTCTGGTCCGTGTCGGCAAAATAGTAATTTATGTTAATTAAAACTATCACAAAATTACATTTCCTTACAGCCCTATATTTAATTATGCATACAACTCTGTGAGTCTTGTTTTATTTGTGATTGTTGACACTGCTATTTAAAGGTCCCCTCTACCCTTTTGAAAAATTGAATAAGGTAAAAATATTTGGCTTCTTTCACTTGTCATGAACAACCAAGATGTTTTCATGTTCATGCAAAAATGAAGGTGATCCCTGTTTAGAATGTTATGCTCAGAAGGAGTAAAAGCGCAAAAATTTGATTTTGATAGCATTGCGTATTGTTGTATATTTTAGTTTGAAGTATAATTTGCAGCCAACCAGACCAATTGCTTTACACAACTCTTTTATTAGAACTGGAACAACTACCCTATACACAATGATACATTTAGTAAAATCTTGTGACTGCAGTTCAGGGTGTGCTAATTATTACTGATTATCTAATGACTAAGGTATTTTGAATTAAGTAGGAACAAACACTATACATATCATATTTGATGAGATCATGCACACAACAAGATAGCTAACAAAAGTTTCATCTGATCAAAAACCAACAGCAGAACCGAAAACAAAGATGTATACTTACTAGAAAACTAATAGAATTAGAGTTTAAATCACACAAAATTCACGAATCATTTTAATTCAACTCTTCATTCACTGGTCACATCTACGTAGTCAAAAAATGGGTCCTGAGCCTCTTTCAAGATTGCTGAGAAGAAAAATTTTATGTATGATATTCTATTACAAATATGTATCGTTCCCGTCTTTAAATGGCCCATCCTTATGTGAAACATAAATTGGTTGTTGATGGTACTACATTTCAGTTGAATATTTTATTTATAATTATAATTATTTATGTTTTCTGAGTTAAATTTTCAGAATTTTGTGATGTCTTCTCATGGTCATAGAAAAATACATGTTTGGAATGTCTAAGCTGTCAATTTTGGCAAACGCTCAGGCCACAAAAGCTTTGATTAGATTATATTTTGTTTCCTTATTTTCCAAACTTTATTTTCTCTTGTTGTTTTAAAGACATTTAATCGTAGAGCTTTATCCAGTGATATTTTTTTCACTCGCATGCAGTGATTTGTCACGATTGATTTATTTTGAAAAACATGTAATGCAGTTTAATCCTAAAGCTAGCATATACATCATATAGATTTTGACAAAGTTCACAAGGGTATTAGCACCTTTTGCATTGATACGCGATTTTTCAAATCAAATCGCCTGCGGAAACGTTTCCAAAATTTCCGTCAATCAAAGTTTAAAATGACGTTTCGCTCGAGTGATCTTGAAGTTTAACCAACGATCAGTTAATTTTATGCATACAGAAGACTACAGAAATTTGGTCAAATTCAACTTTATAACACAGCAAAGAATTTCTAGACTTGACCTTCAATTTCAAGGCTTTTGCGTTTGGGAACCGAAATAAAGTAAGCGGTTCACAGATTATACGAAAAATTAATTTTATACGAAGTCGACGGTTGAGACAGTGGCAGACGGAATGTCACGATACGTTCACGGCTCGCTAAGCATGAAAGTTCTGTACCTTTTATGTTTATTGTGTTTATTCTTTGATTAGGCGAGAAAAAGCCCTTTTTGACGACTTAGCTACAAAATGGTTTAATCCGCACCTGTTTAAAACAGTTAAAAGAGGTTTTCACTGCGGAAAAAATTATTTATCGCCAGTTCGTGATTGCTCGTGAGAAATGTTGTTGGAAACCCTTTCAAACTTTGATTGACGGAAATTTTGTTGTCAGAAGGCAGCGAAGGCAAATTCTTCCCAGAGCCTGCTTTCGGTGTAAAAAACTAAACTAAACACACAACAGCTCCGGGTGATTCAAAAACTGGAACCAGGAATTCCTGGTTCCGCTTTAATTGTGTGCGTGCACCTGAGATTTTAGATGGGAATACAAACAATTTTTCAAAAGTCAATTAGACTTGGCTGTCTCATGGGTGGGCTTTTAGGTTAGCCTGGGAAGAGGTTTTAATTCTTGGTGCTGACCAAAAGGATTGCAACCTCTGGAGACAAGGTTGGACATCCATCAGAACTCACTGAACTTTTTGTCTATCTGTGGCTGTGAGCCATGCCTTTACATTAGTTTAAATTGGTATTTTTTTTATTTATTTAAGTTTATTTATTTATTTTCCAAGCTGTTTTCATTCCTGTTTTTATCATTTTATTCCTCTACTTTTTTTCACCCTACACTCCACACTTGCTACTTTGGGGCATTGTAACTTTTCCACTTCTGGAATTTGTTTATAACTTTTACCTTTTATTGTTACTTTTGGAGGATTTTTACCTTTGGAATTGTATGGTAGATTTCCACAAAAGGAGGGAGGGGATGGTGGAATAATTATCTGAGAGACATCTAGTATTCAAGTTAGTATGATATCCAGTATTGATATAAATGAAAGAATTTCTTAAAAAGAATTTTTTAAATACCAAAATCCCCTTAGCATAATCCCTGCATAAGAGACCCATGGACCTGTCCGGATGTTTAGTTGATGTTCAAAGCACCGTTAAACCAATTCAAGATTGCTATAAATATTGATTTTTTTTTGTTTTCTGCTTACAATAAGACTTACAGTTCAAGTTATTATTGGCGGTTCTAGTTATTGATAGGGAATCACAAAGTGGAAAACTAAATCAAAGTATTGTTTTAGTATCATACACTGTGCATCATATCTGTAATGATGACTTCATTAATTATATGTTCTCAACATAGAATTATGTTGAGAGCAGAGAATTGGAGTACTGTAAAATGCTGTCTGATTAGTCAAATGGACAAAATTTATTGGCCTCAAAATTTGAGTTGACACTTTCATGTTAGTTGTGCATGAGGCTTGCATTGCTGGAGAAATGGCACAACTCAAGGAGGTTTTTTTTTCTTTTTCTTAGTTTCTACTCCTGATAGAGTGAGAGCTCTACAAACATGACACAATATTTTAAGGTGGAGAGGGAGGGACATGAATTAAGAGACCACCTGTCTTTTGCAGAGTGGTGGGCCCTGTCTGAGTACAATAGTTTTGACCATTACCCTTAACATTCTCTTTGTTTGGTAGCCGTAGTTCAAATGGCGGAAGCATTATAAAGAGCTTACCAACTTTTTCAAGCTCAATTTTTCACCTTGCATTTCTCACACTCCTTTTCTTGATTTTTCTGTGGAGATGTCATTTACATTTCAGAAAGAAGTTTATGAGGTAATTCTACGGTGGCCGAGAGTGGCCATCGAAAGTGAAAAGTCGAAATCAAAAGTCGATTTAGCAAATGTTAAAGTGAAAAGTCAACAAGTCAAAAGTGAAAGTCGATTTCGCACATGTTTAAGTCAAAAAGACAAAATTTAAAGTCGATTTAGCAAAGTGAAAAGCGAAGATTCACTTTGCGAATACTCACTTCTCACTTTCTACTTTGACCACCCTCCCCTCCCCCAACTTTTTTATCCTGCCACTTGGTAACCTCATTTATACTATCGACTGTTGCTCTAACATAAACGACAAGAAAACCTTGTATAAATATTAATCCCGTAACGAACTATGACATCTAGCAATTAAATCTCACCTTGTTTACTTCAAAATACCCTCTTATGTCCTTTTGGACAAAAGAGGGTTGACGATTCTCCCAAAAAGAGTCGTCCATTCTGTCGATTTTGACAACTATGACATCTAGCAATTAAATCTCACCTTGTTTACTTCAAAATACCCTCTAATGTCCTTTTGGACAAAAGAGGGTTGACGATTCTCCCAAAAAGAGTCGTCCATTCTGTCGATTTTGACACCGATGAAATCAGCCGAGGTTACCAAGTGGCAGGATAAAAAAGTTGGGGGAGGGGAGGGTGGTCAAAGTAGAAAGTGAGAAGTGAGTATTCGCAAAGTGAATCTTCGCTTTTCACTTTGCTAAATAATATAATAAGAACTTTATTTAAGTGTCTAGTCTTCTAGCTAGCCTTAAGCTTACTAATCGGGGACACTGTTTAAACTAAAATATAATATAAGTACAAAAACGATTCTGGTCTATTTACATTGAATTATGCTACATTTCCAACACTCTTTGTATTTACATCTAATTTTTACAATTAAGATACTACTTTAAAATACGGAATATCGAACCTATATTTAATACTTATAGGGTGGTTTCGGCTCAAGAGTTGCAAAGGTGACACCCTTTGCATGTGTCTCCTCCGACAAGTCCACTGAGTTCCCTTCCCCTGATGTTCGCCTTGAATCGCTGCAAGGACGTTTCGTTTTTGTCCCTATTGTCTAATTTCGACCACATCAATGGCCCAAGGAAACGAAGGGAATGTTTCCCGTACTTGACAGTTCTTACTCTTGGTACGTAAAAATCTGAGTTTCTTAAGCTATAGCTCGAGGGTGATCTAGGAAAAAGCTCTACTACGTTGCTAGGCAGTAATCTATGTTTCACTTTAAACATGAAAATTGCGATCTCTTGCAATCGTTTGTTATACAAGCTGGTCATCCCCGCGCGTTTTAGGAGGTCACTATAGGAGGAGACCCGATCGCAGAATATTGTACGGAGTCCTCTCTCATTGATCCTCTCCAGTTTCCTTGTGTCGCTTGCTCGGCAGAAATGCCACACCAAGCTACAGTATGTTAGATGGGGTACTAATGCTGTCTTATAGATCTTCAATTTTGCATGTGTGGGGATGAGGTTTTTCAGCCTTCGTAGGACGCCAATC
>NC_135764.1:6358290-6370449 GCF_052425735.1 Oculina patagonica
TATCAAATCTCACTTCAATTTTTCAATACTTAACCGTTTCAGGAAAAAAAGTAGTACAAGTTATAAAAGAACTGTAAGCACTACCTCTTAGGGGCTCTACATTATTCCTCCCCTCGGCAGCATTTTTTACCATTTAGCTTTACTAGTATGGTAACCAGTAACGTTAAAAGATAACCACAACTTATTTACCAATGAATTGGCATTTACTTGATACACTATGATTGTAGTAGCAACTGATAAATATTTGTAGTGCTTTCCCATTAAAGTATAAGAGCTGGAAAATAAAACTGTTACCGGCTTCTTTAAGTGTCATAGTGAGTGCTTAGCAAAACGTAACTAAACAGGCCAACCTCAACAGTGAAAGTTTCTGCTGGCAGAATTAAGGAGGCTCGATGTAGTTTTTTTAGCTCTAGGGTGGTCGTTTTGATAATGAAAACTATCTAGGAAGCCAATGTTCGATTTTTGCCAAAATACACCATAATGATTAAATATGACCAAAGTTTAATTTTTTATGGGTCACTTAGTCACAAAGGTTACCATAGCAACGATTGTCGTTTTCTTTTGTTTTAAAACAAGCTTGATTTTCTCGAAATCTAGATTGACAATTGGTAATTATTTTTTGATATGTTAAAGTACAGTGGATTGACTACCTGTAGACAAAATTTCAGAAAAATCTGTAAGAGCGTTTCAGAGTTAATCAAGAACTAAGTTTTTTGTAATTTCTTGTAGTTTCCTACAATTGGCAGTCGATATATTTTAACAAATTAAAGCAAATACTCTTTCTTTTTTAATTAATGGTCTTTGATGGTGCAAGTATTTATATTTCATTTTGAATAACTGCGTTTAAATACTATGAAACAATCAAAAAATGATTACCAAAAGTCAATCTAGATTTCGAGAAAATTAGGCTTGTTTGAAAACAAAAGGAAACAACAATCGTTGCTATGGTAACCTTTGTGACTAAGTGACCAGTAAAAAAATAATCTTTAGTCATATTTGATCATTATGGTGTATTTTGGCAAAAATCAAACATTGGCTTCTTAGATAATTTTCATTTTCAAAACGACCACCCTAGGGCTAAAAAACTACATCGGGCCTCCTTAAGCCAAACCCCACAAAAATTTGGGGGACTCAGCCACCCCCATATTTCAGTGCCCAAAGTAACGTTAGCACAGCATAAAACATATATTCACTCTCATGAGCTCTGCACAAATCCTTTTTTAAGGATCGCGCTTGGTGGTCTATGACTTTCAACGCAACTCCTTTCCCCAAAAACGCTTCTGGGAGAGGCCCGCAATTTGTAAAGGTTGTATTTGACATTGCCTGTGGCTTCGGTGACTTCAGAGCATACATTTTATGCCCTCCAACGACTCAAGATTTCCCCCAAAAGGCACCAAGAAGCAGGATCGTCTGAACTGCCTAGTTATGCATTGTCACAAATCGATTACAGATTCACCGGACCCTGTAAAAGACATTTTGGGAACGTTGAGTAGGGAAATGCGCCTCGGGAAATATGCGCTTGGCTTGGAGCACGATGAGTCCCCACTCCTCTCCCCCCAAAAAAGTTTCAAAACGCCCCGCCGCCTCTGGGCATAACCCTCGACAGAAACAATCTACGGTTATAATAATATAAAACGACTAAACTAACAAGATGGGATTGTTACAAATTTATATGATTCTAATGAGAAACCTGAAAAACTGGTTAGCAAAACTTAAGGCTACACAGTGCATCAGGCCAGGCTGTGATTTAATTTATTTCATTGTTAATTACTACAACTTAGTTGTTTTCTTTAAAGGGAGAGCTACAATTTAATTTCAAGAATGAGCATGTCAGCCTTGATAAAGCCGACCACGTCGATAGAGCACTCGCCAAGGAATTGGTTTATTCCTGCACCGTTGGCTTGACTTTTAGTTCCTTTTCTCGTGCTTCGTACATGATTTCTGTTTGCTCTCACTCAAACACAACGCGTGATCCATCACGTGGAAAATATACTGCTGTTCAAACACGCCGTGAAACAAGTAGGCTCCAGGCCCGTCCGCGTATATTCCTGGAAAAGAAAGCAGTGAAGTGTAGTGAAATGAAGTGAAATGGAATCTTTATTGTAAGAGATGAAAAACACTTTTAAACGTGTGGCCCTCAGATATAGAATTACAGTAAAGTGTATGTACAGCTGTGTTCACATTTAACCCGAAACGTTTAGAATAAACATTTTTCGCCACTTCACCGCATGATCGCCACTTTTTTTTAACGTGTTTAGTCTGATCATGATTGAAACTACCTCGTGAGGTAGTTTCAATCACCATCAGAGTAATCATGTTTATTTCATAGGTACTGAGATTTACTCATGAAAATCGTAGGGAATAAAAATCGTACTGATTCAGAGCTTAGCCAATGAAAAACGCCAACGATGGAATTTCACTAGTGAAAAAACATCGTTCGTCCAATCAGCAACGCGAACGATGAAATTTCACTAGTGATGAATGAACGTACAGGGTTGCACGGCAGCCGTTGTACACAAATCGCGGGCTATGAAAATGATTAAAACAGAAGAAAGGTTTGCTTCTTACTTGTGTTCAATTGAAGAGTTCACTTCATTTCACGTCAATAAAGCTAAAATCGCTATTACAAAACTCAACAAGATGTTAACACTACTCGGGAAGACTTAGGAAGGCGAAGAAAAACGAAGTTAACTCCGCTATGGAACACAATAATTATTATCTCGGTGAATTTAATGAATACGAGCTTCGTAGTTTACTTAACGGTATATTCATTGAAGGGGAAAACTTTTTGCCGTTTATATGATTACAATAAATCATGTCAACAAATCTGTCGCGAGTCGCACAGGTCCAAGATGGAAATGACTCGGGCAGCGACTTGATTATTAGTTGAACGTTAATTCTTCCTAGTAGCAGTTAGTGACCTCTGCCATTGTTTGCAGACACTTAACCTTAAGAACGTGGAGAAATTCTTATTTAAACCTTCTAGTTTTTAAAACAATTTAGAATTTAAAATACTTTTGACCATTGTTCAGCTTTGAATTGCCGGCATGTCGCCTCAACACCGTTTTGTGTACTTTCGCTTGTTTTTAATCATCGCACGAAAAATCTCAGTACCAATAAAATAAACAAATTACACCATGGAAAATGCTTTGTATGATTTTTATTCACTCGTTGAGGTGTATCAGAAAACTCACTCGTTCGCTACGCTCACTCGTTCGTTTTATGATACTACTCAACTCGTGAATAAAAATCGTACGCGTGCATTTTCCATGGAGTAATCTCTATTTCCATCATGATTCGCGCAATGCACTGCCTGATGTGAACACTTTTCACAACGAAACATGTTTTATTCGTGATCAGACTAATCATGTTCGGCCTAGTGTGAACACAGCTTAGGTCAGTTTAGTTAAGGTCGGTCCACATGGAGAAGACGAAGAAGAAAGAAGAAAGCGATCAAAAGTCTAAAAAAATAACTAAAAATAACAAACAAACGGAGGAATAACTATTTACCAACATCCTCGGTTCCGTGAGTCTCAGACCCTAGCCGAACTGTGGCTTGTTGACGATAGTCTTTGTGTGCTGTGTCCACCCCCCTCAGGTCCGGACGAGGCCCTTGTAAGCCTCCCGGACCGTTGGCGTAACCAAGCGAAGTGTATGCCTTGTTATCACGATCAACTGCTAACTCTCCGCCCACTTCACGCACAGTGGAGAATATTGGGTTTCCGCGCATGGGGTACGCGCCAATGGTAAAGACGTGCGAGTGGTCAGCGGTTACCGCTATCAGGGTTTCAGCTGCGATAAAAAAAGATTATGTTAAGGAGGCTCAAAATAGTTTTCAGTACTTTCCAGTTCTTATACTTTGATGGGTCACTACTACAAACATTTATCAGTTACCACTACACAAATGGTATCAAACAAATGCTCAATCATTATTATTTCTTTTTTGGTAACCATGGCAACGGTTAAAGCTTAATTTTACCTTTAAGTGCTTATAACTGAAAAACGAGTCTGGTGACCCCCATTTTTTATTAATGAAATAATGATCAACATGTTTAGACACAACTTTTTGCAAAGTAAGAAAAAATTCTGCCGAGCGGTTTCAGAGCCACCTTAAATTTTCTAAAATTTAGGAAAAAACCGTTTTTCCTGGAGGTATTTTAACGTCTTCGCGGGGAGTAACTGATTAATAAAGTAGGACTAGAAGGAAGGATTAAAAGTGTTCTTGTACACTTAAAAACAAAGGGCACAGAGGAGAATAGTGCCTTGCATAGCGACCTTCTTAGCGATCTTGTAAGCGTACGTGATCTAATGCCGGCATGCGATACCATCTGTTTACCGGTCTGGTGATATCGTATTCTGACAATGGTCGCCTGATTCGGGCGACGATTTTTTTCTTTCGACGAGGCACGAAGTGCCAAGAAGAAAAAGAGACGAGTGCTCTTTTTCTTACTGCTGGTCTCGGGTAACGAGACCTTTGCTGTCTGCGGATGTCGCACGAGGGTACGATCTGTAAACTGATGGTATTGCATGACGGCGCTGAATCACGTTACGCCCACAAGATCGCGTAGAAGGTAGTTTTGCACGGTAGAACAAACTTGACTCCTCTGTGCCCTGTGTAAAAACACCACGTCAGTCCTTAGTTATCCTGCGTACAGCCATCTTCTATGAGAAAATAGGAGACGACTTCACGGCGCAGGCTGCCGGTACAATAGTTAGTTACCTCGATTTATCATTTGTAATGCCTTAGAGACCGCTTTGTCCATAGCTAATGTCTCATGAAGTGCTCTAAACGCCCGGCCTCCGTGATGTGCGTGATCAATACGTCCCGCTGCCGAGTAAAATATGACGTAATCAATAATCCGAATGAATAATTGGGTTGATTGAGGAATACTGTAGGAATGGATGGGTGATTGACTCTAAGGATGGATGAACGCATGGGTGGTTTCTACAGTCGGGGGAATAAGTCTGTTATCTCTTACCTGATTAAGGTCTTCAACTTTTATTATCCACTGGAAAAACCAGTGTGAGACCTCAGGAGTATTCAAAAGTTCGTCGCGCCATTGTGGCGTAATCAAGTGCTAAGCATCTTCGAGGGAAAAATGGGGGGGGGGGGGACAGGAATTTGCCATCAGTTGGTGGCTTTTCCCAGCGACTCATAGAAGGAGGGAGAGAGGGACGGAGAGACGGGCGGTCGGACGGACAGACAGACAGGCAGACGAATGGATAGATAGATGAATGAATGGGTGGCTAAATGGCAGTAGGCATGTTTAGGCAGTAGTTACAACGTGTATCCCTTTATAACATGAAAGTGGTGATTTTTTTACCTCGTGTTGATTATTTAGTAACCACAGTTTTTTTCTAGTCGAAATTTAGACAGAACTATGTATGACACTACTATACATACCTTCAACTAACAAGAAGAAGCCTTTAGGGTTTTTCTGTAGTATTTGGATGGCTTTTTCTGTCATCTCTGCTATTGATGGTTCACCAGCAACATCCTCAGCCCGGTTCACCTCGTAATTCATGTGAGAACGCTCAAAGAGCCCTGCAAACATAATTTGGCATATGCAAAGAGCACGTTACTTTATGCTCTTCAGACGCGGGATGTAGGCTTTTGAGGACTGCACCAATTTGAAGATATGTAGTTTTAAAACGATTTAAGGTTTAACAACCAAATTTTCGAATTTTTCTAAGAATAATGGTGTATGCTATTTTGGACGGTCCTCTTTTGCTGCAAAAAAAAGTTAATTGAGACTGGTTTTTGGATATATTCTAACAACTTTTCATATACCGTATTTATTCGATTAAGCGCCCTGGGCACTTATTTAATTTTTGGACCTTGAGAGTGGGCGCTTATTCGAGGCTGGGCGCTTATTAAATTTTCGCGATTTTCAGCAAAAAGTAAGTTTATTTTTGTAACAAAACAAAGCAAAATTTAGACTGTTCATTGAAAGTTTCTGAAAAATCTTAACAAAACTCCGTCATGGGGGAAGTCTTCTTAGTAGTACTTAGTCAATTTCAATAATCAATACTCCTCTTGTGCACTTCAGTTTTTTGGTGGGGTGAGGGGTGGGCGCTTATTCGAGGCTGGGCGCTTATTAACTTTTCCTACCTTCAGGGTGGGCGCTTATTCGGGGTGGGCGCTTATTCGAGGTTGGGCGCTTAATCGAATAAATACGGTATTTGGTATCAACTGCTATGCATTTACTGGAAATATGGATGGTAGCAGTAGACTTTGTTGGCTCTAAGGCAAATGAGACCATGATTTAGAATTTCTTTCTGCTAATTCAGATTTGAAACAAAAAAGCTAGCTCAGGCATTAGAGTCTGAACTAAAAGTAGATAAATGGCAGATGAAAAAAATTAAACAACCCAACCAATGAATAAACCATCCAACCGATCAACAATCAGACAGACGGATAGACAGACGGACAGACAGACAGACAACCCAGACAATCATAGAAAATAAAGCTCGGACCAAAAAGCAATACATCCGTTGGAGAATGTTTGAAAATTTAACTTCAGCCCCAGAACAGCTTTTACCGTAAATAATGAAGTAGAAATTCGCTTAAGATGCGTAATAAACGTTTGGTATGGTTCATGAATCAAATATGGCCTCTGACTAAACAGACATGATTCAATTCCACATAATCACAAAAAATTTGTTCCACAGGCCTCTTGACTCCTCGCTAATAGAAACCATTACATACCCATCACATGGTCAACCGTGCTCGTGTCAATCTGATCAAACGCGGTTTTGTTCCATACGTACTGTGAGTTCGGATGTTTGTTCACCCACTCTTGTATCAAATCTCTGCCGTCCAGTCTCTCTCCTCTCTTATCCGGGTACTCAGGGTCAGCTTGATTTTCATGCATGAACGCTCTACGACCCCCGCCAAAGATGACTTCCATTCCGTCACCATACGGGTATTCAGCAAGTTGCAAGGCTAAATTACGTATTAGTAATCATAAGTTAAAGGAGAAGTTCACTCCAGAATGGCCATTTATTTTATTTACGCCAATAAAGAGTTTATACAAAGATATGTTATTCACCAAAATATTAGCTTGCAACGTTCGCTATAACACTACGAAATCTTTCCCAAAAGTCGACAACTGAACGCCGCCATCTTGAAGCTAGTAATGTATGCGTGACGTCAAAGAGCTCAGCCTGAAGTTTGGCGGGAAAATTTAAATACTCGAAACTTCTGTTTCTTCATAGTGGCTTTTGTTTGTCGAAATGCCTGTTTGCGCTCAAACAGAGCTCCAAGAAATACAAAAAAACAAGGAGTTTCGACTATTAAAATATTCCCGCCAAACTTCAGGCTGAGCTCTTTGACGTCACGCATACATTACCAGCTCCAAGATGGCGGCGTTCAGTTGTCGAGTTTTAGCGAACGTTGGAGGCTGAAAGTTTGGAGAATAACATATATTTGTGTAAAAGTTTTATTGGCGTAAAGAAAATTAATGGCCATTCTGAAGTGAACTTCTCCTTTAATAATCGAACTGTGCAGATATAACAATACGCCCAGAGATAATGGGCTTTGCCCAGTCTGTGATTGTAATAAAACCAAAGATGAAATTCATTTTCTCTTTTATTGTTCCAAATATGCAACAATAAGTGATAACTCTGAAGATGACTTCCGCTCAGGTTGTTGAAACGTCAGTCACCAACAACAGTTCTTCTCAGAACTATTCTCACCCGGACGATCACACTCTACGACCTAAAAATACAACCTATCATCCAAAATGTCAGCCGGCTACCAGTGCCTGACTTGATTTTAGAATTAATGAATTCTTCCGATTATTTTGTGACCATGCAATTAATTAAATTTATATCATCTTGTTTTGACTCACGTAACAAAATACTATCAATGTAATTAATTTAATTTCTTGGGTTCGAAACCGATATCGATTTGAACACTCGAAGATAAATTTCATATGTCCGAGCAACTATGTATTATCTTCTATTTAATAAATATCAATGTGGAAACTAAGAAAATTACCAATATCTTTGCACGCAGACGCATCATCCTCTGCCTCGTACATCTTGTCTTGGTCACTCTCCCATCCACGATCCGCAGAATACGCGTACGCGCTCGCGGGAGTTGCGTGTGTCACACGCGTAGTGGCCACAACCCCAGTTGACATTCCAGCCATTTCCGCGAGCGACAGAATAGAGATCGCTCTACGATTTGCACTTGCAGTGGAACAGTAGCCTTTTTTTACACTTTCGTTCATTCCAAGAACACCTGCCGGAATTATATAGGATTCAAAATTAAACATGAATAGACGAAAATGGTCAAAACATATAATCTTCTTTAGAGAGTAGCAGCGGTGAAAGATGTAAATGATTCTTCAACCGACCGCACTTCTTTTGCTTTGTCTTGGTTTTTTCTTGATTTTGTTTTCACGCACGAGAATTGAAGTCTTTGTATGATTTATCGGCACGAGAAAGATATAAAAAATCTATATTTTTTCTTCCATTTGCTGAATAGCCTTCAATTTAGTGAAAGACTTCATCGACATTTTTTTCCGTCGTCTTAATGAGAGGGTTCTGAGGAGATAAAATGGGAACTGAAATCTGGGCAAATTCTCACCGGAAAAATGGGATTTGGGTTACTGGGACTGTGCATCACAAAAAAATGAACAATCGAACTGGGACTGGGATTTGGTACATCGGGAAAACAGTAGTCCGGGAAATGGGATTTGGGCAAAGTTTGGGCTGGGAAATGGGATTTTATTCTTCCCTTTAAAAGGAGAAGCCACGAGCCAAGCGGCCCACACTGCCGGAGCTTATCCCGGTTTCCGTAGCATTAAGCGGCTAGGAATATTTCTACTCCCCCCTGAATGGGATGCTAGTCCATTGCAGGGTTCTCCCCCCAGCATTATGTCGCCGGTACCCATTTATACACCTGGGTGGAGAGAGGCACTATGAGAGTAAAGTGTCTTGCCCAAGAACACAACACAAGTGACCCCGGCCGGGGCTCGAACTCGGACCGCTCGATCCGGAGTCCGGCGCTCTAACCATTAGGCCACCGCGCCTCCCATATTCTTCCTTTTAGGACCCTTTAATGCCGTTTTGAATCGTTCAGGTTATGTCAGTAAACAAAAGAAAGCGTCTACTGAGGTCCTGCTGTATGTTTGTCGCGTATGCTCGTTTGTCCGTCTAGATGTTTATTCCCCAGTCCGTCCGCCCGTCTCACAGTTCGTCTTTCCTTCGTCCTGTCTGATGATCTCTTTGCTCAGTTAGATTCTCACCAATTGATTTGAGGCAAGATAGCCAAGTAGTATTTTGAATTCAACACTTACCATCGTTAGTCTTAATTCCATTTAGAAGCGCCGTCGCCGACGCGGCCGAATCTGCACCTTGCTGATCGACACAATACGTTTTCACCTGGGCTGACCAAGGAAATTCCTCCCAGCTCAAAACATTCTCCTCGCCTGATTGGTTTTTCATCTGTCCGTCCAGGATGCGAGCAGCAGTGACGGTTGTGATACCCATTCCATCGCCAATGAAGACAATGGCGCTTTTTGCAGTATTGTTGTTCGGTTTTACCTTAAGGTTGTCCTGGATCAGCTTGATACCATCTCTGTACCACTGATTGCTGTCTTGATTGTTCAGAATCGGGGGTGGTGTAGTCGTCGGGGGTGGTGTAGTCGTCGGGGGTGGCGTAGTCGTCGGGGGTTGTGTAGTCGTCGGGGGTTGTGTAGTCGGCGGGGGTGGTGTGGTCGTCGGGGGTTGTGTAGTCGTCGGGGGTGGTGTGGTCGTCGGCGGTAGCGTCGTCGATGGTACTGAAAATGGAATGTATAAAAAGTTAATTCGGAAAGCAAATTTGAGTGAATTAAAGGTCTTTAACGTTAAGTATATGTTACACAAGCCCTTATCAACCCTTATGTGCACGATATTAAAACTACGTTTAGTGTGCAATAGAATAAAGCGAGGTTCTTAAAGTAGCTGTTTGCTACAGGGTCTTTGACACCTTAAAATTCTACTTACGTTGACGGATTTTACAGGTAAGGTTATACTTTCTCATGAAGGGTACTACGTTATCTACTCCTACGTTATCTACTACGTTATTACACGTTATCTCCACTCTACAAAATATTTCCCTGTGCTAATAAAACATGACTAAAATGTATTTGATACCCTTTTATTCCACTTACCTTGACAGATTCCACAGGTAAGGTTACAGTTTTCCCTCATGAAAGCTAATATCATCATGTTGCTGCTATCACACCAACCAAATGCCTTGTAACCAGGACAACTCAGAGGTTCGTCCAGCTCTTCAGGGGTGCATACTGAGGAGGATATATAAATAGCACAATCAGAAAAAAAACAACTTGTTAATTTGACGTCATTTATATGACTTTTTGAGACTAATTGGATGAAAAACAAGTTGCTTGCACCATTCAAAAGCTCACCCGGCAGAGGAGGAGTTGGGGGTAGCGTCGTCGGTGGTACTGAAATGAAATTCAAAAAGTTTATTCGGAAAGCACATTTGAGTGAATTAAAGGTCTTTAACGTTTATGTTACACAACTAATAATTACTTAAGTGAATTTGAAATATATCGTAAAGCTAAACATGATCCATTCAAAGTGCTACTATGATGAAATTGGCATCTGGCAATTGGCAAGTAGTCAAAGCGAATAGAAAAATACCGTTTACATTTTCAAATATCTCTTTTTTCGACGTTTTTGCTTGTTTACTAGCTAAAATGGTAGAATAGGGGTTATGTGGACAAAATTTGGAACCACATATTTGTAAACTCTCAAGGGACTTTTTTAATTTCTCAAGGGACTGTTTTAATTTCTCAAGGGATAACTTTCCGCTGTGGGTGATCACTTGCGATCTCGTGGAAAAAACGTGACTTGTCACATTTACAAACGTTATATAACAATTTTAAAAGTGACATGTCAGCTTTCTTATCTCAACGCACGTGTGTCTGAAAGGCGATCTATAAAAAGCGTCGCACAAACAATGGATTGCGTAACTAAAACACGAATAAATAATCACTAGCACTTACATCGTTTAAAAATTACAAACGTCAAAAATAAACCATACCAAAAAAACTCGCTCTTTTCAAAGATATTATTGAAGTTAAAACAAATGCAAGAGATGGGGGGCTTCTTTTAGCTTAGGAGCGGTTAAAAATTAGGCCAAATTTGGTCGCTACATGCAAGCGCCATTCTATTTCGTCATCAGCCTAGGTCGTTAGGGACGAGACCTCGCGTTGAAAGCAATGTTGCATGAATCGGCTTTACAACATGCGATCGTATCTACGCAGTTCGAGTGGAATTTCAGTCAAAGACAGCAAAATTTTTTCGTATTTCATCTTCAAATATAATTCGAAAGCATTCACTGTATATATGGCTTTTGTTTAATCCTGGGTCTTGATATCCGACCCTCGCAGAGCCTAGACAAAACGCAGCTTGAGTGTAACGATTTGTTTACGCCGCAATTTAATATTAATATATGCGCAATGTTTTCTCCGACAGTAGTCGGAAATATCCGTATTTTTTTTTCGTGCTTTTTCTTGGAGCAATCGTAACGATACGGCCTTGAACACATTGAACAGCGGTCTACCTATAACAATTCAAATATAGCGTCGCAAAAACAAAGCGTCGAACGCATATTTTGCTGTTTCATTTGCTAATTTCGCTGCCGTAATCGACTGCCTCGAAAGGTCCTTGCAATTTTAAAGTATAGAATTGTCAGATCTCGCTGAAATTTGCACTGTTTATTTGTGTAATGTTAAGGAATATGTGTATATATACCCGGCGCGGACGAACCATTTTTGACAAAATTATATGGCTGCATTTCCTCCGCGAAGATAGAAAATTGTTAAACTAAACTACAAAGAAACTGTAATGATAAGTTCGAAGAACAATACACAGGATAAACCTTCGACTCATACTTCATGCAAAAACGTCGATATCTCGAAGAGACTTTGATTTAATTTGCAGAGACATTCAAGAGTTTTTAAGATAAGCCTATTTGCAAAGTAACGACGTCATACACTCAACTAAGTTTTGAACAATTATGAAGACAAAGATATCTCACCTAATTTGTTTCAGAAATGTTTGATTCTAGTAACACTATACTTGATGAGCTTAAAGTTGATATGACACGAAATCTTTTATTGGCTTTTTTCTTTCGTT
>NC_135764.1:6370949-6392943 GCF_052425735.1 Oculina patagonica
ACAAGAACATTGAGAAGCTTGAGAAGCTTAAAATCGGGCGCTTTGCCTTGAAAGGCAGGGTTCAGTACAGCAGAAACCACGAAGCAGTTACTTAAGTAGCACTCAGTCCGACTGTGTTTGTGTTAGTCACAGGGCTTGCATGAGCTGTATTAGTGTGCATAATATAATATCTAGAACGTTTTCAATCAATCAATCAATCAATCAATCAATAAAATGTATTTACCCTCGGAGCTGACGGGGGCTGGCTAGGCCCCTAGCAGATCGAGATTGCATTATTACTTAATGACATGATGGTTTCAATTTATAAATGTATTTCACACAATAAAAATAAACGATTGAAGTAGACGACTAGAAAATGTAAAGTTTTAAGACTTAGCAAAGTGCAGTGTATTGGTAATACTGTAAGGTGCGGTTTCACCTGAAGGTCGTGTGCTTTCGGTATTTTCCAGGCATTGCACTTTGATGGGACAGTACTACAACTGTTTACCGGGGAACTACTATTGTCAAGAAAATGATCACAACTTGTTGATGAATGATTGAACATTTGTTTCATACCATTACTGTAATAGCAATTGATGAAGGCTTTTAGTCCTGAACTAAGGACTGGGAAATACTGAAACCCATTATCAGCCACCTTAAACGGAAATATCGTGTTGGTGTTTCAAGGAATCCAAGGAAACTTCACTCATCCCATGTATCTATGTATTGCGGTATTTTGTAATTTTTTGAGTGATTTTTGGGGATGTTTGGCAGGTGATAGTTTTTTTAAAAGAATTAGTAAAATTTAGACAACTAAGAAATATTGAAAATTTAATGTGAATTTAACATTGGAATTTGAAGTTAGAAATTGGCAGACGGACACCAAACAGTCCCGTGACATCCTGGAGTGTTTTTGCATCGGGGTCAACTGTGTGATGATGTTTCCATTTTTTTCTTCAATCCCCACTGATAAAGAACTGTTGTTGGTGTTATGTTGGTGTTATCACATGTCAAGCCTTTAACAAGGTATGAAAGAACACAAGGATTTAAATTATTCTGGTGCTCAATTTTTGCGTAACTAAAATTAATGTTACTCAAATTCCTGATGGATTCTGTCTTAAGTTTAAGCTTGTTACGAGCTTAGTATTTCCAAATTATTGCATGTCAATGTAAGGCAAGACAAGACATGCCTTGGTTCTTATGTAATTCTCTTAAAAACATATAAGATATTGACTATAATTTTGTCTGTGCTATGGCAATTCACAGTGGGGTGGTCTTGATGTGTCTTTAACTTGAGGACTGGACTGGACTGGACTAGTAAAACGCGGACTAGTAAAACGCGGACTAGTAAAACGCGGACTTGTAAAACGCCTCTAGACACTTCCTTGGCCACAATCATCTTACGGCTCTCTTCAATACATAATGTCTCAAAAAAACAGTAACCTCAGAAAGAAGTCAGAAGCAAATAAGGTCGAAAGACCGAATTTGAACATATAACGGCAAATGTTCTAATGTCACGAACGTAGGAGTCGTGTAGGCCCGTCACCTTTATTTACCACATACTGCCCCCAAATTAAAACAGTACCCTCAGAAAGAAGTCAGAAGCAAATAAGGTCGAAAGACCGAATTTAAACATTTAACGGCAAATATTCTAATGTCACGAACGTAGGAGTCGTGTAGGCCCGTCACCTTTATTTACCATTGACTGTTGATTTCTGGACGGGCCCCGTTCTACCTCGTGCGAGCAATACAAACGACTGCACTCAACAGACGTCAAGTAGTGGAAAGAAAGAAACATATGCACACAACTCATAGCATCAATCCCGTTGTTTTAGAAGGGGTTTGCAGAACGAACATGTGCTATACTGCAAAAACATCTCCACGCTAAAACAGACCATAGAGTGCTCAAAAAAGCTAGAAATATGCCGTCGAAGAAACACACAAGAGCTTCAAACACAAATTGTTTCGCTCGCTAAACCGTTTAGTTTTATCCGATTTACAAGCGCTTGTTTTACAAGTCCGCGTTCTACAAGTCCGTGCTTAACAAGCCCTCGTTTTACAAGTCCGCGTTTTACAAGTCCGCGTTTTACTAGTCCGCGTTTTACCTGAGTCCGCGTTATACCAGTCCGCGTTTTACAAGTCCGCGTTTTACTAGTCCGCGTTTTACTAGTCCAGTCCAGTCCTCGAAATACAGTATGCCAAAACTCCCCGCCCTCTAAAGGTAAGTCCTTGACGGTTCTTGTCGTTTTTCGGTGCCTATTCATCTTCGGCATCTTTCTCATCCACCTCTCGTTCTGTCCTGTGTCTGTCATCACACGAAAGAAAAGCTGATTCTCAAAAAATCTGCCACAAAAGGAAATTGACAAAAACAATATGAAAACCATATATCGAAAGTTTCTTATTCTAAAATTTTATCATACGTCTTAATTCAGAGCTACAAAGAAGTTCCTCCTTTTGAGTTATTGATACTGTTCTTACAGTACCTCTTTCCACTAGCGAAATTTTACAAAATTCCTTCGCGGCGAAAAGGTAGCGCGAATCCAGAACAGACTCCAATCGAGAGTGGGTTAATTCTAGATTACTATTAATTAACTATTACAACATTCATTTTTAAAATAGTTTCCCAAGCCGACTAAGCTAACTAAACGTCGAGTGTATCTTTCAGTAAACAAAACATGCCGTTATGACGCCGGAAATCCAGCTCACGCATACTATACCCCGTGACTCACGCAAACCTCCGACTTACGTGCTACTACAGTCATTCCTTTCTAAACATTTTTTTTTGACCACCACCGTACCTTTCTACCCAAAAAACTCATGAAACCGCCCGGTTTTAACCTGTTTTAACCTTTCAAAAATTAGAGCGTTCGAAACTAAATAAGATCTGTAATCACAAACAACATACAGCCGTTTACCAGCACTCTTTAAAACTCCTGAAACCCTTCAAAATCAGGCAAAATAAATCTTTGAAATAACCTTTATCAATGTTTCTTATTTTTTATTCAGTTCTATAAAATGCCTTCATACACTACTGTCAAACAAAAATTTCAATTTTCTCAAAGTTTCAAGACAAAAGAATAACAAATATTTCGTGCACAATGTAATTTGATTAAGCCAATATTCTCACGTCTAAAAATACTTCAAGCAATTCAGTGCAAACCCGTTTTTTTTCGTATCAACGAAAACCACTTTCGAATAATCAATACATGAAAATAACAATAAGATCAAAAGGAAGAAAGGAACCTTTCTAATTATTTGAAGACTTTCAAAGCCGTGATATTATGCATCCAATCCGCGATAAAATTTAATTACAACAAAATCCAAGTTCTCATTTTGAAGTCCATTTTTTTCAGTTGATACCTTTATCCAACTTGTGAAAAATTCCATTCAAGTTCCTATTAATACTGTACATTCCCAATGTTTTGCTCGGGTCTTCAGAAGCGTCTTACTAACCAAATCTAAAATAATTCCAAAACATGCTGTACAAACATTCTACTCTTTGTGACAAACGACTTGACGACCAATTGTTCAGAAATGAAAATCGACACAGTTCTTGCTAAATAAAAAAAAGTTTTACGGCGGAGTCAGGCTCAAAAAATATACCGCAAGATCACACCCCCATTCATAGTCAGAAACCAGCAAACCATCTAGTTTGCTAAAAAAAACACTGCGTGACATCAATGACGTTACCTTTTTCATTTACAAAAATAACTTTAACTTTGTCAAAGTAAGTGCAATTTCACAATTTTGAATATCAGTACAGTATGGGACCCAGTTCTCGGCCGGGTCCAGTTCTCGGCCACTTTGTGTTTAACGCGTTTTTTCACACTCCAGTTGAATTAAAAGAAAAAGGTATTTCCTTCAAACGATAGACTAATTCATGTGCTTTAAGTATCTTGAGTTTGATCGTTCAATTCGATATAGAAAGCTCACACGTCGAGTTTACGCGGAGGTAGGTGAATTTGCATTCCCGAAAAATTTGTTTGTTTACGGCTCCTTAAAATTCATGGATGTAGTTAAATTCGTATTTTATCCAAAAGCCCCCACCATACGAGCTAATTTTTGGCATGTGAAACGTAGAATAATTCAGCTTTCTGCTTTAGTTAACTTTTCGTTGAACCGTTGTATTTTTTGTCTGAAATTTTTTCTTGCGACGTTTGCGTATTTGCCAGTTCTCGGCCACCCTGCTCGCTATCACAGCTTAGCGCTTGGTTTTTAATATAATTTCATCTGCTGCTGCCAGAATGAAAGAAAGAAATGTTTTAAAAATAAAGTTCAATCTTATCTCTAAGTTTTGAGCTGACTCTTGTCTTGTCTATTATTTCTACAACACCTAAATCTTTCAAGACCTTTTCACTGCAAAATAAACCATCTAAATGCACGGGTCACACAATGCGGTTTTGCCAGAACCTGCACATAGGCAACTAGGCGCGTTAAAATCCTTCTTTTCTAAAGTAAAACAAAGCCTCATAAAAATAATTTGGGATCGATATAACATAAATAGGTTTACAGAGTGATTTTATGACTGTGAAAATTAATTGAGCATTTTTTTTACAGATAATTACGCACAAGCTTTTTAGTGGCCGAGAACTGGGCCAAGGTGGCCGAGAACTGGGCCCATAAATGGAGCTTTTATTTTTATTATTGCTCGGGCAAATTAATTTTTGACCGGTCGATAGCTTTACACCAAAAAGCTGCATAATGTAGCTAGCTCTGGGAGAAATTTCAAGTTCCTGCGGTTCTTCTGAGGTAAGAAATACAAGTTTACGTCAAAAGTGGCCGAGAACTGGGCCCCATACTGTACTTTGCCCCGTAAGCTTTTTTCTCTGTCCTTCCGCCGAAGCAAAAAGACACAACCTGATTACACATTAACCCAAAAGTCCACCAAGTGTGCCTGCAACGATTTCCTGTCAAAACTAAAATGAAAACCATTGCGGTATGCGTCACCCGTAGCGGTTTTGTAGAAACCCCAAGCTATCCCCGTCTTTTTGGCCGACAGGAGACTATGCTCTAGGACGACCAAAGGGTAAACTATAAATCGGCCACGCCCGATTAATAAATATTAACTGTGCCCTGCTCCAAACAACGCCGCCGAAGCCGCCATTATCGACACTCTAGTGCCCAGTTTTACTCGTCACCGACGAGTAATTCAAGTAATCATTAAATCGGGAATGGACTTGTGGAAAACGTACTGATGACGTAGCAATACAGAGATTCATGTACAGTCAACTCTCTCTTAACGGACACCTCTATAAGACGGACACCTCCATGGTTATGGTCCCTGCCGTTTTTCAGTCATTTTACTGTAAGAAAACTCTCTGTAAGACGGACACCTCTCTAACACGGACAACGGACACTTTAAAACCGGCAACGGACACGCACAAAAAGTTATTTTTTAGTAAACAATACTTCAAAACATGTTATCGACATAAAGAATAGTAGGTCTGCGCCTTTAGAATACCAAACGTACCAAAATCAATCCGCTAAAACTTATTACTTCTTTGCTTAGATAAATGGGCACCAAAGTTTTAGTTTTCTACTTACAGTGTTAATACTGTTTGTTATTAACAAACAAGTCGAATTTCTGATATTATTTTTGTTCCACTTAATAGGTTTTGCTAACGTAAGCGACTCAAAACAGACGTGTATTCGTTGTGCATAGCCGTGTAGCTTTATCGTCTAAAAATTTCTGGTGTCACGTTACCTCGGCTCTCTATAAGGCGGACACCTCTCTAAGACGGACAGTTGGGGCCGGTCCCGACGGTGTCCGTCTTAGAGAGTGTTGACTGTAGTGCCATGATTGAAATCTTTATCTATTTATTAATAACGACATACAGTACACTCGCAACATTATTTCTGATCGAAGCAGAATGCAGGACGCGTGTCACATATGAACTTGCTAAAGGCCTTTTAACTTTGAGTTTCTCCGTAGCTCAGTGGTTGGACCGCTCGCCCTGTGCTTGGGAGGTCATGGGTTCGAATCCCGCCTGGGACTCACATTTTTGTTTGTAAAAGCTCGATAGATGATGAACACGTCTTTTGACCGAACAGCGAGCGAAGTACGAGGGGGTGGGGGCAAGAGTTAAGCGCTGGTCGGTAAATGTAGTTGTCTTGCGATTTTTTACCCACGTTCTCAGAAAAATAAGAGAAAATGGAGGGTTGTAAACAGGCTATGTATCTTTCTTATGAATTACAGTAAAGTTAGGTTTGATTTAAATTGTAATCGGACTTTAAGGTCAGAATTTTCGACATAAAAAGTGTATTTTTTTGTTCTCTAAGAAGGTAATCAAAGAGGCAACTCATGCCAGTACATATTTTAGTGCGTAGATAGTATTTTGGAAAAGACAAAACAATAGTTAAATTTTAGTAAAGTCATTTTTTAAGCACTTATTTAATAAGATGTCGGAGAGCTTTATGATCACCTTGTTTTGAAAGACAAAAATAATCAATATAAAATCATTTTTACTAACGGCAACGCCTGATCATTTCAAACAAAAGGACATCACTTTTAAGTAGATAAGTGATAAAAAGAGCAAAAATGGAAACAATAAGTGGATAAAGATCGGAGCTGATATACCAAAAACTGAACAATAAAAAGATCGGCTTGAAACTAATTGGCATGTACTTAATTATCAAATCGTTATTTAAATATTTTAAATCGAAATTCAAAAGATTTGTAAAAGCTGGGTACTGTCATCAGAGAAGAGTTGTCCCTAGTAGGAGGGTTACCCTCCAAACCGATTGCGAGCCACCCCGGGCAGGATGTCACATACATTAGGAAAGTAATCCCCGGGCGCTAAAAGAAGTAATGTTGTTGGTTCAAAATTCAAGCTTCCGCGACAAGACCAAAAGCTAGTATGGGTAGAAGTAGACAATCCTGGTAGATGGATGCTGCACGCGCTGAGCACTAGGAAGAAATGACGCAGTGACAAACGTGATTTTTACTGCCCACAGACGGATTTCTCGCGCGTTGTTAAGGAAGAACGCGCGCAGTATTGCGTCTACAGGCTACTTCTACACGCCGGGCCCAAGTTGTTCAAAGGGTGGTTAACGCTATCTACCAGGTAAATCACTATCCGGTGGAAAGCTAGCGAAGTAGGTTTCGTATGACAGTTATCCACTGGATAGCGATTTATCTGGTGGATAGCGTTATCACCCCTTTGAAATAAGATGAAACAAGAGCTCTTAGAGCTTACAACTGCGCTGGTCTCGTGAGCACTTTAGGGGAGCCATGTGGGGGGAACAAAAAATGCACCCCCCCCCCCCCTTATCCCCTTTACCTGCGTCAAACAATGTTGCGACTGACAAACAAGATGGTAAGAAAACACCTTGCGTGACATTTCATGGTTGACTAGTTCGATCCGAAATTAAATATTTTTCTTCTATGCTAATGGTGGCCAAATTTAATTCCCACGATCCTGATCCGTGAAACAAAAAAATCTTTTAAATCAGCATCTAGTGTTGTCTTGAATTACCGTTTTAAGATTGAATAACCAGCTCCGAAAATGGAATATTGGAGCAAATAATTAAATCAAATTTGAGAAGCACACTAGACCTGTGTTTTGCTGAATGGGAATTCCCCCGGGGAATTAATTTACCAATGACGTAACCCTTGCAAGTCAGGGCATGTTTGTCTCAGTGGTTTTCCATCAGATTTCAGAAATCCTATAGATGACACCACTCCAAAAATAAATAACGCTAAAAAGTCGAACATTTCACACTTAAAATGCTAAGTTTAGACCAGATGATTTGTTTAGTTTCCGTTTGTAGCAGATTTAAACCTTTCAGAGCATTGCGTGATTCTTGCCGATCATTGCCTTGTGAAAGTAAAAATTTGTTTACGCCAGCACATTCCAGGACACAAACGTAATGTAAATAAATGTAAATTCTTGCCCGCTAAAGCGTATTTTTTTATAGCGTGAAATTTTTCAGTATTTTCTTCGATTCAAACGCTTCAAAATACACTGAAAATACTTCACACTGAATTTTGTAAGTAAAGATTAATGGATTCGCAAAGATTTGAAAGGTAGCTGATAATAGCTTTGAAAAATTACGTGACTCGAGGTCTAGCCGATCGAAAGTGAAACTTGTCATGTCATCACATTCTTTTCCACCAACGTAATGGTATTTATTCATAGATTCTGGTCTGCTAAATTATATTTCTCTTTGAAAGCGTGGAAATTTAGTATTTTAGAACCAAACGCTTCAAAATCGAATATTTCACACTAAACATTCTTTGTAAAGACAAAAAAAGAGAACATTTTTCCATTTGTTACTGATTTGTAGCTTCTAAACATCGCGTGACTTCAAGCTCGACCGAGTGGAGGTCTGGGTCTACTCACCGACAAAACTAAAAAAAACAAAAACTAACAAGAAGCTCTTAGAGCTTAAAACTGCGCTGGTCACGTGACCACCCTAAGGGAGCCATGGCGGGGGAATGAAAAAAAGATAACTAAAAAAATATTGAACAACTTGAAGTGAAATGGGGAAAAAATAAAATAAATAAATAAATAAATAAATAAAACATTCCACATCCTGACAGTGGAAAAAAGCCTTTGCCATAAAAGTTGACCCCCCCCCCCTCTTACCCTAACCCGCCTCAAACAAATTATGGTCGCCCTAAAAAAAACACCCGCTTTCGAAACAAACCCCGAATGTTGATTTCATTACGTCTGGTGTCTGGCTTCACGCCAGGAACGTAAGTATCCGTGAGAATTTCGATAGTATTCTCTCTTTGCATAGAATAATCTCGTTCCCAGATCTCGTGGGCTAAGCCGAAGGCGAGATCTGGTCAAATCCGATTTGCACCACGTGATTGCCTGTCAGGAATGGGCAGGCGAGTCAATTGCGCATGCCCTAGACAATTCTAAGAAAATGGCAATCAAATGAATATCCAATCCTCAACCAAATGAATAACGAATGCTTCACCATTCTCGTCTTTCCTGGAATAATATCTAGCAGAGTATTTTACTAAAGAATTAAGCAGAAGGCAATCATGAAAGCTTTAGGTCGGGTAAAAATATTTATTTGATTTAAAAAAATTGTTCATTTGGCGGCGAGACATGTCTAGATTTTATGCAAATTAGATCTGGTCACGTAATCAAACATAAATATTCTTACGGCGGATTCTCTGTTTTTAAACATTGTTATTCGTCAGAAATAGCTTTATAATGCTACAAACAACTAAAACGAAATCTTCTTGTCTTTTGAGGCCGACTGTAAACAACGAAACGTCTCAAAAACGAATATATTATGATTGCGTCCATGATCTATAATTTGCATAAAAAACAGACATTGAATTCCCTTGGGGCCGCATCGCACGTTCAAATTTTAAAGCTGTGACAGCCATGCTTTGAAACAGCCAATCAAAAAAATTGAATTTTCTTACTTGGCCAGATCGCCTTCCGGCTTGTTGCCCCTCTTTCTGTATCACAATAGGAGGTTGTTAAAATGTAGCGAGTGACAAACATGATGATAAAAAAAAGACACCTTGTGTGACATTTCATGGTTGACTAGTTCCAGACGCGATTAATTATTTTTCTTTTATGCGAATTCTGGCCGATATTCCCACGCGTGGACGCTGAAGCCGTTTTTAGCACAGAGGGTATTCCCCAAGCCTACCAAATGACGTAAGCGGTACAAGTCAGGGCATGTTTGTGAAGGGAATTTTTCTTCATATCTTTAAAATCCTTTCAATAACACAGCCTAAAAATAGATTACGCTTAAAAGAGAAACTTTACTTTGCAATAAATTTGTTTAGTAAAGACCAAAGGATTCGCAAAGATTTGAAAGGTAGCTTGATTAATAGCTTTGAAAAATTACGTGACTCGAGGTCTAGCCGATCG
Source organism: Oculina patagonica (assembly GCF_052425735.1). NCBI lineage: Eukaryota > Metazoa > Cnidaria > Anthozoa > Scleractinia > Oculinidae > Oculina > Oculina patagonica. The sequence continues at coordinate 6,380,774 of NC_135764.1, forward strand.
AAAGTGAAACTTGTCATGTCAGCACATTCTTTTACACCAACGTAATGGTATTTATTCACAGATTCTGGCCCGCTGAAATATATTTTTCTTTCGACGCATGAAAATTTAGAATTTCCTTTGAATAAAACGCTTCAATATCGAATATTTCACACTAAACATTCTTTGTAAAGACAAAAAATAAGAAAATGTTTCCATTTGTTACTGATTTGTAGCTTCTAAACATCGCGTGACATGAGGTTTGGTTTTTTTTATCATCATCATCTTTTTTTATCATCATCGTGACATGAGTGGAGGTTTGGTACAGGTCACCGACAAAACGAAAAATAACAAGAGCTCTTAGAGCTTACAACTGCGCTGGTCTCGTGAGCACTTTAGGGGAGCCATGTGGGGGGAACAAAAATGCACCCCCCCCCCCTCCCCTTATCCCCTTTACATGCGTCGAACAATGTTGCGACTGACAAACAAGATGGTAAGAAAACACTTTGCGTGACATTTCATGGTTGACTAGTTCCATCCGAAATTAAACATTTTTCTTATATGCTAATGGTGGCCAAATTTAATTCCCACGATCCTGATCCGTGAAACAAAAAAATCTTTTAAATCAGCATCCAGTGTTGTCTTGAATTACCGTTTAAAGATTGAATAACCAGCTCCGAAAATGGAATATATTGGAGTAAATAAGAAAATCAAATTTGAGAAGAACACTAGACCTGTGTTTTGCTGAATGGAATTTCCCTGGGGAATTAATTTACCAATGACGTAACCCTTGCAAGTTAGGGCATGCTTGTCTCAGTGGTTTTCCATCAGATTTCAGAAATCCTATAGATGACACAGTTCCAAAAATAAATAACGCTAAAAAGTCGAATAATTCACACTTAACATGCTAAGTTTAGACCAGAGGACTTGGTTAGTTTCCGTTTGTAGCAGATTTAAACCATTTCAGAGCATTGCGTGATTCTTGCCGATCAGTGCCTTGTGAAAGTAAAAATTTGTTAACGCCAGCACATTCCAGGACACAAACGTAATGTAAATAAATGTAAATTCTTGCCCGCTAAAGCGTATTTATTTAAAGCGTTAAATTTTAGTATTTTCTTTGATTCAAACGCCTCAAAATACTTCACACTGAATTTTGTAAGTAAAGATTAATGGATTCGCAAAGATTTGAAAGGTAGCTGATAATAGCTTTGAAAAACTACGTGACTCGAGGTCTAGCCGATCGAAAGTGAAACTTGTCATGTCAGCACATTCTTTTACACGAACGTAATGGTATTTATTCACAGATTCTGGCCCGCTGAAATATATTTTTCTTTCGACGCATGAAAATTTAGAATTTCCTTTGAATAAAACGCTTCAAAATCAAATATTTCACACTAAACATTCTTTGTAAAGACAAGAAATAAGAAAATGTTTCCATTTGTTACTGATTTGTAGCTTCTAAACATCGCGTGACATGAGCCTGACCGAGTGGAGGTTTGGTACAGGTCACCGACAAAACGAAAAATAATAATAAACCCCGTGCAGAGCAAGAACTGCGCAGCGCAGTTAATAACAAGAAGCTCTTAGAGCTTAAAACTGCGCTGGTCACGTGACCACCCTAGGGGTAGCTATGCGGGGAGCATAAAAAATGCACCCCCACCCCCTTATATCCCCTTTATCTGCGTCAAACAATAGTGCGACTGACAAGCATAATGGTAAGAAAACACCTTGTGGGACATTTCATGGTTGACTAGTTCCATCCGCAATTAAATACTTTTCTTATATGCTAATGCTGGCCAAATCTAATTCCCACGATCCTGATCCGTGAAACCAAAAAATCGCTTATCGGGACGACGGGATTTTTCGGGCGAAAGTTTACAACAACTGCCCCTGGGTCTCCTCCGAGGATGAACTTTACAATTGATAAGTACGTCTGGCTTCACGCCAGGAACGTAAGTATCCGTGAGAATTTCGACAGTATTCCCCATTTGCATAAAACTGAAAACTGGCCCAATGACAATGTTTCGCAGTTTCTATACTGTTCGTATTATTTTTGAACATCTTTCACAGTTCAAAATTTTGCCCCTCTATCGGTTTTCGTATTACAATAGGCGGTTTTAAAAATGCAGCGACTGACAAACTTTGTGTGACATTTCATGGTTCACTTGTTCCAGCCGCGATTAATTAATTCTCTTATATGCAAATTCTGGCCGAATTCCCACGCGCGGACTCTGAGGCTGTTTTTAGCACAGAGGGTATTTCCCTACCATACCGAATTACGTAAGCGGTATAAGTCAGGACATGTTTGTGAAGGGAATTTTTCTTCATATCTCTAAAATCCTTTCAATGACACAGGCAAAAACAAATAGATTACTCTTAAAAGAGAAATACTTTGCAATAAATTTGTTTAGTAAAGACCAAAGGATTTGCAAAGATTTTAAAGTAGCTGATAATACATTAAAAACATTACGTGACTCGAGGTCTAGACGATCGAAACTGAAACTTGTCATGTCAGCACATTCCTTTCCACCATCGTAATGGTATTTATTCATAGATTCTGGCCCGCTAAATTATATTTCTCTTTGAAAGCGTGGAAATTTAGTATTTTCCATGGACTAAACGCTTCAAAATGGAATAGTTCACAATAAACATACTTTAAAAAGACGAAAAAAGAGAAACTTTTTTCATTTGTTACTGATTTGTAGCTTCTAAACATTACGTGACTTCAAGCTCTACCGAGTGGAGGTCTGGGACAGGTCACCGACAAAACTAAAAAAAAATAATAATAATAATAATAATAACAAGAAGCTCTTAGAGCTTAAAACTGCGCTGGTCACGTGACCACCCTAGGGGTAGCCATGGGGGGAGAAAGAAAAATGCACCCCACGCCCTTATATCCCCTTTATCTGCGTCAAACAATGTTGCGACTGACAAGCAAAGTCGTAAGAAAACACCTTGTGGGACATTTCATGGTTGACTAGTTCCATCCGCAATTAAATATTTTTCCTATATGCTAATGCTGGCCAAATTTAATTCCCACGATCCTGATCCGTAAACCAAAAAAACGCTTATCCGGACGACGGGATTTCTTGGGCGAAGGTTTACAACAACTGCCCCTGGGTCTCCGAGGATAAACTTTACAATTGATCAGTACGTCTAGCTTCACGCAAGGAACGTAAATATCCGTGAGAATTTTGACAGTATTCCCCATTTGCATAAAACTGAAAATGGCCCAATGACAATGTTTCGCAGTTTCTATGAAGTTACTACTATTTTTGAACCTCTTCAACAGTTCAAAATTTATTTGACCCTGTTTCGGTTTTCGTATTACAATAGGCGGTTTTAAAAATGCAGCGACTGACAAACTTTGTGTGACATTTAATTTCATGGTTGACTTGTTCCAGCCGCGATTAATTAATTCTCTTATATGCAAATTCTGGCCGAATTCCCACGCGCGGACTCTGAGGCTGTTTTTAGCACAGAGGGTATTTCCCTAGCATACCGAATGACGTAAGCGGTACAAGTCAGGGCATGTATGTGAAGGGAATTTTTCTTTTTCTCTAAAATCCTTTCAATGACACAGGCCCAAAAAAATAGATTACCCTTAAGAGAAATACTTTGCAATAAATTTGTTTAGTAAAGACCAAAGGATTTGCAAAGATTTTAAAGTAGCTGATAATACCTTAAAAACATTACGTGACTCGAGGTCTAGACGATCGAAACTGAAACTTGTCATGTCAGCACATTCTTTTCCACCATCGTAATGGTATTTATTCATAGATTCTGGCCCACAAAATTATATTTCTCTTTGAAAGCGTGGAAATTTAGTATTTTCCATGGACTAAACGCTTCAAAATGGAATAGTTCACAATAAACATACTTTAAAAAGACGAAAAAAGAGAAATTTTTCCATTTGTTACTGATTTGTAGCTTCTAAACATTACGTGCTTCAAGCTCGACCGAGTAGAGGTCTGGGACAGGTCACCGACAAAACTAAAAAAAATAATAATAATAATAATAAACCCCGTGCAGAGCAAGAACTGCGCAGCGCAGTTAATAATAAACCCCGTGCAGAGCAAGAACTGCACAGCGCAGTTAATAAACCCCGTGCAGAGCAAGAACTGCGCAGCGCAGTTAACAATAACAAACAACAAAAAAGTACCCCGACTAATAATTGACCTTACATCGAGAATAAGATTTACTTGACTCTTTAGAAAACAGTTTTCTAACATATGCAAAGAATCGCAAAAGCGTGCGCGTACAATTAGCGCGCGCACTGTTCTCTTGTCAGTTGATTTGTGCATACGTTAACAAAATGACTTCCGATTTCCAGAAGAAAATCCATTTTAGTCCCCCGAGTCCACCATCCTTCTTGTCTGCTTCAGGGATCGAGACCTCTGGCCGGCTGTTACACCAAGTCCGCGATTCACAGACTCATTGTCGAAACTGACAAATCTGATTGGCTAAAAATACAGAGCAAGTAATCTAAATACCAGCCCGTATTTAATTTGATTTACTTTTTTCAATGTTACATTACTCCTACCTGTGTTTGGAATATCACTAAGCATTCGTTTGTCTAAATCGTGTTTTATATAAAATACATTATGTACAAACAAGAGAGGAGTACAAATCAATACTATGAATCTCTCTAAAAATGTTTTTCATAATGAAGTAAAACCAATGCTCTTCAAGATGCAAACATGAGTGCAGATCATGACACCATGAATGATTTTCTCATAACATGCAAAACATCAAAATTTTCGACTTTTTGTTTTTTGGTCACGTGATCCTCATCATAGAAAATTTTCGCAAACTCAAACAGTGAGAGAAAAGCTATGGAAAAAGGTCTCGTTAAAGCAAAAACATATACTTGTCGCAAGAAATACAAAGTTGTAGATTCTTCTACCTTGATATGCAAAATTCAAGCCAATACCCAGAACACCATTCGGTCTTGTCAAGTTGGCTTGTAACACTTTACCCGACAACGTAAACTGAAATAGCTGTATGTCCTTCCTTTCAATGTACCACGTTTGCTTTTGTTTTTCTCGAAGACGAACATTCATATCATTTAACCAAAGCATACCAATTAATCGGTCAACCAATCAATCAATCAATCAATCAATCCATCTGACAAACAAAAACCTATCAATCATCTATATTTTTCAACACAATATTTCAATATTCTTCTCTTCCACACACTCGCGCTGAAAGAAAATACTATGAACAAGACAAGAACAGCTTTCACCTAACTCAATAACAACTCAAATAACATTGTATCAAGTGTGTAAAAGTATCATGTTGCCAGTTGGTCACTAGCAAAAACTACTTCAACAACAAATTGTTCTACTCTCTTATTCGTTGTCTGATATTCTAGTAAGAATGATTTAAAACAGTTGCAATATGGCTTAAACCAAATTGTAAAACTACATGTTATTTCGCAGTCGTCCTCAGTAACTACAGAATTTAAAGCTTCTACGTTAAGATTTTCAAACTTGTGTTAAAAAACGTTAAGATAAAGTTACATTACTTATTAAGCTTTAGTTTAAAGCAAGTTTAAAAAACTCATTAATAATTCATAAAGAAAATACAAAAGATAATAATGTTTAATGAGTGTCTTTATATCTGATAAAGACACGGCTAAACTTTACGTCCAATTTTCTAGGCTAAAATAACCCCAAATCTAAATATTAGTGCAAGAATGAGCTGATCTACATCAGAAGATTTTTAAGCCGTTCAATAAATTCGCAGTTCGTGTTTTCGGCTGCGCCTCGTGTTTTAAACTTGATAAAACACTGCTGCTCATTTTTTAAACATTACTTAACAGATGGTTTACTGTTCTGTTAAATGACTTCAATCTTCGATTAGACCCAATGACATTTCATGTTGTAGCGGACATACTTCCGTGCAAGTCTGAAAGGCCCAAAGCACTGGGCTCGGTGATTGCAAAAATAGGACTACTTCAAACCAAAGGTGCGATCAACAACAATTTAAAGATGTAATAAACTGCTCCCAAATGTTGGATTCATGCCATACCAATGAGGCATTTACAGGTTTACACAGATAAAGCACATAAAACCCTTAAAAGAACGTTGCAGTCTATTAATCATGTAACAAATCAACAATTCTAGAATATTCATTATGGCGCTCCTTAGAGCTGATAACGTCGCCATGTTTTGCTCAATTTGTCACACTAGTTTGGCTTGATCCAACTAAACTAAACAATCAATGTTTTTGTGTGCGCCCAACAGTCAAGTAACAACCTGATCACTATTTATAATTACTAGCATTTATGTTCTTAAGTGTTCTAAAAAGGCCATCTGAAAGTGACAGTTGCCCAAACGTAGTGCCAACCGAAAGCCGGTAGAAAGGACAAGCTATGCCATCGCTTCTAACATAATTTTACAAAAATTGGTTCTCAATGCGCAATCAATTTATTTCATATGATTATCATAGTGTTCAACAAGGAAAGCATGACTACTTAATTCTTCCTGGCAAATCCAACAGCTGTATGTTTCAACCTGGTCGGCTGGACTGGGAACCTGTAAAGGGGAGGCATCTGTAAGAGAATTGTCGTCACACTCAGAGACAGGCACAGAACTGCAGTGTGTTAGCTTTTCTGCGTCATGCTGCCCAGGCTTCCCTCTTGTGTGTATCATGTTATGGCGCTGGAGTACGCTCGCTTGCCTGAAACATTTGTCACACTGTTTGCATGTAAATGGCTTCTCTGCTGTGTGTATCCGTTTTTGTCGCTTGAGGTGTCCTGAGTGGTTGAAACACTTGCCACACTGTTTGCATGTAAACGGCTTCTCTCCTGTATGTATTCGTTTATGTTGTAAAAGGATTCCTGTTTGGCTGAAGCATTTGCCACACTGTTTGCATGTAAATGGATTCTCTCTTGTGTGTATTCGTTCATGTTGATGGAGATTCCCTGCTTGACTGAAGCACTTGCCACACTGTTTGCATGTAAACGGCTTCTCTGCTGAGTGTATTTGTTTATGTTGATGGAGATGTCCTGCTCGACTGAAGCCGTTGCCACATTGTTTGCATGTAAACGGCTTCTCTTCTGTGTGTATTTTTTTATGTTGATGGAGATGTCCTACTTGGCTGAAGCACTTGCCACATTTTTTGCACGTAAATGGCTTCTCTCCGGTGTGTATTCGTTTATGATCCTGGAGATGCCCTGCTCGGCTGAAACACTTGCCACACTGTTTGCACGTAAACGGCTTCTCTCGTGTGTGTATTAATTTATGTTGCTGGAGATTTCCTGCATGGCGGAAGCAGTTTCCACATTGTTCGCACGTAAATGGCTTCTCTCCTGTATGTATTCGTTCATGTTGATGAAGATTTCCTGCTGTGCTGAAACACTTGCCACACTGTTTGCACGTAAATGGCTTCTCTCCTGTGTGTGTTCGCTTATGTAGATGGAGACTTTCTTCTCGGCTGAAACACTTGCCACACTGTTTGCACGTAAATGGCTTCTCTCCTGTGTGTATTCGCTTATGTCGTTGGAGACCTCCTGCTCGGCTGAAGCACTTGCCGCACTGTTTGCACGTAAATGGCTTCTCTCCTGTGTGTATTCGTTTATGTTCCTGGAGATGCCCTGCTCGGTTGAAGCACTTGCCGCACTGTTGGCATGTGTGAGACTTCTTTCCTTTTTGCAGGTCTTGTTGTTGCTGGAGTTGGTGAAATGAACTGGTTTCCTGAGTTTTCTTACGAGGCATCATGCGATAGTAAATACTTCTGTTTGAGAGAACTACTTTTCCTATAACGTAATGGAAATGGTATTTAGTAATTAAGACATATCCAATTGACCTTACAATCAATTGTTTCGTTGCTAAAGTAAATAAAATTAGCCATTGCAGATGGCATGTAAATTCCTATCATACGTTACATTTTGGAAAGGAATGCTTTAACACAAAATCCACATGAAAATAAGCAATCGGATATTCAAACTGATTTAATACTGTATTCACTTTGGGCTACTAGGTACATAAACTATGCAAATATACTAAGCAAATGAGCGGGTAGCCTGTTCCAGGTGTTCAGTTGGTGGGGAACGACGCGAACCCTCCCTATTTTTCCGCTCTCCCTTTTCTTTTCGTGCCGTTCCCCACTAACCAAATGCCTGGATTAGGCTATTTGGCAGAAAGCACGAACACACCGGAGTGACCACCAACTAGAATGAATATGGCGAAAGGAAATGAACGTGTTCTCTTGCCAGTTACTGCGGTGATTAATAGTAATCAGAGGGAGAATACAGCAATGCATGTGGCATGATATTGAAATTTGCGGTACGCGGTGAAAGCGACAAGAAGTTTACCGATTTGATTTCGTGGACAAGAGAAGGATCCCCACCAAAATGCCCAGCTTATTGACACGGTTCAATTGCCTGGTGCATAACCTAACAGGAGCCTAGATTTATGCATTATGTTTCGTGAACTTTTGCGAGTTTGGCAACGATAATTTCACCCCAGGCGACCTTCAGTTTTCTTGTCGGAATATAATATTAGCAGACGATCTGTAAACAGATATTGCCTGACGGCGCTGGACCGGGTTACGTACAATATCGAATATTTGGAGTCGAGCCCAATTGCCCAACCATCGCGACACAAAAACTAAAGAACTTGACCGAATTCTTGACTCGGGGCTTAGCAGCCCGAGTAAAAAGTGAAAGTTACTCAACTGGTGACGCCTGTTGAAGTGACAATTAATCACAGACTGGATATAATGTTGTTTGAAGTGTATATGACACAGTTTTTTTGTATTTGAAATTTCTACACAGGATAACAGCAACAAGGTGTTCTACTAGTTTTCTTTTCAAACTAGTTTTTAAAGCACTTATGCAGACCCTCGCCATGGTTATCACCTTTATTTTACAAATGTATTATTTTAAAAAGCACTACTTAGTGCAAATTAGCAGATACTGTAACTACTGGCATTTACAATAAAAACTATTCAAAAAAATTGAAAACGATGCTCATAAGCTTGGGTGGAGGGGGAGCGTTACAACCGGCATTTTACGGTACACCAAGACAGGATTTTGAATTTTGATGTGTACGCGAAGAGCCTAATGTTGGAATTCCACTGACGCGGTATTTTTGACGTGCATTCACGTGCATGAAAAAACTTCGAGATGTATGAACGACTTGCGTGAACATGTACACAAGTCGTTCATACATTGTCTCTACATTTTTTCACGCACGTAAAAAATTACGCGTCAGTGGAAATCCACTTTAACACGGTGCTACAGTGTTATTTGCAGTTTAAACCAGTTGAAGATTTGTCTTGAGAGACATCATTAATATAAAAACATAGTTATAAATCACTATTATAAATAACTATACACAAAACTATTGGCTAGAAAGCCAAAAAGGCACACAGTACGTGAAAGCGGTGATAGCTACATAGCACTCCCCACCTTTCTATGCATAATACTACACTCGAACTAAATTGTGGTCCTAAATGAGAGATGGTAGATATGCAGCTCGGTGAATAAATGAGAGAATATGAAATGTAACGCAAGCGTGGGACAAAGAGAAATTTTGAGTCCCTGACGGGAATCGAACCCACGGCCTCCCAGTTACCGGTTGGGCGCTCTAACCAACTGAGCTAAGGGACGGACCATTAGAAAAGTGATAGGGGGGGTGGGGAATTTTCGGCTTGCACGAATTTTTTTTTTCTGTCCATTTCTTGTGCAGGAATTTTTTTCGGGTGAAACCCTCTGCTCGAATTTTTTTTAGACAAATGTTTTTTTTTTTCAGACAAATGCCATGTATTGCTACTTTATACAATGTTTTTGACAAATGTTGCTTTGTTGATTATTTGCTTAATAGTTTAAATATTTTAAAAATGCTGTTGTTCATTGATTTCATCCGTTAGGGACTGTCAATAAGTACTGAGAGGGGGGGAGGGGTGAGAGGGTCAAGGGGCGGTGCAATTGGAAAAGAAAAATATGTGACCCACCCCTTCCTTCTAGCTCAAAATTGACTGACCAAGCCCTGATCGAAGGTTGGAAATAAACATGATTCACCCCTTTCTACAAAAAATAGTTAATAAGGAAAAAGTCTTTTTGATTGTCTGTAATGGATTAGAGGTTTTTGAATTGACATCAGCTTTTAAAGTGCGATCTCAATCATACACCACCCTGTGTCCTATATCCATAATGGACACTGTGATTCTATGTACATCTTCTTTCGGTTCTTAACACACCAAAGCAGGATGAATTTCTCACTTCGTATAACAGATTTGTGTTTTTCACATATTTCTATGTAAAGTCCGTGGGAAAACTTAGACATAAACATTGCAAAAACTAAAACAAAACGTAATAGAAATTCAGTACTAATTACTGCAGAAATCATATTTGACAGGAATTGACAACAGAAACTACAACCACTGTACCATTCATCTGTTTGAGAAATGAGTTAACTAGTAAGCAATCTACGCAGGCTGGAGAGAGACGAGCTAAACGAATTTTATGATCAGAATCTATCTAGGGGGGTCTGGGGGCATGCTCCTCCAGAAAATGTTGAAATTTCTTATGCTCGGAAATGCTATTTTCAGCGTTCTCCACCATATATTTCGTCGAATAATTGATCTCATCAAGTGTTAAATGATGACAGGTATTTTCAGAGCTTATTAGAACCTTTCTTCTGCACGAATTTTTTTTCTTTGCCTTCCCCTTTGCACGATTTTTTTTTCTTACCATTTTGGCTTGCATGAATTTTTTTTTTGTTTTTTCCCCACCCCCCCCCCATCACTTTTCTAATGGTCCGTCCCTAATAGAGAATCGTGGTGAGCTGGGCCATTAACTAGGTTGATATGTGACACACGTCTTGCAACTGCAAGCTCGTTTATTACACATATCATGCTTTCGACATTGCTGAGCTTGCAGTTGCAAGACGCGTGTCACATTTTAAACCTTGTAAATGGCCTAGCTCACCACAAGTCTCTTGTAGCTTAGTTAGTTAGAGCACCCGACCAGTATCTGGGAGGCCATGGGTTCGATTCCCATCAGGGACTCAGAATTTTTCTTTGTCCCACGCTCGCGTTACATTTAATATTTTCTCATAAATTGTGGTCCACTTGACAGCAACTTTCTCATAAATAAACCTCGCATACTCAAACGGACACTCTATATGGCCACAGGGGACCCAAACGCTGTACATGTATTAGTTATTCATAATCTTAAAATAAAAATGTCCTCCTAAAAATTTTTGGGTTGTATTAATTCGAATATTTAGATTACAAGTACTAAGAAAACTCTTTTTCCTGTTCTCAAAACTGCACCCTGACCATATCCATACCCTTGAGGTCCTTTGTCTTATGCACTTGGTTTAATGTAGGAAGCCGCAGCCATCCTAAGGCGTCCACCCCGAGGCAACCCATGGTTTCAAGGATCATAAACAGGACCAAACAGTATTTATCAACCACTGAGAAAATTCTTTCATTCATATCAATACTGGGTACCATACTCCCTTGAATAGTAGATGTCCCTCAGATAACTATCCACCCCCTTCCCCCTTTTGTGGAAATCTACCATACAATTCCAAAGGTAAGAACCCCCAACCTACTTCTTTTCATAGACTTCGAAAAGGCTTTTGATTCTCTTGAATGGTCCTTCATATATGACACCTTAAAAACCTTCGGTTTCGGTGCTTCGCTCACTAATTGGGTAAAAACTTTATATAACAATACCGAAAGCTGTGTTCTAAACAATGGCTGGGCTAGCGATTTTTTTGAGATTCAAAGAGGTGTTAGACAAGGCTGCCCACTGTCACCATATCTATTCATTCTATCGGCAGAAATTTTAGCCATCGCGATAAGAAATAATACAAATATAAAGGGAATCTCTGTAAACGATGAGGAAATTAAGATAAGTCAGTACGCCGATGATACAACACTAATTCTTGACGGGTCTCATGAATCTCTCTTTTCATCTCTTGCAATGCTGGACGAATTCAGCAAAGTCTCTGGCCTCAGGCTCAATGACAAAAAAACCGAAGCCCTATGGACCGGTGCAAGTATTGGAAATGACAAAATCGTGCTACCAGGAAAGGAACTCAAATGGCCAAAAAACAAGGTGAAAACCCTAGGGCTATGGATCTCTACAGACCCTGAACTATCTGTTTCTTTAAACTACAGCGAAAAACTTGAGAAAGTTAAGGAAATGTTGGGATGTTGGAAATACCGCAGGC
>NC_135764.1:6393443-6468443 GCF_052425735.1 Oculina patagonica
TCGTCGCGCCATTGTGGCGTAATCAAGTGCTAAGCATCTTCGAGGGAAAAATGGGGGGGGGGGGGGACAGGAATTTGCCATCAGTTGGTGGCTTTTCCCAGCGACTCATAGAAGGAGGGAGAGAGGGACGGAGAGACGGGCGGTCGGACGGACAGACAGACAGGCAGACGAATGGATAGATAGATGAATGAATGGGTGGCTAAATGGCAGTAGGCATGTTTAGGCAGTAGTTACAACGTGTATCCCTTTATAACATGAAAGTGGTGATTTTTTTACCTCGTGTTGATTATTTAGTAACCACAGTTTTTTTCTAGTCGAAATTTAGACAGAACTATGTATGACACTACTATACATACCTTCAACTAACAAGAAGAAGCCTTTAGGGTTTTTCTGTAGTATTTGGATGGCTTTTTCTGTCATCTCTGCTATTGATGGTTCACCAGCAACATCCTCAGCCCGGTTCACCTCGTAATTCATGTGAGAACGCTCAAAGAGCCCTGCAAACATAATTTGGCATATGCAAAGAGCACGTTACTTTATGCTCTTCAGACGCGGGATGTAGGCTTTTGAGGACTGCACCAATTTGAAGATATGTAGTTTTAAAACGATTTAAGGTTTAACAACCAAATTTTCGAATTTTTCTAAGAATAATGGTGTATGCTATTTTGGACGGTCCTCTTTTGCTGCAAAAAAAGTTAATTGAGACTGGTTTTTGGATATATTCTAACAACTTTTCATATACCGTATTTATTCGATTAAGCGCCCTGGGCACTTATTTAATTTTTGGACCTTGAGAGTGGGCGCTTATTCGAGGCTGGGCGCTTATTAAATTTTCGCGATTTTCAGCAAAAAGTAAGTTTATTTTTGTAACAAAACAAAGCAAAATTTAGACTGTTCATTGAAAGTTTCTGAAAAATCTTAACAAAACTCCGTCATGGGGGAAGTCTTCTTAGTAGTACTTAGTCAATTTCAATAATCAATACTCCTCTTGTGCACTTCAGTTTTTTGGTGGGGTGAGGGGTGGGCGCTTATTCGAGGCTGGGCGCTTATTAACTTTTCCTACCTTCAGGGTGGGCGCTTATTCGGGGTGGGCGCTTATTCGAGGTTGGGCGCTTAATCGAATAAATACGGTATTTGGTATCAACTGCTATGCATTTACTGGAAATATGGATGGTAGCAGTAGACTTTGTTGGCTCTAAGGCAAATGAGACCATGATTTAGAATTTCTTTCTGCTAATTCAGATTTGAAACAAAAAAGCTAGCTCAGGCATTAGAGTCTGAACTAAAAGTAGATAAATGGCAGATGAAAAAAATTAAACAACCCAACCAATGAATAAACCATCCAACCGATCAACAATCAGACAGACGGATAGACAGACGGACAGACAGACAGACAACCCAGACAATCATAGAAAATAAAGCTCGGACCAAAAAGCAATACATCCGTTGGAGAATGTTTGAAAATTTAACTTCAGCCCCAGAACAGCTTTTACCGTAAATAATGAAGTAGAAATTCGCTTAAGATGCGTAATAAACGTTTGGTATGGTTCATGAATCAAATATGGCCTCTGACTAAACAGACATGATTCAATTCCACATAATCACAAAAAATTTGTTCCACAGGCCTCTTGACTCCTCGCTAATAGAAACCATTACATACCCATCACATGGTCAACCGTGCTCGTGTCAATCTGATCAAACGCGGTTTTGTTCCATACGTACTGTGAGTTCGGATGTTTGTTCACCCACTCTTGTATCAAATCTCTGCCGTCCAGTCTCTCTCCTCTCTTATCCGGGTACTCAGGGTCAGCTTGATTTTCATGCATGAACGCTCTACGACCCCCGCCAAAGATGACTTCCATTCCGTCACCATACGGGTATTCAGCAAGTTGCAAGGCTAAATTACGTATTAGTAATCATAAGTTAAAGGAGAAGTTCACTCCAGAATGGCCATTTATTTTATTTACGCCAATAAAGAGTTTATACAAAGATATGTTATTCACCAAAATATTAGCTTGCAACGTTCGCTATAACACTACGAAATCTTTCCCAAAAGTCGACAACTGAACGCCGCCATCTTGAAGCTAGTAATGTATGCGTGACGTCAAAGAGCTCAGCCTGAAGTTTGGCGGGAAAATTTAAATACTCGAAACTTCTGTTTCTTCATAGTGGCTTTTGTTTGTCGAAATGCCTGTTTGCGCTCAAACAGAGCTCCAAGAAATACAAAAAAACAAGGAGTTTCGACTATTAAAATATTCCCGCCAAACTTCAGGCTGAGCTCTTTGACGTCACGCATACATTACCAGCTCCAAGATGGCGGCGTTCAGTTGTCGAGTTTTAGCGAACGTTGGAGGCTGAAAGTTTGGAGAATAACATATATTTGTGTAAAAGTTTTATTGGCGTAAAGAAAATTAATGGCCATTCTGAAGTGAACTTCTCCTTTAATAATCGAACTGTGCAGATATAACAATACGCCCAGAGATAATGGGCTTTGCCCAGTCTGTGATTGTAATAAAACCAAAGATGAAATTCATTTTCTCTTTTATTGTTCCAAATATGCAACAATAAGTGATAACTCTGAAGATGACTTCCGCTCAGGTTGTTGAAACGTCAGTCACCAACAACAGTTCTTCTCAGAACTATTCTCACCCGGACGATCACACTCTACGACCTAAAAATACAACCTATCATCCAAAATGTCAGCCGGCTACCAGTGCCTGACTTGATTTTAGAATTAATGAATTCTTCCGATTATTTTGTGACCATGCAATTAATTAAATTTATATCATCTTGTTTTGACTCACGTAACAAAATACTATCAATGTAATTAATTTAATTTCTTGGGTTCGAAACCGATATCGATTTGAACACTCGAAGATAAATTTCATATGTCCGAGCAACTATGTATTATCTTCTATTTAATAAATATCAATGTGGAAACTAAGAAAATTACCAATATCTTTGCACGCAGACGCATCATCCTCTGCCTCGTACATCTTGTCTTGGTCACTCTCCCATCCACGATCCGCAGAATACGCGTACGCGCTCGCGGGAGTTGCGTGTGTCACACGCGTAGTGGCCACAACCCCAGTTGACATTCCAGCCATTTCCGCGAGCGACAGAATAGAGATCGCTCTACGATTTGCACTTGCAGTGGAACAGTAGCCTTTTTTTACACTTTCGTTCATTCCAAGAACACCTGCCGGAATTATATAGGATTCAAAATTAAACATGAATAGACGAAAATGGTCAAAACATATAATCTTCTTTAGAGAGTAGCAGCGGTGAAAGATGTAAATGATTCTTCAACCGACCGCACTTCTTTTGCTTTGTCTTGGTTTTTTCTTGATTTTGTTTTCACGCACGAGAATTGAAGTCTTTGTATGATTTATCGGCACGAGAAAGATATAAAAAATCTATATTTTTTCTTCCATTTGCTGAATAGCCTTCAATTTAGTGAAAGACTTCATCGACATTTTTTTCCGTCGTCTTAATGAGAGGGTTCTGAGGAGATAAAATGGGAACTGAAATCTGGGCAAATTCTCACCGGAAAAATGGGATTTGGGTTACTGGGACTGTGCATCACAAAAAAATGAACAATCGAACTGGGACTGGGATTTGGTACATCGGGAAAACAGTAGTCCGGGAAATGGGATTTGGGCAAAGTTTGGGCTGGGAAATGGGATTTTATTCTTCCCTTTAAAAGGAGAAGCCACGAGCCAAGCGGCCCACACTGCCGGAGCTTATCCCGGTTTCCGTAGCATTAAGCGGCTAGGAATATTTCTACTCCCCCCTGAATGGGATGCTAGTCCATTGCAGGGTTCTCCCCCCAGCATTATGTCGCCGGTACCCATTTATACACCTGGGTGGAGAGAGGCACTATGAGAGTAAAGTGTCTTGCCCAAGAACACAACACAAGTGACCCCGGCCGGGGCTCGAACTCGGACCGCTCGATCCGGAGTCCGGCGCTCTAACCATTAGGCCACCGCGCCTCCCATATTCTTCCTTTTAGGACCCTTTAATGCCGTTTTGAATCGTTCAGGTTATGTCAGTAAACAAAAGAAAGCGTCTACTGAGGTCCTGCTGTATGTTTGTCGCGTATGCTCGTTTGTCCGTCTAGATGTTTATTCCCCAGTCCGTCCGCCCGTCTCACAGTTCGTCTTTCCTTCGTCCTGTCTGATGATCTCTTTGCTCAGTTAGATTCTCACCAATTGATTTGAGGCAAGATAGCCAAGTAGTATTTTGAATTCAACACTTACCATCGTTAGTCTTAATTCCATTTAGAAGCGCCGTCGCCGACGCGGCCGAATCTGCACCTTGCTGATCGACACAATACGTTTTCACCTGGGCTGACCAAGGAAATTCCTCCCAGCTCAAAACATTCTCCTCGCCTGATTGGTTTTTCATCTGTCCGTCCAGGATGCGAGCAGCAGTGACGGTTGTGATACCCATTCCATCGCCAATGAAGACAATGGCGCTTTTTGCAGTATTGTTGTTCGGTTTTACCTTAAGGTTGTCCTGGATCAGCTTGATACCATCTCTGTACCACTGATTGCTGTCTTGATTGTTCAGAATCGGGGGTGGTGTAGTCGTCGGGGGTGGTGTAGTCGTCGGGGGTGGCGTAGTCGTCGGGGGTTGTGTAGTCGTCGGGGGTTGTGTAGTCGGCGGGGGTGGTGTGGTCGTCGGGGGTTGTGTAGTCGTCGGGGGTGGTGTGGTCGTCGGCGGTAGCGTCGTCGATGGTACTGAAAATGGAATGTATAAAAAGTTAATTCGGAAAGCAAATTTGAGTGAATTAAAGGTCTTTAACGTTAAGTATATGTTACACAAGCCCTTATCAACCCTTATGTGCACGATATTAAAACTACGTTTAGTGTGCAATAGAATAAAGCGAGGTTCTTAAAGTAGCTGTTTGCTACAGGGTCTTTGACACCTTAAAATTCTACTTACGTTGACGGATTTTACAGGTAAGGTTATACTTTCTCATGAAGGGTACTACGTTATCTACTCCTACGTTATCTACTACGTTATTACACGTTATCTCCACTCTACAAAATATTTCCCTGTGCTAATAAAACATGACTAAAATGTATTTGATACCCTTTTATTCCACTTACCTTGACAGATTCCACAGGTAAGGTTACAGTTTTCCCTCATGAAAGCTAATATCATCATGTTGCTGCTATCACACCAACCAAATGCCTTGTAACCAGGACAACTCAGAGGTTCGTCCAGCTCTTCAGGGGTGCATACTGAGGAGGATATATAAATAGCACAATCAGAAAAAAAACAACTTGTTAATTTGACGTCATTTATATGACTTTTTGAGACTAATTGGATGAAAAACAAGTTGCTTGCACCATTCAAAAGCTCACCCGGCAGAGGAGGAGTTGGGGGTAGCGTCGTCGGTGGTACTGAAATGAAATTCAAAAAGTTTATTCGGAAAGCACATTTGAGTGAATTAAAGGTCTTTAACGTTTATGTTACACAACTAATAATTACTTAAGTGAATTTGAAATATATCGTAAAGCTAAACATGATCCATTCAAAGTGCTACTATGATGAAATTGGCATCTGGCAATTGGCAAGTAGTCAAAGCGAATAGAAAAATACCGTTTACATTTTCAAATATCTCTTTTTTCGACGTTTTTGCTTGTTTACTAGCTAAAATGGTAGAATAGGGGTTATGTGGACAAAATTTGGAACCACATATTTGTAAACTCTCAAGGGACTTTTTTAATTTCTCAAGGGACTGTTTTAATTTCTCAAGGGATAACTTTCCGCTGTGGGTGATCACTTGCGATCTCGTGGAAAAAACGTGACTTGTCACATTTACAAACGTTATATAACAATTTTAAAAGTGACATGTCAGCTTTCTTATCTCAACGCACGTGTGTCTGAAAGGCGATCTATAAAAAGCGTCGCACAAACAATGGATTGCGTAACTAAAACACGAATAAATAATCACTAGCACTTACATCGTTTAAAAATTACAAACGTCAAAAATAAACCATACCAAAAAAACTCGCTCTTTTCAAAGATATTATTGAAGTTAAAACAAATGCAAGAGATGGGGGGCTTCTTTTAGCTTAGGAGCGGTTAAAAATTAGGCCAAATTTGGTCGCTACATGCAAGCGCCATTCTATTTCGTCATCAGCCTAGGTCGTTAGGGACGAGACCTCGCGTTGAAAGCAATGTTGCATGAATCGGCTTTACAACATGCGATCGTATCTACGCAGTTCGAGTGGAATTTCAGTCAAAGACAGCAAAATTTTTTCGTATTTCATCTTCAAATATAATTCGAAAGCATTCACTGTATATATGGCTTTTGTTTAATCCTGGGTCTTGATATCCGACCCTCGCAGAGCCTAGACAAAACGCAGCTTGAGTGTAACGATTTGTTTACGCCGCAATTTAATATTAATATATGCGCAATGTTTTCTCCGACAGTAGTCGGAAATATCCGTATTTTTTTTTCGTGCTTTTTCTTGGAGCAATCGTAACGATACGGCCTTGAACACATTGAACAGCGGTCTACCTATAACAATTCAAATATAGCGTCGCAAAAACAAAGCGTCGAACGCATATTTTGCTGTTTCATTTGCTAATTTCGCTGCCGTAATCGACTGCCTCGAAAGGTCCTTGCAATTTTAAAGTATAGAATTGTCAGATCTCGCTGAAATTTGCACTGTTTATTTGTGTAATGTTAAGGAATATGTGTATATATACCCGGCGCGGACGAACCATTTTTGACAAAATTATATGGCTGCATTTCCTCCGCGAAGATAGAAAATTGTTAAACTAAACTACAAAGAAACTGTAATGATAAGTTCGAAGAACAATACACAGGATAAACCTTCGACTCATACTTCATGCAAAAACGTCGATATCTCGAAGAGACTTTGATTTAATTTGCAGAGACATTCAAGAGTTTTTAAGATAAGCCTATTTGCAAAGTAACGACGTCATACACTCAACTAAGTTTTGAACAATTATGAAGACAAAGATATCTCACCTAATTTGTTTCAGAAATGTTTGATTCTAGTAACACTATACTTGATGAGCTTAAAGTTGATATGACACGAAATCTTTTATTGGCTTTTTTCTTTCGTTGATCATACTGAGTGCCAGACCTTCCCGATCTTGAAGGCTTATCTGGCCATTTTTGGCGTTCCAATTTGATATTTGCAAATGATTCCCTATTTTCATGAGCTAGCGAGCATAAAAATGTGTTAGGCAGTCTTCCTGGCCTGGTTTAATTTTCCCAAGCTAGCAATCACTAAATTATTGAAAGTAGGTTGGAGGGGAATGGGAAAGAGTGAGTTGCCATGGTGTGTTAATATTGCAAGGGTCAAAGTAGCAATTTGGTCATAGTAGCACTTTAAGAGAACTGTGAAACAATGGGGTTTGGGGCGTAACAATAGCTTGTGAATGAATATTTGGCCGATGAAAACAAAACTTTTTTCGGAATAAATTCGCCAACTCCTTGTGTTTCAATTTTTATTCGAGTTCTCCCAAGTTCCCATAAGAAAAATCAGCGATCAAGTTTTTTTTCTAAATTCTTTTTTTTTAAGCTTTCTTATGCTTAGACATTTGTCGTGCATTGAAATCGGTTACTTCGTTTAGCTAACGAGAACGCGTGTTATGTTTACTATACGAACAGAAACCTTATAACATTCTCGAGCACTCAAAATGACCAAAATAGTTCAAACATTATCTTTGACACCCCGACCCGGTTCTATACTACCGGTCATATTGCATGTAAAGATCAAAAATTTCTAATTCTAATCACGGACACAAAGCTTCCATGTTAAATATATATTTTTAAAAGTTTCCAAATTAGACATAAAAATTAGACTTTAAAAATTTTGAAAAGCTCTCCAAGCAGAACTTTGCGATAAATTACGGATTCTGAAGGTAAGTGGCGGGCTTGTGGCTACCAAACTTTTAAAGTGTCGATGTTTTAATTTTGTATCAGATTCAACTTACGTTGACAGATTCCACAGGTAAGGTTACAGTTTTCCCTCATAAAAGCTAATATTGCCATGTTGTTGCTTTCACACCAACCAAATGCTTTATAACCAGGACAACTGAGAGATTCGTCCAGCTCTTCTGGGCTGCATACTGAGAAGTCAATATATGTAGCACAATAAGAAAAAAATAAATTTTCAATTTGATAAGAGAGAGGAACAATAGATAAACTTTAAATGCAGGGCTGATCAGACAGCTTGGGACCGGACTGATGTTATAAATTTATTTTGGCCCAATTTTTCGGTTGAACAAAACCAACCTTCATCAGGGGCATACAATGCTAAGTGAGTATGGAAACAAACGGTTACAAAATTTAAATAAACCAAGATGAAAAACCAGTACGTGATAGGCTGATAATTTATAAGAAACAAAACAAATAACGGTAGAAGATAGAAATTGCATACAACTGACAAACATAATATATATCAAGTTTCATCCGTCTATTCATACCATTTTTATCTGACGAACAATACATACAAGAGATACTTGATAATGATCTTAAGCACAGTATAGAGATCAACAGAGGGAACAAAGACCCGGGGGGATACTCGCTACAGTGGACTATACTGGTAGTCCTCTCTAGAGAGGGGTTTCTTTTTCGGGTTATAGGTACATAAAAGGGGTAGGGATTTCAATATTATTAAAAAAAATTAACAGAAGAAATGCAGTACCCTTCTGTAGGTATCTGAAAAGGGTGCCATTTTCCTATCGTAGGTATACGAAACGGTTACTTTATCTGACGTAAATTGTAAATAAAATGGTAAGGGATTAGACCTCGAAGAGGAGCATTCCCGTGTATTTTGAGTAACCCCCTCCCCCCCCCCCCCCCCAACTAAGACTCAGTGAGTCAACATCATCGCTCGAAAACAAATCGCGATTATAAAACTCACCCCGTAAAGCTGGTGGGACTAAAACGAAAAACAAAAACAATATATATTATTAATTTTAAAAATTTATAGAACGAATGGTAAAAAAAATTGCAAAGGAAGTGGAATGAAATCACACAAGTACAGAACTCCATCTGCAAAAGACTTACGTTGGCGTTTTTCGACCTTATATTTGTCCAAAGTGATTTCGTCAGAAAGCTCTGTAAAGGAACTCCATGGGGCAGCATCACTTGGGACCACTTGGGATGCGACAAGGAAAACACCAACAACGAACACGTGCATTGTCATCTGTTTAAAATGAAAAGAGTAAAGAAAATCGGAACGTAAAGAACATAGGACCATCGGAATTAAATCGGAAGCAAATAAACCGTTTTGTAAAACGAAAAACCGTTGTAAGAATCGGGTCGTCCGGCAACTCTTTTTCGATGTATTTTGAGATAAAATGTTTAAAACTTTGGGAACGTAACTGGACTGAGATTGGAAAGTCGTACTCGTAGTCGATCTCGTACTCGTACTACGATCTGAAAGTCGCTAATAGAATTGCGGCAGCACACTTTGATGTTTTCAAGATTACTGAAAGAGATAATGCGAACCCAACATAAGAAATAGTTTGTATTGGAGCGGCCGGTAAAACATTGATTAATTTCGATCCTTTGTCAGTACTCAAGGGTTCCTTCTTTGTTTTGAAACAAATAAACCTGTAATAATCTTCCCAAGTCTCATGTGGCTTGTCTTTAACTTTCTGCAAATGCGTCCAGCATTCAATTGGCACAAGCCAACCGTGTCACCGTGCAGCCCTGTGACATATTTAATTGAGCTTTATTGCAGATGCTTCATTTCATAAACCGAAAGTCTCATAGTAAAACATAACATAGACTCATTACCTTTAAAACCCTGCTAGGCCTTATTGGCTTTCTGGTATCAGTTCCCTCTACGAGGTTTGCGTGAAATGTCACTACTTCAAAAGTTATGTCAGGCTTATATAGCAGCCTGTAATGTTAGCAGATAAAGAAACGTGTGGCGCCAATTTGACGGTTTAAGAAATAAATAAGTACACTATCTCGGGCTTTAATATTTTAAGTGGCATACCACGTAAAAAAACGTATATGTGACTTATAGTGGACCCGTATAGCGGATTTAATACTTAGGAGGACGGTGTGTGTACCCAGCATAAAACACCATATATATAGCGGCTAAAATTGGACGTCAAATGTAGAATACAAGTAAATGCAAAGGTTTCGTTATAATTCTTTTTGTTATTGCTTAAGGTAGATGTTGCGTACTCGTCGTTTTCCTCCCCCTCCCCTCCCCCTTTTTCATTTTTGTTTTGTTCAGTCTCACGTGCAGGCCTGCACGCATCTTTTGCGTAAATGAAAAAGACTGCTAGGCAGGCTGGGTAAACACTTCGTCTTGCATTCGTCATTACCCTGGAACTGAAATTGAGAATCGATAGTATTGGGGTCAAATGATTCTAAACTCTTTTTAAAATGAAATCTAGCGATATAAGTAAACAACAACGTTTCGCTGTCTTCATGCAGCATTTTCAAGTTCAGAGTCAATGTCAAGTGCGATGGCTAATTATGAATATGGTTTTATAGTAGAGGGTGAAAAAATGCAGTGAATTATTTTGAATATAATTAGTGGTACAGAAAGAACACATTGTTCTACGCATTTATATTAGAGAACTTAAACCAGATCTAAATACTTAATCTGACTCTATCCGTGCAAAACTTTTCACGTAGAACAATGCATTCAAAATAATTCACTGCATTTTTTCACGCTCTACTATAAAATTGACACTAAACTTGAAAATGCTATTGTTGTTTACTTCTATCGCTAATAGTCCATTTTACAGTTGGCTGCCAAGTGACCTGGCCTTTGAATGGTAGTGAGGCTGGAGGTGACCTTGCATTGATACAAACCTCTCTGTATTATTATGTAAATACAAACTAGTTAGCATCAGAACAACATGATTAACAAAACAAAAGCAGTGAGGTCTGTATCAAAACAAGGTCACCTTCAGCCGCACTTCCATTCAAAGGCCAGGTCACTGAGCAGACAACTGTAAAATGGCCTATTTTTATTTAAAAAAAATAGAATAATTCCACCCTAATACTATCGATCCTCAATTTTCATTTTAAAATGTTAAACTTAACATCTTTAATTCGATTCTAAACTCGCACAAAAATTTATGTCATGAAAGTCCAAAAGATCATTAAACGTTTGTGTTGTCGTAAAGTATTCGCATTATATTTTTCAATATCGTTGTTTGTCCCGCATTTCGTATTGGGACACAAATAAATCAATTTATTATTCGATGCATGGCAACAAGCTGGATTTTTATTGACCAAAATATTTCAACTTTTCCACCTGATCTATTAGCTTTTTTAAGGAGTTAGCGCACTGCTTTGACAGGCAATTCATAGCAAAAGTAACTGCCGTGGCGAAGTTTAGAAGCTGACGTTTTTAGCCTTAGCGTTTCGTCGTCGCTACTATTATCTTCCTACCTTATACCCAGGAGGCCTTTGCAGGCTGTAAGTCCCACAATTTCACGCTTACCAAACACGGAACCAGAGAGGCGCCTGGAGACGAGACAGAGGGGATTGTGGATCGCGTGTGACTTAATTCCTCGCGAAGCGAGGCCGAAGGCCGAGCGTAGCGGAGTGTATAATTTTGTCCCTCAAAGGGCTCAGGCGGGATGAAATCTCGTGTGGAGTTTACGGTCATATATATTTGTGAGCTTGGTGTCTGGCGGAAATGACGTCACACGGCCGCGCGCTGGTGGCCTAATGGTGTGAGCGTCGAACTTCAAATCAGATCTTCGGGACTGAGGGCGGGGGTTCGAATCCGGCTAAGGTTTTTTTTTCTTTTTTTTGTGGGTTCGAATCCTGAGCCTTTCATTGTTATTGATTTTCTTTTCGGATTAATATAACACTGATTTCCACATACTCCCTCAACGCCTATTCAGGCTATAAACCTTTCATGGCCATCAGGGGCGCGCGGGCGGAGGGTTCGAATCCTCCTGCCGTTCGTTCTTCTTTTTTTTTTTTAATGCCCTGAAATAAATGTCCAAAATGCGAATATCCAATAATTTGTCGATGATTTTGAAAATAGCCTGCGCTTCCCAACGCTTTATACCTCTTTACGAACCACAAAAAGCCGCCATTTTCAAAGCGGAGTAGACCCTGGGAACGAGGGTGTCGCAGCCATGTCCGTTACTAGGCAACAATAACAAATCACCGGTTAAAACCGGTTATCACTCCTTATTTATAACACCCCCCCCTCCCTCCCCAACCCAGAGCTTCGCGAGGCCCTGCGAGTCACGTATTACTAGTACCTTTGTATGGGTGCAGTTCATGTACATAAAGCATCCTGCACACTCTTTACAAGGATCAGGAGCCCATCAACTGCAAGGATGTATTTTTTTTTTTCAATAATTGAAATACTATGCAAAACACAAATTGACACTAAATATTTGGTAATAATTATCTATTTAGTATAGCCGTGAGGTGGGGCGAATGATTTCCCCGACTGTCTTCTGTACATACTAGTACTACTAACAATGAAGAAATCTCTTTAGCTTCAGGTCTACGACCTGACTTTTAATATTAATAGGCGTTTCCATTCTCGGCGCTATCGCAAACCTGACCCTAAGAACAATGGTTTAAACAAAGGCTATAGGGGTTGTTGTCCACCTAACGTGTTCTCGGTCCAGCACATCCAGATTACAGTAAAAAAACCCGCATATAAGAAACCTAATAAAAAAAAACTGCAATATCACAGCGACAAACCGATGAGTAATGCCAGATCTTTTGCTAACGGAAAATATAGACGGCAAACTGATCCTCACGGCTGAAGCGGTCAAAAATAAACAAAGTGGATAAAAAACTAGAATATATTGAAAAAAACTTTGCCCTATATTTCGGTTTGCAAAACAAACCTTCTTCAGGGGCTGGGCGGAAAAAAAGTGAGAAAAATAAAAGGAGCTTTGCACATTGAAAAATGTAAAACAAAATACTAAACAATGATTGGTTCTACTAATTAATAAGTGTCAATGATGTGTTTCGTCACGTCTGTTTATGCTAAGAGGGTGTAAAGTTTTTGCCTTGGTAATTAAATGGGCTTCACGAGCCTTCCTAACTGAGTCACGTTTGCTGCGTATAAGTTCAAGCGGGACGTCGTTGATTGAATGGCCGGGTCCACAAAAATGCACTTCACGGAATAATATTTGGTACAAATTCTATGATACATTTATTGAGTTCACTGACGAAACGAGGAAAATTTTCAATAATTTAAAGCATTCCAGCGTTTCTGAAAGTCTGACCTCCCAAGCTCAGTTCATCCACTGAGCTACGGAGAAACTCCGAGCAAGCCGCCATTTTCTTTGTTCATATGCAACACGCGTCCTGCATACTGCTACGATCAGCAATGTCGAACGCGTAGTTTATGGTGATAAGTGGAGATCGATTTCAATCTGACACATTACATGGAACTCTGTTTGGATACGTCGTCACTTTTATTTTCCACAAGTCCATTCCTGATTTTACATTTCTCGAGTTTCTCGTCTGTGACGAGTAAAACTGGGCACTAGAGTGTTGATAATGGCGGCGTCGGTGGCGTTGTTTGAAGCAGGGCAAAGTTGATTTGGAATCGTTGAAGTTCGTGGCACAAAGGTTTAACTTCTTTAAGTAAAGGTAAGACGAAATTGTTACCACAAAGCTTAAGAAAACTCTAAACTGCAGAGTACCACACAACTTAATATGCCACTCAGACTGTGATACACCTCGTTGAAAAATTTTGCGATCACTTGCGGACTCCGGTTAGCTTGAATAACACTCTGGTTAGACTGTTTACTCTTAGTTCTCAAAAATGATAGCAATGGTTACACGTTATGAAATAAAAAGTCTGCAAGTGTGCAGCTTTCACACACCTAGCCAGTAAACTTATACATGGTTACGTGGGTATATACCAATACCAAACAGCTGCAGTTTTGGGGAGTATTACGTGTATGCATTGCGGCGCAATGTTCCAATATTGATTGATAGTTTGCTCGTCGCAACTTGCAACTTTCAATTCAAATTTGCCTGAGCAAGTTGCCAAGTTCCGGTTTTCATTTTTCCCGTATGAAACATAATAATTCTACTTCTGTCTCAAAGAAGGATGAAATAATTGTCCTATGGTCGACTGCTTATCATCAGACTGCGATAGATTAGCGACAGTTACGGCCTACGTTTGTAATTTTGAAGCGTAATTCCTAATTTAGCAATGTAAACTAAGCCTGTCGCTTCTTTCTCGCATTCTGTTGATGAACAGTCGAATGAGCGGCTATTATTTTCGGTTTCTTTGAAACAAAGGTGGTACAATCTCGTTTTATACGGCAAAATTAAAACCGGAACTTTGCAACTTGCTCGAGCAAATTTGAATTGAAAGTTGCAAGTTGCGACGAGCAAACTGTCAATCAATATTGGAACATTGCGCCACAACATTGCAAAGTTCCCATCAAAAGAACATCCGGTTTGACTGTAACACGCAGAGGTTTTTAAAGAATGCACAGCCTCCAAGTGGAGAAATTTCGAGATATCTAGTCCTGGATCCTGGAGATTTTATGAACAACCTGAAGACTGACAAAGTAAATTTCCTTATAGCCCCATTTTTAATTATGCATTCAACTCCGTGAACCTTGTTTTATTTGTGATTGTTGTCATTGTTGCTTGATGGTCCATTCTACCCCTTTAAAAACTGAATCAGGTAAAAACATTTGGCCATTTTCACATGTTAAGAATAATAGTTTGGAATAGTTTTTTTTGTTTTAATTGGCATGTTGTGATTCGTGATGATTGATCCATTTTGGAAAACCTGTTGTAGTGCAGTTAAATCCTAAAGCTACCAAATACATCATAAACATTGTAACATGGGTCACAAGGGTATTACTACGATTATCAGTTGAGTAATGAGGCACTAAGGAAGTTTGGCGACGAGGTTTTGACAACAAAACAACATTGTTGTCAAGGGCAACTTGCTGTGTTTCCAATGGTAACAAATTTGTGTTTGTAACTGTCTTGCTCGACAATCTCGATGCTTAAATAAATACAAACACTACAAATGTCATTAGCAACACTTTATTATGCTTTCAAATACAAGAAATATACATAGAGACAATGATAAAAGTAACAAATAATGAAATATTTTATGCCTTAGCAGATCTGTGTTGAGAGTTGAAGTTATGTTCAACGTGCCTCACTTTACCTTCATTGTTACAGTTACTGTTAAACTGAAATTAAATCGTTTTCCAACTCCAGGGATTTTCTAGCAGCTTTACAAATTCCTTCAGCTTTAAATATTGTATCTTTCTCAAGTGCAAAATAAATGAAGTATATTTGGTGTTTCGTAAAACTGACAAAAGCTGACACCATTTCGGATCGAGCCAATCAAAAATTGCTCAATTAAAACTGAAGCCATCTTGGATCGAAATTAGCCAATCAAAAAATTGCTCTGTTTCCTGAGAGGTCCTCCTTGTATAAAAGAATAATGCAGTCAGTTAAATGTTTCCCTGTAACCGACAAGTTACCAATGGAAACAGAGAAAGTTGCCCTTGACAACAATGCCATTGTAACATTGAAACCTTGTCACCAAACTTTGTTTGTGCCTCACTCACCTGATAATCGTGGTAAACAAGTGTTTAAACAAGTTTTAAATTAGAATGGTGTCAGAAGGCAGGGATGTCTGACATCCACTAATCTTCTTCCCAGAGCCTACATGGTTATGGTCAGCAGTGACCGATTGCCCAACCACAGCAATTCAAAAGCTAGCATCAGCAGTTCCTGCTTTCGGTTTAATTGTGTGCATGCACCTGAGATTTTAGATGGAATGAACAAGTTTTCAGAAGTCAATAAGATTTATCTGTCTCTTGGGTGGGCTTTTAACCTAGCCTGTGCAGAGGTCTTGATTCTTGGTGCTGACCAAAAGGATTGCAGTCTCTGGAGACAACGTTGGACATCCACCAAAACTCACTGAACTTTTTGTCTAGCTGTGAGCCATGCCTTTACATTAGTTTAAATTTGTACTATTTTTGTTTATTCAATTTTATTATATATTGATATTTTTAAGCTGTTTTTATTTCTGTTTTTATCATTTTATTCATTTCCTTTTTTTTCACTTTTTGAAATTGTTTATAACCATAAAATTTTATTGTTACTTTTGGGGGTTCTTTTTTTTTTAATTTAATTTTTTTTATTGAAATGCAACAACACATACAGAAAAAAAGACCGCGATTACAGTACACGATTAACACTACTTACAGTACTTAGACTACTAACAGTCTTTAACAATACCTAAATACAGCTTACAAAACACTACTTGGACTACTAGCAATTACAATAACACTACAGGGCAAAGAGAAAAGAAGAAGGCAAATAACCATAATTAAAGAAAGAGACATTGTACCTTTGATTATTAAAATAAGGAAAAAGCATGTGATTGCACTTAAGATATTTAAAAAAAAAACAGTAACCTATGTTCCTGACATGAGATTAGGAGTAGAAAGTTAAGTAGGAAAAAAAGAGAAAACAACACGGACGTAACGATATTAAACATACCTATATGTATCCCGCAAAAGGTTTCCATTTTTTAATTTCTCCACTTTTTGTTTCTATTTCACAATAAGATTTGAGTAGACATATGAAATACGTTACGTTTGGGTACATTTCCTTTGTTTTAGCTAGCCATATGTGATATCGTGCTAAGAGAAGACAGTAGTTGATTAAAAGTGCCGATTGAGAATTGTCTGGCCTCAGCCCCAAAGCAGTAGCATTTGATAGGTTGTAGTCTTTAGGCAGTACATTTACGTTTTCTAGCCATTTGATAACTTCTTTCCAGAAGTGTGATGTTTTGTCGCATGACCAAAAAAGATGAATTAATGTCTCTGGGGAGGAGTGACAGAAGCTGCAGTTTTCGTTATCTTTTAGGCCTGTTTTAGTTAAGAAGGTATTGGTTGGCACACGTCTATGTAGGAGTTTGAATTGAAATTCTATAAGTTTAGTACTCTTGGTGCATTTTTTAGCCAATACGTAGGCAGCGGTCCAATTTATATTATTCTCTATTGGTAGGTTACAGTCTTCTAGCCATTTATTTTGACTTAATTCTGGCGTTAGACTTTTGTTGCTAATCAGTTTATTGTATACTATTGTAGTTGCCTTTTGGGCCTGTAAAATTTTTGTTGTGAGTGGCACATGGTCACAGTTGGTTTTCTGTGCATCTTGGAAGTTAGATTTAGTCCGAAGGGACTTTACCGCCGATATTAATCCGTAGAAACTTAGGGGGCGAGGATCTAATCAATACTTTGAATAGAAATCTTTTAGCGATAGAAAGGTGTTTGTGTCTGGACCGAGAAGATGTTTTACCATGGTTATTCCTTTTGTGAACCATTTTTTAAAAAAGACTGGCTTGTTTGCTATTTTTATAAGGGAGTTATACCAAAGTGGTAGGTTCAAAAAACGATCTTTAGATGTTATTTCAGGCTCAAAGTTAACTTCTACCCAAATAGCTAATATTTCTTTTAAAAAGGCATCAGAGGTTGTTATTGTCGCTAAGGTGTCTCTAGCGCTGAAGTTGCAAGAAAAAAAGTTTTGGCAGCCATATTTTTCTAGAGCTATATCGAAGAAGATTTTCCATTTTCCGCTGTTACTGTTATCTAAATATTTTTTAATCCAGGTGGTCTTGAGAGATTTATTAAAGGAGATAATGTCAATCATTTTTAGGCCACCATTACCAAAATCGTTTATCATAACTTTTCGCTTAATCTTGTCGCCTTTACCGTTCCAGAGAAAGTTATAAAGCAGATTGTTAATTTCCTTAATGACATTGTGGTTTGAGCAAAGGAGAGAGAGTAAATAAACCAGTTGGGAGACAAATAATGACTTGATTACAGTGATTTTACCTAACAAGGTGACCAGTGCTCGAACTTAACGGTCGTCCACTCGTCCAAAACGAGTGAAAACTGCCCAAAACGAGTAGATTTTTTTGCCACTAGTCCTCTGGACGAGTAAAGTTACAGCTCTCCGATAAAGAATTGCCTTTGTAGTGTACTAAAAGGACTAAATGTGTCGAAGCAAACGAAGAATTTCCGAAAACGAATGTTTCGAAACAACGAGAAAAAATGCCAGGCGTTCTCTTGGCAGGTAAAAGTCTGGGTTCTATTCGAAATGAAATGTATCGTGGGATGCAATATGGCGGCTTTTCGTGTCTGCTCAACTTGATATATTTTCTTCCAAAATACAACTTGATTTGTCGAAATGTCCAAACGAAAATCAGTTTAAAGTTCACTGAGTTCTTTCTTTGGAGGAAAGCAACACCTTCAATGCCTTTTGCAGCTCCGACCAAAAGGACACGGAAGTTTTGGGAATCGTGGAAAGAAAGGTACAAATGGCTCCACAGTCCAGTTTGATGAAAAAGAAAACAAAACTTTTTGCAAGTTTTGCAGGGAATTTCCAAATGGAACAAACACGCAATATTCCCTGACGATCGGAACAAATAACTTTCAAACTGCTTAAAGGCACACGAGGCCAAATCAGTGATGCATATATGTACGTTGCAGCTCTTACGTGTAACAAAGAAGAAATTGTAGTAATACTTACTAAAAAAATGCATATTATATGGTTGTGTTAAATTATTTGATCATAATTTGGTGTGTATTTACCTGCAGGCGCAAATTACTTATTGCATTTGCCATTACACGTGGGAAAAAATGTAAAGAGTGACCAGTAGCTTTGCTCCTGGGACGAGTAAATTCTAAGCCTACTCGTCCTGTGGAACACCAGACCTAAAAGTTAATTACGAGCACTGGGTGAGCCTGCGGTATTTCCAACATCCCAACATTTCCTTAACTTTCTCAAGTTTTTCGCTGTAGTTTAAAGAAACAGATAGTTCAGGGTCTGTAGAGATCCATAGCCCTAGGGTTTTCACCTTGTTTTTTGGCCATTTGAGTTCCTTTCCTGGTAGCACGATTTTGTCATTTCCAATACTTGCACCGGTCCATAGGGCTTCGGTTTTTTTGTCATTGAGCCTGAGGCCAGAGACTTTGCTGAATTCGTCCAGCATTGCAAGAGATGAAAAGAGAGATTCATGAGACCCGTCAAGAATTAGTGTTGTATCATCGGCGTACTGACTTATCTTAATTTCCTCATCGTTTACAGAGATTCCCTTTATATTTGTATTATTTCTTATCGCGATGGCTAAAATTTCTGCCGATAGAATGAATAGATATGGTGACAGTGGGCAGCCTTGTCTAACACCTCTTTGAATCTCAAAAAAATCGCTAGCCCAGCCATTGTTTAGAACACAGCTTTCGGTATTGTTATATAAAGTTTTTACCCAATTAGTGAGCGAAGCACCGAAACCGAAGGTTTTTAAGGTGTCATATATGAAGGACCATTCAAGAGAATCAAAAGCCTTTTCGAAGTCTATGAAAAGAAGTAGGTTGGGGGTTCTTACCTTTGGAATTGTATGGTAGATTTCCACAAAAGGGGGAAGGGGGTGGATAGTTATCTGAGGGACATCTACTATTCAAGGGAGTATGGTACCCAGTATTGATATGAATGAAAGAATTTTCTCAGTGGTTGATAAATACTGTTTGGTCCTGTTTATGATCCTTGAAACCATGGGTTGCCTCGGGGTGGACGCCTTAGGATGGCTGCGGCTTCCTACATTAAACCAAGTGCATAAGACAAAGGACCTCAAGGGTATGGATATGGTCAGGGTGCAGTTTTGAGAACAGGAAAAAGAGTTTTCTTAGTACTTGTAATCTAAATATTCGAATTAATACAACCCAAAAATTTTTAGGAGGACATTTTTATTTTAAGATTATGAATAACTAATACATGTACAGCGTTTGGGTCCCCTGTGGCCATATAGAGTGTCCGTTTGAGTATGCGAGGTTTATTTATGAGAAAGTTGCTGTCAAGTGGACCACAATTTATGAGAAAATATTAAATGTAACGCGAGCGTGGGACAAAGAAAAATTCTGAGTCCCTGATGGGAATCGAACCCATGGCCTCCCAGATACTGGTCGGGTGCTCTAACTAACTAAGCTACAAGAGACTTGTGGTGAGCTAGGCCATTTACAAGGTTTAAAATGTGACACGCGTCTTGCAACTGCAAGCTCAGCAATGTCGAAAGCATGATATGTGTAATAAACGAGCTTGCAGTTGCAAGACGTGTGTCACATATCAACCTAGTTAATGGCCCAGCTCACCACGATTCTCTATTAGCTCAGTTGGTTAGAGCGCCCAACCGGTAACTGGGAGGCCGTGGGTTCGATTCCCGTCAGGGACTCAAAATTTCTCTTTGTCCCACGCTTGCGTTACATTTCATATTCTCTCATTTATTCACCGAGCTGCATATCTACCATCTCTCATTTAGGACCACAATTTAGTTCGAGTGTAGTATTATGCATAGAAAGGTGGGGAGTGCTATGAAGCTATCACCGCTTTCACGTACTGTGTGCCTTTTTAGCTTTCTAGCCAATAGTTTTGTGTATAGTTATTTATAATAGTGATTTATAACTATGTTTTTATATTAATGATGTCTCTCAAGACAAATCTTCAACTGGTTTAAACTGCAAATAACACTGTAGCACCGTGTTAAAGTGGATTTCCACTGACGCGTAATTTTTTACGTGCGTGAAAAAATGTAGAGACAATGTATGAACGACTTGTGTACATGTTCACGCAAGTCGTTCATACATCTCGAAGTTTTTTCACGCACGTGAATGCACGTCAAAAATAACGCGTCAGTGGAATTCCAACATTAGGCTCTTCGCGTACACATCAAAATTCAAAATCCTGTCTTGGTGTACCGTAAAATGCCGGTTGTAACGCTCCCCCTCCACCCAAGCTTATGAGCATCGTTTTCAATTTTTTTGAATAGTTTTTATTGTAAATGCCAGTAGTTACAGTATCTGCTAATTTGCACTAAGTAGTGCTTTTTAAAATAATACATTTGTAAAATAAAGGTGATAACCATGGCGAGGGTCTGCATAAGTGCTTTAAAAACTAGTTTGAAAAGAAAACTAGTAGAACACCTTGTTGCTGTTATCCTGTGTAGAAATTTCAAATACAAAAAAACTGTGTCATATACACTTTAAACAACATTATATCCAGTCTGTGATTAATTGTCACTTCAACAGGCGTCACCAGTTGACTAACTTTCACTTTTTACTCGGGCTGCTAAGCCCCGAGTCAAGAATTCGGTCAAGTTCTTTAGTTTTTGTGTCGCGATGGTTGGTCAATTGGGCTCGACTCCAAATATTCGATATTGTACGTAACCCGGTCCAGCGCCGTCAGGCAATATCTGTTTACAGATCGTCTGCTAATATTATATTCCGACAAGAAAACTGAAGGTCGCCTGGGGTGAAATTATCGTTGCCAAACTCGCAAAAGTTCACGAAACATAATGCATAAATCTAGGCTCCTGTTAGGTTATGCACCAGGCAATTGAACCGTGTCAATAAGCTGGGCATTTTGGTGGGGATCCTTCTCTTGTCCACGAAATCAAATCGGTAAACTTCTTGTCGCTTTCACCGCGTACCGCAAATTTCAATATCATGCCACATGCATTGCTGTATTCTCCCTCTGATTACTATTAATCACCGCAGTAACTGGCGAGAGAACACGTTCATTTCATTTCGCCATATTCATTCTAGTTGGTGGTCACTCCGGTGTGTTCGTGCTTTCTGCCAAATAGCCTAATCCAGGCATTTGGTTAGTGGGGAACGGCACGAAAAGAAAAGGGAGAGCGGAAAAATAGGGAGGGTTCGCGTCGTTCCCCACCAACTGAACACCTGGAACAGGCTACCCGCTCATTTGCTTAGTATATTTGCATACCGTAGAATTCCGGTTATAAGCCCTGGGCTTATACAACTCCGTAAGGGGTTTTGGGTGGGCTTATAAGCGGAGGGGCTTATATCCGGGAGGGCTTATAAGCGGAATGAAAAAAACGTTTCAAAACGAGCCACGGGAGTGTTGATGGAAATACGATTTTAAGTTAAAAACACATAATAAAGCAACATTTAGCTCTATTCAGTACTGTCATCTGGTAGAGGGGGGCTTATATCCGGGGGGGCTTATAACCGGATGTATTTTTTTGTTTCCAGGATGATGGGCCTATAACCGGGGGGGCTTATAAGCGGGGGGGCTTATAACCGGAATTCTACGGTAGTTTATGTACCTAGTAGCCCAGAGTGAATACAGTATTAAATCAGTTTGAATATCCGATTGCTTATTTTCACGTGGATTTTGTGTTAAAGCATTCCTTTCCAAAATGTAACGTATGATAGGAATTTACATGCCATCTGCAATGGCTAATTTTATTTACTTTAGCAACGAAACAATTGATTGTAAGGTCAATTGGATATGTCTTAATTACTAAATACCATTTCCATTACGTTATAGGAAAAGTAGTTCTTTCAAACAGAAGTATTTACTATCGCATGATGCCTCGTAAGAAAACTCAGGAAACCAGTTCATTTCACCAACTCCAGCAACAACAAGACCTGCAAAAAGGAAAGAAGTCTCACACATGCCAACAGTGCGGCAAGTGCTTCAACCGAGCAGGGCATCTCCAGGAACATAAACGAATACACACAGGAGAGAAGCCATTTACGTGCAAACAGTGCGGCAAGTGCTTCAGCCGAGCAGGAGGTCTCCAACGACATAAGCGAATACACACAGGAGAGAAGCCATTTACGTGCAAACAGTGTGGCGAGTGTTTCAGCCGAGAAGAAAGTCTCCATCTACATAAGCGAACACACACAGGAGAGAAGCCATTTACGTGCAAACAGTGTGGCAAGTGTTTCAGCACAGCAGGAAATCTTCATCAACATGAACGAATACATACAGGAGAGAAGCCATTTACGTGCGAACAATGTGGAAACTGCTTCCGCCATGCAGGAAATCTCCAGCAACATAAATTAATACACACACGAGAGAAGCCGTTTACGTGCAAACAGTGTGGCAAGTGTTTCAGCCGAGCAGGGCATCTCCAGGATCATAAACGAATACACACAGGAGAGAAGCCATTTACGTGCAAAGAATGTGGCAAGTGCTTCAGCCAAGTAGGACATCTCCATCAACATAAAAAAATACACACAGAAGAGAAGCCGTTTACATGCAAACAATGTGGCAACGGCTTCAGTCGAGCAGGACATCTCCATCAACATAAACAAATACACTCAGGAGAGAAGCCGTTTACATGCAAACAGTGTGGCAAGTGCTTCAGTCAAGCAGGGAATCTCCATCAACATGAACGAATACACACAAGAGAGAATCCATTTACATGCAAACAGTGTGGCAAATGCTTCAGCCAAACAGGAATCCTTTTACAACATAAACGAATACATACAGGAGAGAAGCCGTTTACATGCAAACAGTGTGGCAAGTGTTTCAACCACTCAGGACACCTCAAGCGACAAAAACGGATACACACAGCAGAGAAGCCATTTACATGCAAACAGTGTGACAAATGTTTCAGGCAAGCGAGCGTACTCCAGCGCCATAACATGATACACACAAGAGGGAAGCCTGGGCAGCATGACGCAGAAAAGCTAACACACTGCAGTTCTGTGCCTGTCTCTGAGTGTGACGACAATTCTCTTACAGATGCCTCCCCTTTACAGGTTCCCAGTCCAGCCGACCAGGTTGAAACATACAGCTGTTGGATTTGCCAGGAAGAATTAAGTAGTCATGCTTTCCTTGTTGAACACTATGATAATCATATGAAATAAATTGATTGCGCATTGAGAACCAATTTTTGTAAAATTATGTTAGAAGCGATGGCATAGCTTGTCCTTTCTACCGGCTTTCGGTTGGCACTACGTTTGGGCAACTGTCACTTTCAGATGGCCTTTTTATAGTAGTGTGACAAATTGAGCAAAACATGGCGACGTTATCAGCTCTAAGGAGCGCCTATAATGAATATTCTAGAATTGTTGATTTCTTACATGATTAATAGACTGCAACGTTCTTTTAAGGGTTTTATGTGCTTTATCTGTGTAAACCTGTAAATGCCTCATTGGTATGGCATGAATCCAACATTTGGGAGCAGTTTATTACATCTTTAAATTGTTGTTGATCGCACCTTTGGTTTGAAGTAGTCCTATTTTCGCAATCACCGAGCCCAGTGCTTTGGGCCTTTCAGACTTGCACGGAAGTATGTCCGCTACAACATGAAATGTCATTGGGTCTAATC
Organism: Oculina patagonica; assembly: GCF_052425735.1. NCBI lineage: Eukaryota > Metazoa > Cnidaria > Anthozoa > Scleractinia > Oculinidae > Oculina > Oculina patagonica. The sequence continues at coordinate 6,417,599 of NC_135764.1, forward strand.
GAAGATTGAAGTCATTTAACGGAACAGTAAACCATCTGTTAAGTAATGTTTAATAAATGAGCAGCAGTGTTTTATCAAGTTTAAAACACGACGCGCAGCCGAAAACACGAACTGCGAATTTATTGAACGGCTTAAAAATCTTCTGATGTAGATCAGCTCATTCTTGCACTAATATTTAGATTTGGGGTTATTTTGGCCTAGAAAATTGGACGTAAAGTTTAGCCGTGTCTTTATCAGATATAAAGACACTCATTAAACATTATTATCTTTTGTATTTTCTTTATGAATTATTAATGAGTTTTTTAAACTTGCTTTAAACTAAAGCTTAATAAGTAATGTAACTTTATCTTAACGTTTTTTAACACAAGTTTGAAAATCTTAACGTAGAAGCTTTAAATTCTGTAGTTACTGAGGACGACTGCGAAATAACATGTAGTTTTACAATTTGGTTTAAGCCATATTGCAACTGTTTTAAATCATTCTTACTAGAATATCAGACAACGAATAAGAGAGTAGAACAATTTGTTGTTGAAGTAGTTTTTGCTAGTGACCAACTGGCAACATGATACTTTTACACACTTGATACAATGTTATTTGAGTTGTTATTGAGTTAGGTGAAAGCTGTTCTTGTCTTGTTCATAGTATTTTCTTTCAGCGCGAGTGTGTGGAAGAGAAGAATATTGAAATATTGTGTTGAAAAATATAGATGATTGATAGGTTTTTGTTTGTCAGATGGATTGATTGATTGATTGATTGATTGGTTGACCGATTAATTGGTATGCTTTGGTTAAATGATATGAATGTTCGTCTTCGAGAAAAACAAAAGCAAACGTGGTACATTGAAAGGAAGGACATACAGCTATTTCAGTTTACGTTGTCGGGTAAAGTGTTACAAGCCAACGTGACAAGACCGAATGGTGTTCTGGGTAGAAGTAGTTGTAGAAGAATCTACAACTTTGTATTTCTTGCGACAAGTATATGTTTTTGCTTTAACGAGACCTTTTTCCATAGCTTTTCTCTCACTGTTTGAGTTTGCGAAAATTTTCCATGATGAGGATCACGTGACCAAAAAACAAAAAGTCGAAAATTTTGATGTTTTGCATGTTATGAGAAAATCATTCATGGTGTCACGATCTGCACTCATGTTTGCATCTTGAAGAACATTGGTTTCACTTCATTATGAAAAACATTTTTAGAGAGATTCATAGTATTGATTTGTACTCCTTTCGTGTTTGTACATAATGTATTTTATATACAGCTATTTCAATTAACGTTGTCCGGATCAAAGCTTAAAGACAAGACTGAAAGGCAGTATGGGTAGAAGAAGAAGGCAACTGCACGTGCTGAATACTAAAATATATAATGACATGGCAAACGCGAATTTGCACGTTTTCTATTTCTTCAGACATGTGAAACAAGGTGGTTTTAGCTACACTGAATTTAAGAAGAATTTTCAAAACTCAGAACCAAGCGACAGTGAAAGTAAAGCTACAGAAAGTCCTCCTGAGAGGAAAAAACAAACTCGTGAATTCTCCACGTGCGATGATGCTTAATGAAGCTTATATGCAAATTTGTAGTGAATACCCAGAACGCCATACGGTCTTGCCTTTTAGCTTTTAGCTTTGACCGACAACGTTTATTGAAATAGCTGTAAAACACGATTTAGACAAACGAATGCTTAGTGATATTCCAAACACAGGTAGGAGTAATGTAACATTGAAAAAAGTAAATCAAATTAAATACGGGCTGGTATTTAGATTACTTGCTCTGTATTTTTAGCCAATCAGATTTGTCAGTTTCGACAATGAGTCTGTGAATCGCGGACTTGGTGTAACAGCCGGCCAGAGGTCTCGATCCCTGAAGCAGACAAGAAGGATGGTGGACTCGGGGGACTAAAATGGATTTTCTTCTGGAAATCGGAAGTCATTTTGTTAACGTATGCACAAATCAACTGACAAGAGAACAGTGCGCGCGCTAATTGTACGCGCACGCTTTTGCGATTCTTTGCATATGTTAGAAAACTGTTTTCTAAAGAGTCAAGTAAATCTTATTCTCGATGTAAGGTCAATTATTAGTCGGGGTACTTTTTTGTTGTTTGTTATTGTTTCATCTTATTTCAAAGGGGTGATAACGCTATCCACCAGATAAATCGCTATCCAGTGGATAACTGTCATACGAAACCTACTTCGCTAGCTTTCCACCGGATAGTGATTTACCTGGTGGATAGCGTTAACCACCCTTTGAACAACTTGGGCCCGGCGTGTAGAAGTAGCCTGTAGACGCAATACTGCGCGCGTTCTTTTATTTCCTTGCAACGCGCGAGAAATCCGTCTGTGGGCAGTAAAAATCACGTCTGTCACTGCGTCATTTCTTTCTAGTGCTCAGCGCGTGCAGCATCCATCTACCAGGATCGTCTACTTCTACCCATAATAGCGTTTGGTCTTGTTGCGGAAGCTTGAATTTTGAACCAACAACATTACTTCTTTTAGCGCCCGGGGATTACTTTCCTAATATGTGACATCCTGCCCGGGGTAGCTCGCGATCGGTTTGGAGGGTAACCCTCCTACTAGGGACAACTCTTCTCTGTAGACAGTACCCAATTTTTACAAATCTTTTGAATTTCGATTTAAAATATTTGAATAACAATTTGATAATTAAGTACATGCCAATTAGTTTCAAGCCGATCTTTTTATTGTTCAGTTTCAAGTTGTGTATCAGCTTTGATCTGTATCCACTTAACACTTTTGCTCTTTTTATCTTTTGTTTGAAATGAGCAGGCGTTTCCGTTAAAAAAAGGGTTTTATATTGATTATTTATTTATTTATTTATTTATTTCAAAACAAGGTGATCATAAAGCTCTTCGACATCTTATTAAATAAGTGCTTTTAAAAAATGACTGTACTAAAATTTAACTATTGTTTTGTCTTTTGCAAAATACTATCTACGCACTAAAAAATGTACTGGCATGAGTTGCCTCTTTGATTATCTTGTCAGAGAACAAAAAAATACACTTTTTATGTCGATACTTCTGACTTCTAAGTCCGATTACAATTTAAATTGAACCTAACTTTGCTGTAATTCATGAGAAAGATATATAGCCTGTTCACAGCCCTCTAATTTCTCTTTTTTTCTGTGAGCGCGGGTTAAAAATCGCGAGACAACTACATGTACAGTCCAGCGCTTAACCGGCTTGCGTCCAACCCCTTGGTGCTTCGCCCTCGACCTTGCTTCGCTCGCTTTTCCTCTCGCGTTCTACTCCATCGAAAAACAGAAAGACTGTGAAAAGTCTAAAGATGTGTTCATCATCTATCGAGCTTTTACAAACAAAAATGCACACACAAGCACAGGGCTAGCGGTCCATCCACTGAGTCATGGAGAAACTCACGGTGAGAAAGGCCTTTAGTATGTGGTACGCATCCTGCATACTGCTACGATCAGAAATAATTTTGCGAGTGTACTGTATGTCGTAAATAAAGCAAGATTTTAATCAGAGACAATACATGAATCTATGTATTGCTACGTCATCAGTACTTTCCCACAAGTCCATTCCCAATTCTAGGATTATTTGAGTTACTCGTCGGTGACGAGTACAACTGGGCACTAGAGTGTTAATAATGGCGGCGTCGGCGTTCAACGTCGGCGTAGTTATTTGGAGCAGGGCACAGTTAATTTGGAATCGTTGAAGTTCGTGGCTCAAAGGTTCAACTTCTTTTAGTAAAGGTAAGACGAACTTGTTACCACAAAGTCAAAGGTAGAACTAAACGCAGCTTAATGTCACTGAGGTTGCTGTTTTGATTCACCACGTTCAAATGTATAAATAGTGTATTTGAACCCAGATTTGAACATGGCGTATCAAAACAGTTTGCAGACCTGTAGACTCCGGTGAGCCTGTATAACGCTCCAGTTATAGACTGAATAGCGCTCCGGATGGCTTGTTTACACTTAGCTTTTAACAATAGCATTGGTTACAGGTTATGTAATAATTAAATAGTCTGCAAGTCTGCAACTTACCAGTCTGCATTAATTTAGGCCAAGTGAAAAAAAAAATGTTTCTCGTCCGAAGAGAGATGAGAGCGGACGGGCGCTTTCTTTTGTTATTTGTTATTTTTTATTTTGTTGCATTATTTACCTGTAATGTTCGAATATCAATGTTTTCCCTTCATCGCCAAATTTTCCAGAAGGGAACTTGCAAAAAAATCCTGCAAAGTGATTGACCTTTTCAGTACAGACCTTGCATACCAAGGCTTTAAACTTATGGCCTGTTTTCATATTAAAACACAGACAAATGTCATGTCTTACAGAATTTTCAACTACATATAAGAAAAAATGACCGAAAATAAGGAAAAAATGGTGTTCACTGTTTTTCTATTCATACAGTGTATATTTTAATCAAATCTCATAACAGTATGGAGAAGTCAAGTGAAAATGGAACATGTGTATGACATGTATGAATCATAGGTCATAGGTACTGCGAACTTTGCAGGGCTCAAAGAGAATGTTGGGCTACTACTACAGGGTTCATGCCATTTACTTTCAGTACGCCCTGATGCTTCTCAACTTGTCTATAACTATCGATTATCCTTCAAAGTTTTCTAAGGTTGGATTTGACAAACTAAACGTCTGTAGCACGTCGATGGCATGGCGCAGTTTTTGTTTGGAGGGGCACTTTGGGGGTGGCTCTGACTCGTGTACGTTTTTTTTTTCAATGTTTTTTAGTACAGTACACCGTTTGTTTTGACCTGTCATGTATTGACAGACATAGTTTGAATGAATGTAAAATTATCATCTCTCTATTATTTAATTATTTATGCCATAGAAAATATAGCCAATCAGAATACAGGAAAGCTGTTGTATATTCGATGGTTTTCAACCCAACCTTTCCATCGTGTGCTGCGATTGTATTCTCTAAGAAATTTAGTAAGCTTATTTTCTGTGGCATGGTATAAAATAGTTACACAACACTTTCTCGTGGTATACTATGGAATATCCCATTGTCACTTGTATTTTCTTGGTATTGGTATCAGGGTTCAAAATAGCAGCCGGCTGTCGGTGGTAGCCGGCACTCTGACGACACTTGCCGGCTACTTTTCACCGAAGAAATAGTATATATCATGCCTTGATCGGCCAACTCAAATCAAAGTTGCGGTAATGTTGAAGTAAACATTTCATATCAGGTATGTCATGTATGCAGATGGATTGTGTCCCTTGAAAATGCATAGCTCTCTGACAGCCGGGAAAAAATGAGCCTTGACAAAAAAAGCCGACAAATTCAGGCTAAAAACGAAATTTTATTTTGAACCCTGGGTATACTGAGAAAATACAAGTGACTCATGGGATATTCCATATATACCACTTGAAAGCATTGCATAACTAGTATATTGAAAATGACCTGAAGGAAAACGAAAATTGGTTTGAGTTATCGAGGGTTCAAGTTACCGAGGGTAAAATTACAGTAATTGTATGACGAAAATCCAGGGGAAATCGATTTTGGTTCGAGTTAGCGGGAGGTTCGAGTTAGTGAGGCTTCGAGTTATTGGGAGTCGACTGTAGGTACAAAGTGAAAATGATGGCTGTGGGTTTTTGTTCATTCCAACTTTTCCAATAACAAATAATAAAAAAAAGAGTTGCAGCCCAAATGATGAAGCAGGCGGAGACGAGAAACATTTGTATTTTTTTCCTTGGCCTTAATTTGCTGCACACCGTGTTCTACCACAAGCCAGTATATGTACATGGAAACACCAAACAACTGCAGTTTTGCGGGTTTTTAGAGCTAACAGCCAAAAGAATTTGAAATCCCAGAGACCGAAAAGTTTGTGCCATGATTCCTCTTTTCAACCCCCAAATTAACAGTCAAAAACATAGAGCTCCGCCAATTCATCCACAAAATTGTGTCAAATACCTTAAGATTACTATTGTTGTGGCTACTAATTTTAGGGGTTTTTTTCTGAGCAAGATTTAGCAACTATAAATTCAGTGATTTTAAGAAAATGTTTTAAAAAATAATGATATTGTGTAAACAAGTTTTTAATGAACATGTGGCTAACATGAAAATAAATGTTCAGGGAAAGAACAAACTCACTTGAAATTGAACGAACATTTACATTAACAGAAAGAAGAAAGTTACCGGCATCCATTATTGTAAAGAATTTAACAAGTCGACTGTTGTTTATTTTTTTCCATTTGAGGTGGGAGGGGGGGGGGGAGGGACTTAAATTTTTACAAGTATTAAATTTGACTGAGACAAATTTAAGTGAGTACTAAATTAAGTGATTTTTGCTCAACTCACTAAAAACATTTCAAAACAAGTGAAAGTATTTTTCTTCATATCATAAAGAGTTTGTGACCTGTATGGGAGGCAGAGAGATTCAGTTTGTATCTGGGAGAGTTGGCATAGATACTGTAAGTGTCACCAGTATGCACCAAGAATAGCTACCGTTTACCAATATGTTTTCAAAGAAAGAATAGAGTGTAGTTCAAAATGTACATATACATGTAGATATCTATACGTAAACAGCTGCAGTGCTACCAACCAGTTGCAGTTCTAAACAGGAAAGCTTGACATATTTGTCCTAGACCTAGCAATTTGAAAATTGACAAAAGAAATTTCCTTTCAGCCCCATGTTTAATTATGCATGTACAACTCTGCGAGTCTTGTTTTGTTTGTGATTGTTATCAATGTTGTTACTTGAGGGTCCACTATAAACCTTTAGAGAATTGAGTCAGGTAAAAGTATTTAGCCTTTTTCACATGTTAGTATAATAACCAAAATGTTTTCATGTTCATGCAAAAATCAAAGAGATCCTTTTTATTTACTTTTTTGCTCTTCACTTCACACTCTGGTGTTGCTTCTTTGGAGCTTTGTAACTTTCCCACTTTTGGAATTTGTTTATAACCTTCATATTTTGTCACTACCTTTTTTTTTGGGGGGGGGGGGAGTTGTTACCTTAAGAATTGTATGGTATAATTATTTCCACCAAAATTTGGGTGGGGATTATTATTTGAGAGACATCTACTATTCAAGAGAGTATGGTACCCAGTATAACTGAATGAAAGAATGTTTGGTTCTTGTTTCTGATCCTGGCAAACATGGCTTGCCCTGGGGTGGACCCCTTGGGATCGCTGCTGATACCTACATTTAACCAAATGCATCAGTTAGAGGACCTCACAAGGGCAGGGATAAGATCAGGTGCATTTTTGTGAGCAGGAAAAAGAATCCTCTTTGTGCTTGTAATCTGACAAAGTGAATATATGAAAGATACATGTATGTATGTGCATGGCGGATAAATGATGAAATAAATGTAATGATCCTTGCAGTAAATGTCAAATCCCATTGAAGCCTTGAAATTTTTTTTTAGGCTAAAAAAATTTCAAGGCTTCAATGGGATTTGTCACAGGGACCTCACAGGGAGAATTTGAGTGAGGGGGCTTAAAGTCTAACGCTGAAGCCTGAGCCAACTATGGGAGGGGGGGTCTGGGGGGCATGCTCCCCCGCAAAAACTTGGATTTCAATTTCTTTTAGATACCGGAAAATGCATTTGAAATTAAACATTTGAATATTCAGCGCTTAAACTTCAAGTTTTTGAAAAAGTATTGCTTAAAACAACAAAACCTTGCGAGATAGAGACGTAGCTCCACAAAACATTCGATATTTATGGGTTAGAGACTGTTGTGAGTGTTTTGTTGACAAATACACGCACGCGCTGGCCGCACATTGATTGAGAAATTTTTAATACTGCACGAGGCGTAGCCGAGTGCAGTATTGAAAATTTCGAGTTCATTGTGAGGCCAACAAGTGCGTGTATTTGTCAACAAAACACGAACGGACAGAGTCTAACCCTTTTAATATACAATCTGAGTACACTGCTAGCGATCATTGACGTAACAAACTTCAAACAATAAGCTTGATGTTTAAAAATAAGAAGTGTATGTTTATTCCACTTCTACAAGCCTTGAAGCTGAAGACATTTTCAATAATTTTTGTGCATTATTGTCGGAGTTTGCTGGCGACAGGTAAAGCAAAATCACGTGATCTACTTTAACAAATTGCGCGCATGAATTTTGGACAGTGAACAAAGATTGTATATTAAAACTACTCACTGACCCTTTACTGGAAACTGAGATGTTACCAGAACGAATGAAAACAGAAAAGACAATTTAACTTTCATTGTTACAAAATGAATTACCTTAAGCATGACCTGGAAAACATACTGTATCGTCCTTTAATATACAATGGCGCGCCATTGATTAAAATCGATCACGTGATTTTTCTTTACCTGTCGTCAGCAAACTCCAACAGTGCAGTATTGACAATACTGCACACAAATCGTGCATTATTGAAAATGTCTTCAGCTTCATGGCTTGCAGAAGTGGAAGAAAAAGATATTCCTCAAATTATAAACGATTCAATACCCAAAAATACCAAGAAGAAAACAACCTGGAGTGTTTCCATTTTCAAAGGTAAACTGAAGCTGAACAATTAAATTTTGTATGCGATTGACTTGCTGGCTTGCAAAAGCGATCGAATCGCCTTGAACAAGCTTCTCGCTGACTGTATTTATGAACGACTCCAGCTAAAGAACAATTTAATGGGCCATTTTAAGATTTATATAATTACAACTTATTTTGGAATTCTATATTATTGATCTTAACCTGTATAATTATGTACTTCTCAAATTCTTATTCATTTAAATAGTTGTTTTTCCTATATAGCGCGGGTCCCTTAAACGTAACGAAAGCCATTAAAGTTCAAAGTTCGTTAAATCATGTTTTGCTTGCAGTGTACTCAGAATGTATATTAAAAGGGTTAGGGCCTGTTTACATGGAAGGCGGGTGCCCCGGCTAACCGAGTTACCCAGCTAACCGAGCTACCCTGGGCGAGCCAACTTTTCATACGTTTCTTAAGAAAACGTATTGAAGCCTTTACATGCTAGAAGGGTAACCCGCCTTGCCGGGGCACTCGGTCTACTTGCCCAGGGCACCCTTCTAGGCGGAATAGCTTTTTGCCATGTAAACGGCTATGCCCGAGCTATCCCGGCTTGCCGGGATAAGTTTTCGCGCGTGTTTTTAAACTAAATTTGAAGTTTATGGCATAAAATGTATAAATTCTGGACCCAAACAGTGCTATTTGATCAAAATTAGTTTTATCGGTCGGCTGGAAATATTTCTTTGAGCAACAGCTAATTAATTCGAAATTTTCGTGGGAATGATTATCCTAATTCATGACACAACAAATTTAATTTCAATTTGGCGGCCAAATACGGTTGAATTGCGATTGAATTTCGCCAAAAATGAACGCAGTAAATTTCTGAGAACTTGCACATCAAATTAAAATAGGTTTGAAGACGAAAAGCCTTGATTATTCAGTAAAAAGTCATATTTTTCTTCAATCATTTGGAGCTACATTGTTTTCACACGCCGTGACACGCTTCAATGACGCTGTCTCATCTCGGGTAGAAGGGTTGTGAATTCTGCATGTAAAGGCGGGCTAGGTTTTATCCCTTCTAGCCGGGTAACTCGGTTAGCCGGGGCGCCCTCCCTCCATGTAAACAGGCCCTTAGAGACTGTTAGTTCGTGTTTTGTTTACAAATACACATACTTGCTGACCGCACAATGAACTCGAAATTTTCTTTTTAAGTACTAGTTCACAAAATTATAAATAAATAATAAAATATCACATATTACACAAGATTCTTCTGTTGATATTTAAGCCACTTGATTATACTGCACCTTGTTACATTAGAAACTACATGTAATTGTATTACCAAACGTTCACACATGTTACGATCATCTAGCTAGATGGACGGGATGGGGAGTGCCATGTAGTTATCGCCCTTTTCACGCGTGTTTGGCTTTTTTGCTTTCTAGCCAATAGTTTTGTGCATCATGATTTATAAGAGGCCTGCATGCTTGGGGGAAAACTATGTTTTTTCTGTAATGTTGTCTCCTTGTAGACCAATCTACAACTGGATGAAAACTGCAAATGACACTGTAGCACTGTGTTAGGCCATTTACGTACACATGAAAATTCAAACCTTTTGACTGATGTACCGTAAAATGCCGGTTATAACAACGTTTTCATTTTTTTCAATAGTTTTATTATAAATGAAGTTAGTACAGTATCTGCTAATTGGCGCTAAGTAGTGCTTTTTTCAATGATACATTTGTAAAATAACGGTGATAACCATGGTAAAGGTCAAAACTAGTAGAACACCTTGTTGCCGTTATCCTATGTAGAAATTTAAACTTAAAATTCTCTGCATTTGGAAGCCGTAGTACAAGTGGCCGAAGCATTATAAACAGCTTCCCAAATAATTTAAGGGCAATGTTTCACTTTGCAGTCCCTGCACTCCTTTTTTTGATTTTTCGTGGAAAGTAATTTTTATCTTATGAAGAAGTTTGTAAATTAATTTACTACGTTTTGAGTTTTCTAGCAATTGCGCTGGAATAAGAATTCATTTAAGGCTCTGTTTGATAGAATCTATAAGGCTGTAATAAGCGAGAAAATTAATGCTTACAGAAATTTCTTCTCAAATTTATCAAGGTTTAAAAAGACAGGTTCGGCGTTTATGGAATGTTTGATTCTTGGTATTTCTTTTTATTTCTTTTTTTTTTTTTGCAAAAAAAGATTATCATTTCCAAAGGATTTTTATCCCTTGTCAGGATATAATTATTTTTAGAACCTCTTCGGTGAAAGTGTCAGTTATTTTGGTATTATTTTAAAACTTGACCTTTCTCAAAACAGCATATAAAACGAATTTACCACCCTGCGGTCCCAAAGCATTGTTGTGACGTTAACGTTTTCTAGATAAGATAGCATGGGCTATTTCAAAATTAATAACTCTAAAATTGTCTATTTTGCTTACAAAATGCAATACTTATCGACACCTCCCAACAAAAAGAAAATGTGAAACATTTATTTGGTTGTTTTTTGTTTTCCAGGAGTCATTCGCATTTTTTAGGTTTGGCCGGTTTTCCCCTACGAGTCTTTATTTAACACTCCGCCAATTCACAGTTTAACAGTGCTACAAACCACACAGTGTAAAAAACAATATAAGTGAGTGTTGAACCAGTTTGAATATGAGATTGTTTATCTTCACGCGGATTTTGTTTTTCAAGCATTCCTTTCTAAAATGTAACGAATGATAGGAGTTTTAGATGCAAACTTCAATGGCTTATTTTCTTTTACCTTCTTTTACCTTGGCGACGAAACATTTCAGTATGACATTAAGGTCAGTGTGTCTTGACCAAATTACTAAATACCACTTCCATTACGTTACAGGAAACGAAGTTCTCTCGCAATAAAGTATTTACTATCGCATGATGCGTGGAAAGAAAGCTCAGGGAAAGAGTTCATCTAACCAAATTATCCAAATCCAACAACGAGAAGACCTGCACAATGGAAGGAAGTCTCATACATGCCAACAGTGTGGCAAGTGCTTCAGCCAAGCGGGAACTCTCCAGCGACATAAACGAATACACACAGGAGAGAAGCCATTTACATGCATACAGTGTGGCAAGTGCTTCGGCCGAGCAGAACACCTCCAGCAACATAACCGAAGACACACAGGAGAGAAGCCGTTTACGTGCAGACAGTGTGGGAAAAGTTTCAGTGATCCAACATCTCTCTACCGACATAAGCGAATGCACACAGGAGAGAGGCCGTTCACGTGCAAAGAATGTGGCAAGTGCTTCAGCCAAGCAGAGCATCTCCAGCAACATAAACGAATACACACAGGAGAGAAGCCGTTTACGTGCAAACAGTGTGGCAAGTACTTCACTCAAGCAGGAACTTTCCACCATCATAAAAGAATACACACAGGAGAGAAGCCGTTTTCTTGCAAACAGTGTGGCAAGTACTTCACTCGAGCAGGAACTTTCCACCGACATAAAAGAACACACACAGGAGAAAAGCCTTTTACATGCAGACAGTGTGGCAAGTGTTTCAGTTCAGCAGTAAATCTCCAGCGACACAAACGAATACACACAGGAAAGAAGTCATTTACGTGCGAACAGTGTGGCAAGTGTTACAGCCAAGCAGGAAATTTTCAACGACATAAACTAACGCACACAGGAGACAAGACAAGGGGGAAGCCTGGGCAGTTTGAGGCAAACTGCAGCTCAGTGTCTGTCTCTGAGGGTGACGGTAATTCTCTCACAGATACATCCTCTTTACAGGTTCCCAGATCAACTGACCAGGTTGAAACATACAGCTGTTGGATTTGCCAGGGAGAATTAAGTAGTCGTGCTCTCCTTGTCGAACACTATGATAATCATATGAAATAAATTGATTGCACATTGCGAAACAATTTTCATAGAAAGCAGTAAGTAGCGAGGGCCTTGCTCGGGTGGCATATGTTTCGACAGTCATAACGTTCTGGTAGACGATTTTTTTAAGGTAGTGACATATTGGTCAAACTTTGGTGACGTCGTCAACTTTTAATTTCACTCAACTGAAGCTTCCTAAATAAAATGCAGCAGTACCGTAGGTATTTAATTAAACTTCAAGGTATCTTAAAATTTATGTGCATTGTTTGTGTAATTCAGAACGCACGTTATCGGTGTTACATCACATTACATTGTACAATAATGATTGATTGACTACAAGTATCAGTTTGCAAACATTAACAACAACTCGTGTTTGGTTGTTGAGGATGCTATCTAAAACTTTATAAATAAAACCCAAGAAAGGTAAGGTTTTGCACCTCTAGTCCCGGTTGTTTAAAGGGCTGATCCACCAGATAAATCGCTATCCAGTGGATAAATGTCATACGAAACCTACTTCGCTAGCTATCCACCGGATAGTGATTTACCCGGTGGATAGCGTTAACCACCCTTTGAACAACTTGGGCCTGGCGTGTAGAAGTAGCCTGTAGACGCAATGCTGCGCGCGTTCTTTTACCACCTTAGCAACGCGTGAGAAATCCTTCTGTGGGCAGTAAAAATCACGTTTGTCACTGCGTCATTTCTTCTTAGTATTTAGCGCGTGCAGCATCCATCTACCATGATTGTGTACTTCTACCCATACTACCTTTTGGTCTTGTCGCGGAAGCTTGAATTTTGAACCAACAACATTACTTCTTTTAGCGCCCGGGGATTACTTTCCTAATATGTGACATCCTGCCCGGGGTGGCTCGCGATCGGTATGGAGGGTAACCCTCCTACCAGGGACAACTCTTCTCCATAGACAGTACCCAGTCTTAACAATCTTTTGAATTTCGATTTAAAATATTTGAATAACAATTTGATAATTAAGGACGGTGCCTACTAATAACAAAGTATTTTTGCCCGGCCGATGACTTTGCAAGAAATGTAGATGTTACCAAGAGCTACTAAAATTCGAAAAGAAAACTGGGGGTAGCCACGCAAATTTTCGAGATAATTAGGTTTGAAATCTGGAAAAAAGTGCTGACGTGGCATTTAAAATAAAGTAAAACTAAATACAATTTCCTTGCAAATTCCATTTGAAATTGGCTTTTCATGAACAAAATCAACATTAAATATAACAATCTTTAAAATAACTAACAAATAATGTCTTCGGAACTGCGTGATCCACGTTTTTATTAACAAAATAATTGTGTTTGAGCCATTTTTGACTCTAGCAGCTCTCACTTGCACGGCCTGAAAATTGGCCTAAATTTTTTTTCTCTTAATGAAAAATTAAATATGTGCTCTATAGACTTACCACTTACATTTTATAAAATAAAAAGAAGGGGTCACCACGCGTTTTTAAAAGTTATACCAGTTGTTTTCAGGTTCTATGAAATCGCTTTTGGGGTCTGTTACATTTTTCCTATCCCCTCCCTAGCGAGTTGGATATTTGCATCTCGCGCGTGCACTACGCCATTTGTCACGGTTAGCAGTTTGCGGCTATATTGCGGGTAAAGTTTAGCGCTTAGCGATTTGTTTTTAACTGTTAATGTGAGCCATTTTCAGTGGTTAGCGGTCAATTGTTACTGATATGTTGCTTTTCCGCTGTTCCTGGCTTAGGATATGTCCTTAAACTGGATTTCGTCGCAGAGAAAACTTTCTTGATTTTTAGTCGCGCGCTTGTTCGCGTAGTTGAATTCGTCATTTTGAGCGAGCAAATTAATTAAAAGCGCGCGCGCCCAGTGTGATCAATTCATTGCGTGATGCGCAGAACAAGTGCGCAGTAGCAATAGGAGGCACCGTCCTTAAGTACATGCCAATTAAAAATAAAAAACACACTGCGGTGACAAACATGACAAGACAGCGCATGTCGGAAAAAACTTTGATTTAAGAACTTAACCTTTCGTATGTTACAACATACATCTTCAGAAGTGACCGTTTAAAAGATTACCATAAGATTTAAACGTGAAAGAAAAACTGGTACCTAATCTAAAAATAATGACAATGTTGTTAATTAACAACAAACAGACTTAAAAATCTGCAGAAGAAAAAACAAATATTATGGCTAGTAGAGAAAAAGTTTCTCACTGCCAACGTTTTCATTTAAGGCCGGTTTTAAATCACGAATCAACAATGTCTCCTTTATTTTACAATGAATATCTGATCGTCCTGTTGCTAGAATGTCAAAGTGATCCCATTTGATGTTGTGACCCGTTGATGTGATGTGATCTGCAATGGCTGATGCGTGACAGTTCTTTGATAGTGCTTTAAAATGTTCAGTTTTCCTTTCGTGTAATCGACGCTTTGTTTTTCCAATATAAAAATCATTACAGTCCCAGCAACTTGCCTTGTAAACAACTTTAGACATTTGAGAGCGGCTGAGTCTGTCCTTGTAAAGGAAAAAAGACTTAATACGGAAAAAAGAAAAAGACTTAATATTAATACGGCGACGATTCGTTGTCTTGTCATGTTTGTCACCGCAGTGTGTTTTTTATTTTTATTGAAGTTAAAATGGCCTAAGAATAAGAATGTCTACGACATGCCAATTAGTTTCAAGCCGTTCTTTTTATTGTTCAGTTGTCCTACCAGCGACAACTCTTCTCCATAGACAGTACCTAATTTTTACAGATCTTTTGAAATTTCGATTTAAAATATTGCAATAACAGTTTGATAATTAATTACATGCCAATTAGTTTCAAGCCGATCTTTTTATTGTTCAGTTTTTGGTGTATCACCTCCGATCTGTAGCCACTTATTGTTTCCATTTTTGCTCTTTTTATCACTTATCTACTTAAAAGTGATGTCCTTTTGTTTGAAATGATCAGGCGTTGCCGTTAGTAAAAAGGATTTTATATTGATTATTTTTTTCTTTCAAAACAAGGTGATCATAAAGCTCTCCGACATCTTATTAAATAAGTGCTTAAAAATGACTTTACTAAAATTTAACTAGAGTGATTTCAGTTAACCCGTGAAATAGTTATTACACTTTTAGATACTATTAGACACGAATTTCATTGTTTTCTTTTGTTTCCGTTCGACTATTACGCACAAACTGCTAGATATTGTTTCACGGGTTAAATAAAATCACTCTATTGTTTTGTCTTTTGCAAAATACTATCTACGCACTAAAATATGTACTGGCATGAGTTGCCTCTTTGATTACCTTCTAAGAGAACAAAAAAAAATACACTTTTTATGTCGAAAATTACAATTCCGATTACAATTTAAATCAAACCTAACTTAACTGTAATTCATAAGAAAGATACATAGCCTGTTTACAACCCTCCATTTTCTCTTAATTTTCTGAGAACGTGGGTAACTACATTTACCGACCAGCGCTTAACTCTTGCCCCCACCCCCTCGTACTTCGCTCGCTGTTCGGTCTAAAGACGTGTTCGTCATCTATCGAGCTTTTACAAACAAAAATGTGAGTCCCAGGCGGGATTCGAACCCATGACCTCCCAAGCACAGGGCGAGCGGTCCATCCACTGAGCTACGGAGAAACTCAAAGTTAAAAGGCCTTTAGCAAGTTCATATGTGACACGCGTCCTGCATTCTGCTTCGATCAGAAATAATGTTGCGAGTGTACTGTATGTCGTTATTAATAAATAAATAAAGATTTCAATCATGGCACTACAGTCAACACTCTCTAAGACGGACACCGTCGGGACCGGCCCCAACTGTCCGTCTTAGAGAGGTGTCCGCCTTATAGAGAGTCGAGGTAACGTGACACCAGAAATTTTTAGACGATAAAGCTACACGGCTATGCACAACGAATACACGTCTGTTTTGAGTCGCTTACGTTAGCAAAACCTATTAAGTGGAACAAAAATAATATCAGAAATTCGACTTGTTTGTTAACAACAAATGGTAATACTGTAAGTAGAAAACTAAATCTTTGGTGCCCATTTATCTAAGCAAAGAAGTAATAAGTTTTAGCGGATTGATTTTGGTACGTTTGGTATTCTAAAGGCGCAGACCTACTATTCTTTATGTCGATAACATGTTTTGAAGTATTGTTCACTACAAAATAAATATTTGTGCGTGTCCGTTGCCGGTTTTAAAGTGTCCGTTGTCCGTGTTAGAGAGGTGTCCGTCTTACAGAGAGTTTTCTTACAGTAAAATGACTGAAAAACGGCAGGGACCATAACCATGGAGGTGTCCGTCTTATAGAGGTGTCCGTTAAGAGAGAGTTGACTGTACATGAATCTCTGTATTGCTACGTCATCAGTACGTTTTCCACAAGTCCATTCCCGATTTTATGATTACTCGAATTACTCGTCGGTGACGAGTAAAACTGGGCACTAGAGTGTCGATAATGGCGGCTTCGGCAGCGTTGTTTGGAGCAGGGCACAGTTAATATTTATTTGGAATCGTTGAAGTTCGTGGCTCAAAGGTTCAACTTCTTTTAGCGAAGGTAAGGCGAGCTTAGTACCACAAAGTCAAAGGTAGAACTTATCTGCAGAGTAACACGCAGCTAAATGTCACGGAGGTTGCTGTTTTGATTCACCACGTTCAAATGTGATAGTGTCAAACGTCTCAGGCAGGTTTTCTTTCCATTTCGCCGTTTTTTTTTTGTTCAAATTGAAGTGTTATTACGAGCAAGGATAGATAAAAATAGTTGCCGAGTGAAAGCATAATCCCATTCCCTCAGGTAAACCAGTGTTTTTACTTTTTAAATGTTTCGCATGCGAACCAAAGGTGCTTTGACAAATGGCGCCGACAAGTCCGCATATCGCTATTTTCAAACACGTAGAACTTTTTAGTAAAGCTCCAAAAACCTTAGTAAACCCTTAGGATACCGGTTATGTATCGAACTTTGAACTGTCAAAATTAAAACCTTATCTTTGGAGTACTTTTCTTATTTTCTGCATATTTCTGTCGTTTGACCGCAGTGGAAATTTGAACCCCGGATTTGAACATGGCGTATCAAAACAGTTTGCAGACCTGTAGACTCCGGTGAGCCTGTATAACACTCCAGTTATAGACTGAATAGCGCTCCGGATGGTTTGTTTACTTTAAGCTTTTAACAATAGCATTGGTTACAGGTTATGTAATAATTTAATAGTCTGCAAGTCTGCAACTTACCAGTCTGCATTTAATTTAGGCCAAGTGAAAAAAAAAATGTTTCTCGTCCGGAGAGAGATGAGAGTGGATGGGCACTTTCTTTTGTTATTTATTATTTTGTTGCATTATTTACCTGTAATGTTTGAATATCAATGTTTCCCCTTCATTGCCAAATTTTCCAGAAGCGAACTTTCAAAAAAATCCTGCAAAGTGATTGACCTATTCAGTACAGACCTTGCATACCAAGGCTTTAAAATTATGGCCTGATTTCATATAAAAACACAGACAAATGTCATGTCTTACAGAATTTTCAACTACATATAAGAACAAATGACCGGAAATAAGGAAAAAATGGTGTTTACTGTTTTTCTATTCGTACAGTGTACATTTTAATCAAATCTCATAACAGTATGGAGAAGTCGAGTGAAAATGGAACATATGTATGACATATATGAATCATTATGTAACGTAATGTGAAACAACAAAGCAAAGCAGCCGGAGAAGTCCAGGTACTGCGAACTTTGCAGGGTTCAAAGAGAATGTCGGGCTACTGCTACAGAGTTCATGCGATTTACTTTCAGTACACTATGACGCTTCTCAACTTATCTATAACTATTGATTATCCTTGAAAGGTTGGATTTGAAAGAAACGGTATCAATCTTCACCAGCAAACTAAGCATCTGTAGCACCTCCATGGCATGGCACAGTTTTTGTTTGGAGGGGCTCTGACTCGTGTACGTTTTAAGTTCAATGTTGTTTACTACAGTACACCGTTTGTTTTGACCTGTCATGTATTGACAGACATGGTTCGAATTATTGAGGGTAAAATTATATAGAAAATGACCTGAAGGGAAACAAAAATTGGTTCGAGTTAGCGAGAGGTTCGAGTTAACGAGGGTTTGAGTTATCAGGAGTCGACTGTAGGTACAAAGTGAAAATGATGCCTGTGGGTTTTTGTTCATTCCAACTTTTCCAATAACAAATAATAATAAAAAGAGATGCAGCCCCAAAAGATGAATCAGGTGGGGACGAGAAACATTTGTATTTTTTCCTTGACCTTAATTTGTTGCACACCGCGTTCTACCACTAGCCAGGATATGTACATGGAAACACCAAACAGCTGCAGTTTTGCAGGTTTTCAGAGCTAACAGCCAAAAGGATTTGAAATCTGGAAGACTGAAAAAGTTTGTACCATGATTCCTCTTCTCGACCCCCAAAACAGACTAAAACATAGAGCTCCAGCGATTCATCCACAAAAATGTATTAAATACCTTAAGATTAATGCAATGTTAGCAGGTACTAATTTTAGGATCTTTTTCTGAGCAAGATTTAGCGACTATATAATTCAGTGATTTTCAGAAAATGTTAAAAAATAATGATATTCTGTAGATAAATTTTTAAGAACATATGCATTGTAGCTAACATGAAAATAAATGTTCAGGAAACAAACCCACTTGAAATTGAGCAAAAAATTTACATTACCACAAAGAACAAAGTTACCGACATCCATTCTGTAAAGAATTTTACAAGGCAACTGTTGTTTATTTTTTTTCCTTTTGAGGTGGGAGGGGGGGGGGGGGGGGACTTAAATTTTACAAGTATTAAATTTGACCGAGACAAATTTAAACTTGTGAGTACTAAATTAAGTGATTTTTGCTCAACTCACTAAAATGAGTAGCCACTAAAAATAGTAACCATAAGATTGTTTAAAACTTATTTTCAAAATCAGCCAAAACAGGAAAGAGTTTGTGACCTGTATGGGAGGTAGGGAGATTCAGTCTGTATCTGGGAGAGTTGGCATAGATAAGTGTTACCAGTATGCACCAAGAATAGCTACGGTTTACACGCTATGTTTTCAAAGAAAGAATATGGTGTAGCTCAAAATGTACATATAGATATCTATATGTAAACAGCTGCAGTGCTACCAACTGGTTGCTTGAGATATTGAGATATTTGCTTGAGATATTTGTCCTAGACCCAGAGATTTGAAAATTGGCAAAAGAAATTTCCTTTTAGCCCCATGTTTAATTATGCATGTACAACTCGGCGAGTCTTGTTTTGTTTGTGATTGTTGTCAATGTTGTTACTTGAGGGTCCACTATAAACCTTTAGAAAATTGAATCAGGTAAAAGTATTTGGCCTTTTTTACATGTCACGAATAATAACCAGAATGTTTTCACGTTCATGCAAAAATCAAAGTGATCCTTTTTATTTCCTTATTTTGCTCTTTACTTCACACTCTGGTGTTGCTACATGTACTTTGGAGCATTGTAACTTTCCCACTTTTGGAATTTATTCATAACCTTCATATGTCACTACCTTTTTTTTTGGGGGGGGGGGAGAGAGTTGTTACCTTAATAATTGTATGGTATAGTTATTTCCACCAAAAGTAGGGTGGGGATTATTATTTGAGAGAGATCTACTATTCAAGGGAGTATGGTACCCAATTGAACTAATTCAAGATTGGCATAAATATTGCTTTTTGAAAATCGCGAAAATTAAGTCCCGTTGAAAAAGTAACAATTATGTACCACAAAAGGAAGATTGTTAAAAGTAAAAATTACATTAAAGGGGCATTATCATGGCGATTTTGATGCATTTTCGCCATAACAGAGCTAAAATCATGCCTTAATAGTTTCACTTGTTCAAAAGATGCAGGGATGTCGCTAAGAAAACACTAAGCCGGCTCATCAACAAGCCCAGCTGGCTTTTCTGGCCTTGGCAGCTCTAAACCTTTACCTAAGTCTTTGTTTTCAGGTGAAATTTCAGCCGGTTAAATAAGCCGGCAGGCGGCCCTTAGCGACATCCCTGAAGATGTGCCTAGAACACCCAGGCCCGAGGGGGGGGGGGACTCGCATATGAAAGTGACGGGGATGCTCGTCATCTCGCTTAGGGGTGTAAATTTCGGATTTTTGGTCTCGCTTAGGGTGTTCCGGGCAAAACGTCCAAAACGCCAATATTTTTAGCCATAATGGTCTCGTTTAGGGTTACACACGAAGAAATATACAAATATAAAATCCATTCTTAGTTTTTTGGTATCTTTTAGGGGTCAAGAAAAGCTTGAGCCACACCCAGATTGGTCTCTTCTAGGGGTTCTTTTCAAAATTTCCGACGAGCATCCCCCTCCGTTTCATATGGGAGTCCCCCCCCCCGGGCACCCAGGTGAAGATATTACGTGAATATATCAAAGGAGAGCAAAATCAGGTTTTTAGTTTTTTTACGATTTATCCATGACACATGGGTAGAGTTTGAAAACGTCTGGCAGAAGTTTTCAATTTTTGATTGAAATCTTATGCCTGTATAACTCATGATAATACATCTTTTGTTACTTTAGTAGACTGGTATAGTCATTTTTAACAGAGCTCGACCATTATTTTAAGGTTTCCATTAATATAAATATTTCTTTTGACTTTGACTTTTCGGAGTGATTCTCGTTTAATGAAGACAATACTAAAAATGCTAAACACGCCCATTGAGATTTGTCATTTTGACCTTCCACAACATCTACTTCCCAGACTACAATCCGTTCAAATTCAGCAGCCCAAGTTGTTCTGCACTCTGCTAGGAAATTTTATGATTAAAGACTCAAGTGGTTTCCTTTCTGTTATCACATAGTACACAATATTCTTCTAAGCTCCCCCTCCACCCAGGCTTATAAGCATCGTTTTCAATTTGTTTAATAGTTTTTATTATAAATGCCAGTAGTTACAATATCTGCTAATTGGCGCTAAGTAGTGCTTTTTAAAATAATAGATTTGTAAAATAATGGTGATAACCATGGTGAAGGTCTGCATAAGATAAAACTAGTAGAAACACCTTGTTGCTGTTATCCTGTGTAGAAATTTAAACTTAACTGAGATTGATTTTCTGTGGAGAAGTAAAATAATAATAAAAAAATTCATTTGGTTTTGAGTTTTCTAACAATTGCGTTTGAAGAAAAAGTCTTTTAAGACTTTCTTAATAGCATCTATAAGGCTGTAGTAAGTGAGAAGGTTAACGCTTACAGATTTTCTTATCAAATTCGTCAAAGTTTATGAAATGTTTGATACTAACTATTTATTTTTTGATACCATTTTTTGCAGGAAAAAATCTTTCAATCTTTGTATCAGAACTGAACAAAATTATCATTAAAAAATGTTGTGGTTAATCATCGTGGTAGAGTACAATAATAATAAAGTATTTTCCGTTTGTCTCACGACGTAGTGTCACTTGTGATGTAGATCGCGACGTTTCGACTGCACTCTGCTTGTCTTCATCAGGCGATAAGGTCGACTGGTCGGGTGTAGCCTTACACAGGACACTACCCGCTTTGGAATGAGGTAAAGTTTATTGATCGTGAACCACACTGGTACACACGCAGGGTCAAAGAGGCAATTCAGATAAGACTTCACCCTAAAAATATCAACAGGGATAGTGGAATTGAAATTCCCGAAGCATGGATGCCCACGATAAAAAAACACAACACCAGGAGAGCTGAACGACAGCGGACCCCTTAGGGAACAACAGCACACCGGAACAGCGAGGATCGAAATGCACCAATCACAGCTGTTGAAAACCAACCAATCACAGCTCAGCAGCGTGCTTTATAAGGTTACATCCGACCACTCGACCTTATCGCCTGATGAAGACTAGCAGTGTGCAGTCGAAACGTCGCGATCTACATCACAAGTGACACTATGTCGTGAGACAAACGGAAAATACTTTATTATTAAAATTATCATTTCTAAAGGACTTTTATCGCTTTTCAGGCTATATGATAATTGAATCGCGCCATAATTATTTCTAAAACCTCTTTGGTGAAAGTGTCAGTTATTTTGATATTATTTTTAAAATCGACCATTTTCAAAATAGCATGTAAAGAGAATTTTTTTGCCACGCTGGGGTCCCAAAGCATTGTCCATAAAAACTCCATTTTGCGAAGTTACCTTTGTCTACACAAGACAACGTGGGCTAATCTAAAATTAATAACTCGAAAGTTGTCTATTTTGCGTACAAAATGCAATACTTATCGACACCTCCCAACAAAAAGAAAATGTAAAACATTTCTTTGGATGATCCTTAACTGTTTGCTTTTTGTTTTTGTTTTCCAGAAGCTGTTCCAGTTTTAAGGGTTGGCCGGTTTTCCTCTACGAGTCCTCATTTAATACTCCGTCAATTCACAGTTTAACAGTGCTACAAAACCACACACTGTAAAAGCAATATAGAGTGAGTGTTGAACCAGTATAAATATTGGATTGTTTATCTTCATCAAGTATTCCTTTCTAAAATGTAACGTATGATAGGAGTTTTATATGCAATCTGCAATGGCTTATTTCTTTTACCTTGGCGACGAAACGTTTCAGTATGACATTGAGGTCATTTAGACATGTCAATTTACTAAATACCATTTTCATTGCATTACAGGAAACGAAGTTTTCTCGCACCAAAGTTTTCACTATCGCATGATGCGTGGAAAGAAAGCTCAGGGAAACATGTCGATAAAACAAATGATCCAAATTCAACAACGAGAAGATCTGCACAAAGAAAAGAAGTCTCATATTTGCGAACAGTGTGGCAAGTGTTTCAGCCAAGCAGGAAACCTCCAGCGGGGGACATAAACGAATACACACAGGAGAGAAGCCATTTACATGTAAACAGTGTGGCAAGTGCTTTAGGCAAGCAGGAACTCTCCAACAACATCAGAGAATACACACAGGAGAGAAGCCATTTACATGTAAACAGTGTGGCAAGTGTTTCAGCAAAGCTGGAAATCTCCAGAAACATAAAAGAATACACACAGGAGAGAAGCCATTTACATGCAAACAGTGTAGCAAGTGTTTCAGCACAGCTGGAAATCTCCAGCAACATAAAAGAATACACACAGGAGAGAAGCCATTTACATGCAAACAGTGTAGCAAGTGTTTCAGCACAGCTGGAAATCTCCAGCAACATAAAAGAATACACACAGGAGACAAGCCGTTTACATGCAAACAGTGTGGCAAGTCTTTCAGCATAGCAGGAAATCTCCAGCAACATAAAAGAATACACACAGGAGAGAAGCCATTTACATGCAAACAGTGTAGCAAGTGTTTCAGCACAGCTGGAAATCTCCAGCAACATAAACGAATACACACAGGAGAAAAGCCATTTACATGCAAACAGTGTGGCAAGTCTTTCAGCATAGCAGGAAATCTCCAGCGACATCAACAAATACACACAGCAGAGAAACCGTTTACGTGCAAACAGTGTGGCAAGTCTTTCAGCATAGCAGGAAATCTCCAGCGACATCAACAAATACACACAGCAGAGAAACCGTTTACGTGCAAACAGTGTGGCAAGTGTTTCCGCCACACAGCAACTCTCCAGCAACATAAACGAATACACACAGGAGAAAAGCCGTTTACATGCAAACAGTGTGGGAAGTGCTTCGACCGAGCATGGAATCTCCAGGAACATAAACGGATACACACAGAAGAGAAGCCATTTACGTGCAAACAGTGTGGAAAGTGTTTTCGCCATTCAACAACTCTCCGGCGACATAAACGAATACACACAGGGGAGAAATCGTTTGTGTGCAAACAGTGTGGCAAGTGTTTCAACCAATCAGGAAGTCTTCATCGACATCAAGGAGTACACACAGGAGAAAAGCCGTTTACATGCAAACAGTCTAGAAAGGGCTTCAGTCAAGCAGTCACAGGTCAACATGATGAAAGGTTACACGCTAGAGGAAAGCCTGGGCAGCTTGAGGCACAAAAGCAAACACATTCTCTTTCAGTGTCAGTTTCTGAGTGTGACAGCAATTCTCCTACAGATACATCCTCTTTACAGGTTCCCCGTCCAATTGACCAGGTTGAAACATACATCTGTTGGATTTGTCAGGAAGAATTAGGTAGTCATGCTTACCTTGTTGAACACTATGATAATCACATGAAATAAATTGATCGCCAATGAGAACCAATTTTTGTAAAATTATGCAAGTAGGGATGGCGAAGCCTTTCCTTTCTGCCGGCTTTTAGTTGGCACTACGTTTGGGCAACTGTCACTTTCAAATGGACAACATTTTTTAAAGTAGTGTGACAAATTGAACAAACTGTGGTGACGTCAGCAGCTCTAAAGAGTTCCTATAATGAATATTCAAGTATTGTTGATTTGTTATATATAATAAATCAACTGCAAGGTTGTTTTAAGGGTTTTATGTGCTTTAACTGTAAACTTGGAAATGCCTCATGGATATGGCATCAATCCAACATTTGTTACCAGTTCATTACATTTCCCTGGAGTTGGAAGAGATTGTTTTTGTCGTCGAGGATCGTAACTTTTGTGTGAAGTACACGTTATTTTAAGCAATTGCCGAGCGCGCTGCCTGGGGTTTTAGACTTGCACGGAAGTATGATAGAAGTTCCGTGGATTTTAAAACTTGTGTTAACATACGTTGAGTTAAAGGTTCCTTACTTATTAAGATCTACTTTAGAGCACGTTTAACAGATTGTAAACTGTTTAGTTGAATGGCTACAATCTTCGATTACACCCAATGACATTTATGGTGTCTTAACGTAGTAACTTTAATCTCTGTGGTTACTGTGTACAACGGCTAGCTTGTTTTGTAGGATATCAAGTTGATGTAATATAAAACTTTGCTGATTTTCCGTTGATTCAGTTTGTTTTAAGGCTTTTACACATTTGAATCAATGTTAGAGTTGTTATTGAGTATGTTGTCATTGTCTTCATTGTAAAATATTGAAATATTGTGTTGAAAAATAAAGATGATTGATAAGTTAATGTTTGTCGTGAAGTATGATCGTCCGGGTGAGAGTAGTTCTGAGAAGAACTGTTGTTGGTGACTGACGTTTCGACAACCTGAGCGGAAGTCATCTTCAGAGTCAAGTGAAAAGATGTTGTCAGTCGATGTTGTTATAAGTCTGGTCCGTTGATGTTAATTGGTCAGTTTAGCCGTGATGTTATTGGCTGTAAGACTCGTGTAAAGTTTGTCAACAGTAATTGGTCAGTTTCGATCCGTCTATTGTTAGTGTAATTAAGTCGTTCTGTTACGTCTATTGTTAGTCAAATTAAGTCGTTCTGTTGGCGGTCCGTTTGTCGGTTCTGTTTAAGTCGTGAACAAGTCGTTTGTAAGGTGCCGGTAGTTGTTGACATCTGTTTATAGGCGTTTGTTCTAAGTTTGTGTACCAGCTTTCCAGAGTCAGTCGTTGAAAATAGTTAGTACTGTAAGTTAAGCATTCAGCAGAGTCCCAGTCGATTTTGTGGTTAGTAAGTCGATGGTGTTCAGAAATGTGATTGTTGACATCACCATTTCTCGTCGCTCGTTTGTGTTCAGTCAGTCTCGTGGTTAGATTTCTACCGGTCTCTCCGATGTAGGAGGCCTGGCAGTCGGAGCATTTGATCTTATAAATCGCTCCCTGTCTGTGGTTAGGTTCGTCCCTGTCTTTAACGTTAGTTAGTAAATGTCGTAACGTAGTAATAGGTTTGTGAGCTACACGGATATTGTAGGGCTGTAGAATCCGCGCAATAGTCTCAGAAGTGCCCTTGATGTAGGGTAAAGTCGCTGTAGTAACAGATGTCGGGTTTCTGTCAGTTTCGGTAGTTTCAGTAGTTCGGTGAGTGTTTCGTCTAATAAAATCAGTGTTGTAGTTGTTCTTGTGGAAAACGGGTCAAGGTATTTGTTTTCGTCAGATGAACTTGTTTGTTTTTTTTTTTTTTTTTTTTTTTTTTTTTCGGTAGAAATCTAACCACGAGACTGACTGAACACAAACGAGCGACGAGAAATTGTGATGTCAACAATCACATTTCTGAACACCATCGACTTACTAACCACAAAATCGACTGGGACTCTGCTGAATGCTTAACTTACAGTACTAACTATTTTCAACGACTGACTCTGGAAAGCTGGTACACAAACTTAGAACAAACGCCTATAAACAGATGTCAACAACTACCGGCACCTTACAAACGACTTGTTCACGACTTAAACAGAACCGACAAACGGACCGCCAACAGAACGACTTAATTTGACTAACAATAGACGTAACAGAACGACTTAATTACACTAACAATAGACGGATCGAAACTGACCAATTACTGTTGACAAACTTTACACGAGTCTTACAGCCAATAACATCACGGCTAAACTGACCAATTAACATCAACGGACCAGACTTATAACAACATCGACTGACAACAACTTTTCACTTGACTCTGAAGATGACTTCCGCTCAGGTTGTCGAAACGTCAGTCACCAACAACAGTTCTTCTCAGAACTACTCTCACCCGGACGATCATACTTCACGACCTACTGATACTCCTGGGTTCAAACCATTTACTAAGTTAATGTTGGCCAGGTAGAATTGATTGACTGACTGACTGGTTGGTTGGTCTGTCAACCAATCGATTGACTGGTTGACCGATTGATTAATTGGTATGCTTTGGTTGACTGATATGAATGTTCTTCTTCGAGAAAAACAAAACATAACGTGGTACATTGAAAGAAAGGACATACACCTATTTCAGTTTACGTTGTCGGATAAAAAAGTTACAAGCCAACGCGACAAGACCGAGTGGTGATCTGAGTATTCCGTGGAATTGTGCATATCAGCGAAGAAGAATTCTTCAAGTTTGTATTTTTGTGCGTGAAGCTTGTGACCTTTATTCATAGCTTTTCTCCCACTGTTACGTGGCTTTGATTCTAGAAAATTTTCTCACATTCAGTGTGGCTAAAAGGGCCTTTTAGTTTTCTTAAGCTTTGAATGCTTTTAAGAATTTTTATAATTTCTTCTCTAATGTTAACATTTTTATATTGTAGATACTTTTATCATACCAGAGACCCTATGGATACCAGCCTCGTTGCCGAATAAGCTACCCTGGTTAAATAAAGTTTCTTACTTACATCCTGGTAAAAAATTAATAAAAAATAAACACTGTGTTTTAGAATAAAAACAAGCGATATAAATAAAGAACAACGTTTCGCTGTCTTCATGACAGCATTTTCAAGTTCAGTGTAAATGTTAAGTGCGATGGCTATTTATGAATATGATTTTATAATAGAGCGTGAAGAATGTAGTAAAGTATTTTGAATGTTATTAGAGGTACAGAAAAATTAGGAACGCATTGTTCTATGTGAAAAGTTTTGCACGGATAGAGTCAGATTTGAGTGTTAAGATCCGGTTTAAGTTCTCTAATGAAAAACATCTTATAAATGAGGCAGTCCAGTTTACTTTGACATTTCTTCAAGATCGAAAAGTGCTTCAGATCAAGGGTGTTAACTGCCTGGTTGTGTTTCTGCTCCAGATGTTTACCAATGGCTGATCGTTTATGCTCTTCAACGCGCTGGTGGAGATGTCGGCGCGTGTAGCCGACATAACCTGCATCGCACAGGTCACATTTATAGCTGTAAACAACGCATTGCTGGTTTTGGCTCGTGCAGCTTAACATCATGTTGGATTTACAGAAAAAACCAGCAATGCGTTGTTAACAGCTATAAATGTGAGCTGTGCGATGCAGGTTATGTCGGCTACACAAGCTTGTACAAACAGAAATCTGAGTCCCCGGCGGGATTCGAACCCATGACCTCCCAAGTAAAGGGCGGGCGGTCCATCAACTGAGCTACGGAGAAACTCCGAGCAAGGCCATGTATTTGTGTGACGTGTCACCTGCATACTGCTATGATCAGCAATGCCGAAAGCGTCATGTATGGTGATAAATGGAGACCGATTTCAGTCAGAGACATTACCTGCATGTCTGCAGTGCTACGTGATCAGTTCTTTCCCATAAGTCCATTCCCGATTTTACACTTCTCGAGTTTCTCGTTGGTGACGAGTAAAACTGGGCACTAGAATGTTGATATAAATGGCGGCGTCGTTGTTTGGAGCAGGGCACAGCTAATTCGGAATCGTCGAAGTTCGTGACACAAAGGTTTAACTTCTTTTAGTGAAGGTAAGACGAGCTTGTTACCACAAAGCTAAAGATAGAGCTAAATTTTAGAGTTCCGCGCAAGTTAATAATATGCCAGTGATAATGAGTCGCTCAACCGTCTTGATACACCATGCACGTTCAAAATCAAATCTCAGGGAAGTATTGGCGATAATTGCAAACCTGCAGACTCCAGTTTATAACCTGAACGATGCTCAAGTTAGATTGAATGGAGCAATTGCAGAATACCCCGCATCTCAAGCTACACAGACGGTGCAGCCAGCTACTCGGGCTACGCGTATACGCCGACAAAATTTATTCATAGCTCTCGAAGTTTACTAGGAAAGTGGCTACGCGTCTATGCAGTCGAAATTTATTCGTAGCTCTCGAAGTTTACTAAGAAAGTGGCTACGCGTCTACGCGGTCAAAATTTATTCGTAACTCTCGAAATTCACTCACGGTTCCCGAACGTTTGTCTGTCTTGTCTATGCCATCAAGCAAATAAAACTGAATTCACAATATTCTATTTATGTTTCATAATTGTGACGAACAACGAGAAACTACAAAGTTAATAACACAGTGAATTGTCAAAATAATTGTCAAAATCTTACCTTGTCCTGTTTCGTATAAAATGAATGTTGTTGATCGGCAATAGCTTTCGACTTTCGAGCAAGCTATTTTTAGTGTGCTTCCCTAACAAACAAATAAGAGTTAACCACAAGGAAACCAGAGTGGAACTCACCGCAAGCAAACCAGAGTGGAACTAATGGCAAGCAAACCGGAGTGGAACGAACTGCAAGCTTAAGCGAACCAGAGTAGAACTAACCGCAAGCAAACCGAAGTGGAACTAACGGCAAGCAAACTAAAGTGGACCTAACTGCAAGCAAACTGGAGTGGAACTAACCGCGAAATACACCCGACAAAAATGTAGTCAGCGATTAAAAAACATGTTGACGAGTGAGAAAATTATTCTTACGACTTTCGTTCCCAGTAGTAGCGTTTGATTGGATGGTCCGCGTAGCCATTTTCGGTGGCTACACGAAACAGCTTTAGTTGCGGGGTATTCTGCAGTTTAGCCGATTGATAACGCTCCAGATAGACTGTTTACTCTTAGCTGTCAAGAATGTATAGTAATGATAACACGCTATATACCGGTAATAAAGAGTCTGCAAGTCTGCAGCTTTTGCAGTCTGCATTTAGAAGATCTTTTGAAAAACCTGAAAATTGTCAAAGGAATTTTCTTATAGCCCCTTATTATATGGCTACAATAGTACGCGCGCTCTGATTGGCTGCTGAGCGGGCATTATTTTCTTGTAATGACCGGGCATTATGAAAAATTTTCTCCGCTCGGCGGTTTTTACATGGTTTTTTGAGTTGTGAGTAAAAGCTACTAGCGCAATTGATAGAACGACAATAAATACCGACAAAATGTAACTATCTTTTCAACAACTGAAAGAAAAATATTAGCATACCGATACTTTTTTAGTATGAGCGACGAAGAGAGCCACAGAGAGCGAGAGCGAGTTTCACCTCGGTGTTTTTTTAGATATTTCAGTTTGGAATGGCGCTAAAAGGCCATATAATAAATAACTTATTAACCTCGTCCGTTCGGTCATTACAGACCTCGGCCTTGATGTATTGACCTCGCTATCGCTCGGTCAATACATCAAGGCCTCGGTTTGAGATTCCCCTGAAATGACCTCACTCTCGGTTAATAAGTAGTATATATTTAATTATACAATAACATTCAACTCTGTGAATCGTGTTTTATTTGTGATTGTTGTCATTGCCACTTGAGGATCCTCTATATATTCCATTGCAAAATTGAATCAGGTTAAGATATTTGTTTATTAGACATCACAAATGATAACCAAAATGTTTTTTGCATTCATAAAAAAATCAAGGCAATCCCTGTCTAGACATGTCATGCTCAGAGGGCGTAAAACCGCACTAGTTTGATTTAACTTAGCGTAGCATATCATGTCCTTTGATCATGCACACAACAAAATAGCTGACAGAAGTTTTGTCTAAAACCCAACCACGGAGCTGAAAACAATGATGTACACTTACTAGACCGCTAAAAAAATATTAAAGGAAGTCATAGTTAACAAAATGATTCATGAATCATATCAAACTAGACATGTCATGACCAGATAGATCTTGAAACTGGGAATCACAAAAAAAATAATAGCTAAATCATGTTTCAGGAAA
This sequence comes from Oculina patagonica, assembly GCF_052425735.1. Classification (NCBI taxonomy): domain Eukaryota; kingdom Metazoa; phylum Cnidaria; class Anthozoa; order Scleractinia; family Oculinidae; genus Oculina; species Oculina patagonica. The sequence goes on from NC_135764.1 coordinate 6,448,142, forward strand.
TTAAACAGACCCAATCAGGCTTCCAAAAAAATGAATAGGAAACCCACTCACTTGTCTTATAACGGTCGGTGTAAATAAAAATGTAAGCTTGTAAATTGGGTATGGGACTGTTTGGATATCTTCCCTGTTCCCAAATATTAAAGATGCTGGGTCACAGGCATACATGAACATGGTGCGCAAAAATTCTTGAAAAATTGAGTAGCATTCTTTCACAATTGTTGAGGAGAACACTTATGATATTTTATCGCAACTATTGGAGGATCGCTACTTTCATGGGTCATAAGCTTTCAAATTTTATGAAATATTTCCACTGTAATGGGCCTAAGAGGGGTGGGTAGAATTATTCAAGGGATGCCTATTCAAGGAAGTATGTTAGCCAATATATATGTATGTGAATGAGACACATCAGAAATCATCCTCGGAGACCCAGGGGCAGTTAGTGGGGGCGCGGAAAAGTCTATACGGGTGGGAAAAAAAATCGGCGAAGAAAAGTCAAGAACGAAAAAAATAGCCCCTGGGGACATACTCTTACCGGACCAGTAAGAGTATGTCCCCAGGGGCTATTTTTTTCGTTCTTGACTTTTCTTCGCCGATTTTTTTTTTCCGCCCGTATAGACTTTTCCGCGCCCCCACTAACTGCCCCTGGGTCTCCGAGGATGATCAGAAATATGTTCTCACTGGTTGCTAAATACTGTTTAGTTGTTGTTTCTAATCCTTGGAACCATGGGCTGCCTTGGGGTGGACCCCTTGGGATGGCATTTATATCAAATGCATAAGTCAGCAGACCTAACAAGGATAGGGATAGGGTCAGGGTGCATTTTTGAGAACATCAAAAAGAGTTCTCTAGTACTTGTAATCTGTTTACTTGTTTCTGTTTGTTCTCTATTGATTGGCAGTATGGCATTCGTCTGTGTAATTAAAATTACACAGACTAATGTCATTAAATTAAAATGTAATTTTGTTATTTAACATCAGGCCACATATTTATACAGTTCTTTTTAGTTAATTTCAGCAACATCTATAACCTTGCAATCAAATATTTATAACCCAGGGCCCTGACTGCTCTCAGCTTAATCCCTGGGTGAGAGACCAAGAGACCTGTTCGGTTTTTGAGTTGAAGGCAGGAGACAAATGACTTTTCAGGCTACTGGCTGTTCAAAATACAATTGAGACAGTTCTAGATTGGCATTGATATTGATTTAAATTAGTTTGCTATTTTTCGGTTATTCTTTCTGCTTACAAAAAACCCCCACCTAATAACAAGAACCCTCAAGGGAACTGAAAAACAGTTCAAGTTATTATTTAGAGTTCTAGTTATCAAATGTGGCATCTCGGAGAGGAAAATAAATCTCAATTATTGTTTTTGTATAACCCACATATGACGCCGGGTCTGGGAATCAAACCTGGACCACATTGGTGGGAGGCAAGCGCTCTCACCACTGCACCATCCCTGCTCCCCTAAATGTCGAAATGTCACAAGGCTGTGTTAAATTGTTTCTAGGAAGTAGACCTCTTTAGCTTTGTTTGTTTGGTGTCCCATTTCACTCCGCATGATGTTACTCTTGAGAATAGTGTCTTTCAAAATGAAATAAATACTTGCACAGAAATGAATGAATAATTTCCAGATGGACAAAGGAACAATTCTCTGGAAAGCATCACAAGATCTGAAATGGGCAATTTACATATGTAGCTAAAGAGGTCTATTTCTTTAAAACTGAAAGAGACTGCTCACTGACAATAATTGATACTGTTCATACAAACTTGTTCAAAAAGTTTGTCTTGAAATCACAAACTGTGCTGATGTAATTTCATAAGCTGATGTGAAACCATGTACAGTGACTCTATGCTCAATTCATTGATTTACGAACACGTCTTTTTCAAGACCATTTTCCGGCTTTTCAGTTCAATAGAATATGCTTATAAAGCTGAGTTTAAGGAGGGTTCTGAAGGGGAAATATAAAATCCCATTTCTCATCCTATTGTGTTCTCAAGTATTCAAATCCCAGTCCCAGTTCTAGTTTATTTGTTTGTGATTCCCAGTCCCAGTGACCCAAATCATATTTTCTAGTGAACATTTTCCCAAATCCCAGTTCCCATTCTACCCCTTCAGGTCCCCCTTTTACTTTGCAAGGTTCATTCATGTGAATTGCCTTGAAGTGAAACATAATTTTGTTAGAGTTTGATTTTGTTCATAGAGTAAGACCAATATCTTCAGCTTATATTATAATACTGGCATCATTTTTATGTCAAAATCTTTAGGAGCACATCAAATAATTTTTCAAGTCTTGTTTATCACCAAAGAAATATTGTCAAAATGAACAGTACCGTATTTTCTCGATTAAACGCCGGCCTCGTATAAACGCCGGGTCAAAATTGCTGGTTTTTAGATAAACGCCGTGGGCGTTTGTTCGAGGTCCCAGCGTTTATTTGAGGTCAAGCTAACAAGTAAATATATTCTGTTTGCCACAAATCTTGACTGCAATATAAACTATTCAATCCGTTATAACAGTGTAATAATGTACCCTTGGGTAATAATCACCTTTGGATACCTAGGGACAGTTTTTCGAGGAAGAACGAAGAGAAAAATCGTCCCGCCTTGACAAAATGCCCCTTGGTCTCAAAGATCGGTAACAATAAATCAATCTGAGAAATTGGCAGAAAATTGCAGTCCTTTAATAAACGCCAGGCCCCGATTAAACGCCGGCTTCAAATAAACGCCGGGTTTACCAAGCCAAGTTTGAAATAAACGCCGGGGGCGTTTAATTGAGAAAATACGGTACATAATAAGTGTTAAAATTGTTAAACATGCCATTCGAGATTTGACATTATGGCCTTCCACAACATCTACTTTCTAGACTACAATCTGTTTAAAATACAGCAGCCCAAGTTGTTCTGCGCATACATTACTAGAAATTGTATCATGTAAAATTTAGCTCAACTGGTTTCCTGTTTGCTATGACATATTACACAATATTCTCCAACTAATTTTAAAGCACTTAACAAGCTGCATGTTGCTACATCGGAAACTACATGTGTACATGTAACTGCATTACCAAACATTTTCATGTTTGCTAAGATTATCTTGTTAGTTGAAAATTTGTGGAATCATGCTACACTGTACAGTTATGTAGCTATATGCCTTTTTTTGCATTACGTGCCTATGATACTAGCCAATACCATTGAGTGTCAAGATTTATGCGAGGCCACCATGCTTGTGAGACAACTATGTTTTTCTCTACTGTTGACTCTGAAGACCAATCTAACTAGTTGAAAACAGCAAATGACACTGCAGCACCGTGTTAGGGTCCTTACTTACACAACAAAATTCAAACATTAAGTCTGATGTACCATAAAATGCCGTTAATAACGCCGCCACCAAACCCCCCCCCCCCCCAAAAAAAAAAAAAAAAAAAAAAAAAAAAACCCACCACCACCACCACCGGCTTATAAAAATCCTTTTTAATTTTTGTTAATAGTCTTTTATTATAAATGCCAGCAGTTACAGTATCTGCTAATTGGAACTACAGTGGTTATTACAATAACACATTTGTAAATAGCGGTGATAACCATGGTGAAGGTCCGCACAAGTCCTTTAAAAACTTATTTGATAGCAAAACTAATACATCATTGACGGTCTTACATGCATTACAATAACACACACCTTGTTGCTGTTAACCTGTGTAGAAATTTAAGCTTACAATTCTCCAAGTTTGGTAGCTATTGTGCAAATTAGTGGCAGAAGCATTAAAAACGGCTTAAAAATTAATTTTGAGTTTTGACCGCTTCTCAGGCTATCCTGATAATCAGTGAAACGCTATATATATTTGTAGAACCTCTGGCAAAAGTGTGAGTTACATCGAAATTAAATGAGCATAAAAAAGCAATTTCCCACCCTGGGGTCCTAAAGCATTTCCACTTTGAGTGGTTACCGATGTAACAACGTATAAATAAATCAACGTGGGCTATTCCAAAATTAATAACTGGGAATTTTCTATTTTGACCCCCTCCAGACAAACAGGAAACATGATACATTTCTTTGAATGATCCTTAACTGTTTGTTTCTTATTTTTGTTTACCAGGAGCAATTCGCAAGTTTTGATGGCTGGCCCGCATTACTTCTACGAGCCCTCATTTAGTACTGGGTCAGTTCATAGTTTAACAGTGCTACAAACCACAGCGTCTAAAAGTAACACAAAGTGAGTGTTACACCACTTTGAATATGAGATTGTTTATCTTCACGCGGATTTTGTGTTCAAGTATTCCTTTCCAAAATGAAACGTATGATAGAAAGTTTGTATGCAATCTACAATGGCTTCTTTTCATTTACCTTGGCGACGAAACGTATCATTTTGAGGTCAGTGTGACATGTCTTAATTACTAAATACCATTTCCATTACGTTACAGGAAACATAGTTCCCTTGCACCAAAGTATTCACTATCGCGTGATGCATGGGAAGAAAGCTCAGGGAAACAGACATCTAGCCAAATAAACCAAAGCCAACAAGGAGAAAACCTGCACAGAGGAAAGAAGTTTCAAACATGCCAACAGTGTGGCAAGTGCTTCAGCCAATCAGGAACTCTCCAGCGACATATGCGAACACACACACGAGAGAAGCCATTTAACTGCGAACAGTGTGGCAAGTGTTTCTGCCGATCAGGACATCTGCAGCGACATAAACGAAGACACCCCGCAGAAAAGCCACTTATTTGCAAACAATGTGGCAAGTGTTTCAGCGAGGCAAGAAATCTCCAGCAACATATTCCAATACACACAGGAGAGAAGCTGTTTACATGCAACCAGTGTGGCAAGTGTTTCAAACACTCACGGCATCTCGAGGAACATAAGCGAATACACACAGGAGAAAAGCCATTTAGGTGTAATGGATGTGGCAAGTGCTTTAGCAAAGCAGGAAATCTCCAGCGACATAAACGTATCCACACAGGAGAGAAGCCATTTACGTGCAAACAGTGTGGAAAGTGCTTCGGCCGAGCAGAAACTCTCCAGCGACATAAACGAATACACACAGGAGAGAAGCCGTTTGCGTGCAAACAGTGTGGCAAGTGTTTTAGGCAAGCAGGTCATCTCCAGGAACATAAACGAATACACACAGGAGAGAAGCCGTTTAGATGCAAACAGTGTGGCAAGTGTTTCAGCCAAGCAGGAACTCTCCAGGAACATAAACGAATACACACAGGAGAAAAGCCGTTTACATGCAAAGAGTGTGGCAAGTGTTTCAACCACTCAGGGAAGCTCCAGCAACATAAACGAATACACACGGGAGAGAAGCCGTTTAAATGCAAACAGTGTGATAAGTGCTTCAGGCAAGCAGGCGTACTCCAGCGCCATAACAAGATACACGCAAGACGGAAGCCTGGGCAGCTTGAGGCACAAAAGCTAACACACTGTCGCTTAGTGTCTATCTCTGAGTGTGACGGCATATTTCCTACAGATACGTCCTCTTTACAGTTTCCCAGTCCCACTGACCAGGTTGAAACATACTGCTGTTGGATTTGCCAGGACGAATTAAGTAGTCATGCTTTCCTTGTTGAGCACTATGATAATCATATGAAATTAATAGAATTCCGTTAGTAACGAAGACCTCGTTACCCGTTTTAGCAGCTTTCAGGTGGCACTTTGTTTGGACAGTCATTATTTTCTGGTAGACAAGTAGTGACAAATTCGGATCCTTTGTCATTCGCCTCTATCACAATGAAGCTGGCACAAAGGTTGCCCATTGCCTCAATGTTTACGAAAGCAACGCGTTAAGGAGGCTCGATGTAGTTTTTGATTATTATGGTGTATTTTGACAAAAATCGAACATTGGCTTCCTAGATAATATTAATTTTCAAAACAGCTACCCTTCGGCTAAAAAAAACTACATCGAGCCTCCTTAAAACAGAGGATATTTTGTCGAATTTTACCTGAATTGAGCAAACGTTTCTTCCTGGATTTTGTAGAACGATCGTACCTTGTAAGACAATGGGAGATCATTCGCTTGTGTTCGGGGCTCGAACCAAACGGAAATATTGTCAATGAAAGAAATCGTTGAAACAGACTACAGCCGTACTTGAAGGATTATGCGTGCACAGTTTCACGTCTGAATAACGTTTCGCTATCGAACAGAATCATGATGAAATAAAACAGAAGATGTAAGGTTCATTTTGTGGAAAGTTGAGCATGTAAAACGTTGGTCTGAAATAATCTATCGAGTCACGAGTGTGCCGAGTGTGTTCATTGCGTGCGACGAGTAGTGATCGGTGTTTTTAATAAGAAGGAAAGTACATCATTTTTAACGGATTTTTAAAAGCGTATAGCGTAGGGTAAAATACGTTTGTCGTGACATAACTGCGCTTTATACACTGGGGAAATCTCGCTGTAAATAGCCGAGTTTTACATCGCATGGAGATATCTAAACATTGCAAGTTGTTTAATATTTTTAGAAACAATCCTCTGTGAATAATCTTCATTCACCATGGATCGAAGCTGGAAACGTCCTGAACATTGCAGCCGCTTGCAACTGCTCCTTTAAAAAAATATTGTCAGTTTAGTGTTTGCAAAATATCTACTTGAATCCTTCTTCTGGTCAAATCTCAAACTCGCTCTGAGTACCTCCACTTCCCATGGTCCAAAACCTTTCCTTCCAAGCCCCTTACAAGACATGTACAACTTTTGCAGTAAATCAAGGCCCGCACTCTCTAACCTGTGGTTACCACTAGTTTGATAATTAATCACAAGGCAATCAATTTCAAGGCGATCATTTCATTGTTGTGTTTTCTCTGTATCACCTCCCATCTCCATCAATTTTTAGATTCCAATGTATGTGATTTACTTTTCAGCGTTCGTCTTCTCATATTTTCTCGATTAAACGCCGGGCCCCGCATAAACGCCGGGTCTCCAAGGTAGAATGGTAAGTAAGCCTTTTAGGCATTTATGCGAGGTGTAATATGCTTTAGGTATGATGGCAAGATACATTCATGTCACAAATAATGATTATAAACCCTTGCTTAAAAACATTTTGCTCGAATAAACTGCACCATTCAAATAAACGCCGGATCCACAGAGCCAAGTTTGAAATAAACGCCGGGGACGTTTAATTGAGAAAATACGGTAGTTTGGTGTATCATTAAACACTCCGAAAACCATTGGGTTAAAATTTAAATACTGTTTGTTATTTTTTTTTACAATCTACACTACTGAAAAATTGTACTGACAAGGGTTGCTACCTACATACATACATACATACAAACACACACACACACACACACACACGCACACGCACACGCACACATACATACATATATATATATATATATACATACATACATACATAATACATACATACATACATACATACATACATACATACATACATACATACATCATATATTTGATAACGCAGGTCGGAATAAGGCAGCATAAAGCTGATGTGGACCTGCGGTTAATTAAAGTTTACAAAATAGATATGAAAAAATCTTTAAAAAATCTTAACCTAATAAACCTAATAATTACAAAAGAAAATGTATAAAATTTTTAAAATATGGTAAAGAATAAAATTCCTAAAAATATTCATAATTTGATAAATCCTTAGTGTATATTATTGCTGATTGATTGAAAGAAATTTTGTCAATATATGTAGAAAGATAACGAAGTTTGTTTTTAAATCTATTATGGTCTTCTATGGATTTAACTGATTGTGGTAAAGAGTTCCAAGCCATTGCAGATCTGTGTTTGAACGACAGTTTACCAACATTACAGTTCGGTCTGTCCGGAGTAAGTTTAAGGTTGTCTCTCATATTGCGTAAATTAGGACTTTTTTTGATGATTGTTACAACTTGTTCAGGGCAAATCCCATAGTAAGCTTTATGTGTCAGACAGAGAAGCCTCTTCTTGTAGAAATAACTCATTGATTTCCAAGAAATAACTTATTGATTTCCAAGAGGGTGGTAACATGTCAGTACAAAAGATTGACACTGAAAGTCGTCTCGAAGGAAAAGTAAATTTATTGTGAAGTTGAAGATACTTCTCACCCCAAATAGCAAGAAAAATTAAACCTTACTTTGCTGAGCTTGGCTATTAAATAATGTAGTTTACAACAACCAAGATATCTAGATTATTCACAGCCCTATATTTTTTCGTATTTTCCTTTGATCGTTGAACGCGGATAAAAAATCGCGAGAGAACTACATGTACAGATCAGCGCAAAGTCGTCCCGTGCCTCCACCCCCTCGTGCTTCGTTCTCGCGTTCATTTCGCTCGCTGTTCCTCTGACGTTCTTTTCCACTGTAAAACAAAAAGGCTGTGGACAATCTAAAGATAGTTTCATTACCTATCGAGCGTGAACAGTGAACAAACAGAAATCTGAGTCCACGATGGTATTCGAACCCATGACCTCCCAAACAAAGGGCGGGCTCTCCATCCACTGAGCTACGGAGAAAAAAACTCCGAGCATACTGCTACGATCAGAAATGCCGAACGCATAGTGTGTGATGATAGTTGGAGACCGATTTCAATCAGAGACATTACGTGGATCTCTGTTTGGCTACGTCATCAGTTTTTTTCCACAAGTCCATTCCTCATTTTTAATTTCTTCAGTTTCTCGTCTGTGACGAGTAAAACTGGGCACTAGAGTGTTGATAATGGCGGCCTCGGCGGAGTTGTTTAGAGCAGGGCACAGTTTGGAGTTATTTACGTTGGTGACATAAAGGTTCAACTTCTTTAAGTAAAGGTAAGACGAACTTGTGACCACAAAGCTAAAGATAGTGCTGAACTGTGGAATACGACACAGAGTACGATGATTTATGCTGTGTTTACACTTAAGCGTTTTACCGAAGTATTGGAGTTTACTTCCCTAGGGAGATATTTTGCGTGTGTAAACGCCAACTGATACCATGGTAAACGCCGCCCGAGACAATAGAAAGTTAACCAAGGTAAAAATTCGGTTAACCCTGTGATCAGGCATGGGTATGGGTCGCACTTGGAAAAGTTTTGCCAGAATTTGTTTACTTTGCGGTGAAAATCTGTCATCAGGGCGCTTTGCGTAGTGCGACCCTAGGTTTTCCAGTTGGCAAAAACTTTGCAAATCGGCAAAAACATCAAAGACGCCGTAGTGCTTGGGTGGGGCAGGCAGATTTTCGAAAACTCGAGCTAAACAATAGGAATCACAGCGGTAACTGTCAACGCTTGTCAGTGAAACATAAAACACGTTCGATATGAACAAGCACGGCAATATTCAGTCCGCGGCTCCGCGCTCTTTATGAAGAGACTTGCTTGTTATTATAATTATTCGCAATTTCAAGGGTGTTTTCGGCAATAGCGTCGAATACCCACAATACATATTTTTTTGTATTCCAGCCGAGCACTTCACGGGAGAGTTCTCTACAAGGAAACACTGCAAGCGAGCGCTATGCAGTCTTGGCAGGCAGTTTTAAAAAACCGTCATTTCATTCGTTTGCCCATTCCCCATACATCAAACGTGCAAAAAAAAACAACAAACAAACTGGTGCTGGTTCCGTTAAGCTGAATAATAAGAAGGAGAATCACCGTATTTATGATCACTGCTTCACCGTTCCTTTCGCTTCACCTGATTGCGATATGTCTTCTAAAATCATCAGGTTAGACATGTGTTTTTTTTTTCTAACTTCTATGACAGTTGCCTCTCACAAGTGCGACCCTGCTTAGTTTGACAAAAGTTTTCCTTTCCGGTTTTGGTTTCAAAATTTTGCGGTTTTTTAGCCGGCAAAGATGAAAACTTTTCCTAAGTGCGACCCATACCATGGTTTAGGTCGGTAACCAAGGTCGAGATGACGGATATATTCGCTAACGCTTGCGGTCGCATAGTATTTCACATATTTCCCTGGTCTCCAGGTTGCGTCAGTGTCATTTGATCACGTTTTCGCGACATCGTTTCCAGGTTTGTATTTGATCTACCTATCAATCCGGTGTTCTTCTTTGCCAAATCCGGACCAACCACTCAGACAGTGTAATCGAACGTATCTCTAGATATTCTGATATTTTTTTCTTTCCACCAATCTTCAACGAAATTTCTGTGTAAAAGGCTCCGTAAAAACTAAAATCTTAAATTAAGTAGTTCTGAGGTAAGAGGTTTCTTTTATCTTAATGTAAGTTTTAAAATCATCTTAATGTAAGACAAAATCGTCTCAATGTAAGATGAGTATTCCTTAAATGAAGAGTTCTGAGGTAAGATACATTTTCGTCTTAAATTAAGATTTAAACCATCTTTGTATAAGATGTTTTTGTCTCTAATATTAAGGTGGATCCTTCTTAACACGCAAACGACGGTTATTTTTTAAATAAGACTTTTTCAAAAATATAACCGTCACTTGTATTCGCAAGCGCGTTCGGAGAATATACTTGAATTGAAGTTTACCTTATTTTACAGCCCAAGAGAAACGAGAACACTACAAATGTAAAGCAAAAACACTTAATTTAATTCAGTCATTAAAAAACATACAAACAAGGATAAATGAAAAGAATTCACATAAGAATTTATAATAAGCTTAAGTTAAGTCTTAGCTGTTATCGGCGGATCCAACGTTGTGTTACGGAGTCAATGAATTCGTTGAATGCACCGCTTCTTCAGCTCAGTCAGCTTGAATTCTTCATGCAGTCATCTATTCAATTCAACTCCAGACATTTTCTTACTGCCCAAATTCCTTCACAGTGATATTCTGCAGGTGTCTTTTGCTATACTCGCAGTCCTCACAGTTAGCCATCTTTAGCCGCCGTTCAGTTTCCATGAGTTTCGTTGCTAATGAAAAAAGCCACTTCTTCCAGTTGTTAAAAAATTATGCAATTAAAGAAACCTTCAGGGTATCCTTTGTCAAGTTTCGAGTCGAAGTTTAAGAAGTTTATATACGTGTAGCTCCATTCCATGTTCGCAGCTTGGAAGTTCGTACGTAAGTCATGAAACTGTAACGCGTTGGTCTTTTCGCCAACCTCGTCCCCAGTGTCCTCTCGGTGGCGAAATCGTATCGTTGTTGATTGTAAGAAGCTGTACGTCTTAAATAAGATGCTACCAACTTAAAAAGTTCCAAGCATCTTAAAAATACGTTTAAGTTTAAAAATCATCTTAAAATAATATTCTCTTTCTCAAATTAGGACAGGAGTGTCTTAGGTAAGAAGGACAAAATCTTAAGTAAGATGACTACGTCTTGCTCTAAGACGTGTACACCATCTTGAAGCAAGACGTTTTTACTTCTTACGATTTGGTAAGACTCTGTCAGTCTTAAATTAAGAGGAACAGAATGGCTTCAATTTAGTTTAAGATGGATTTGTCTTACTGCAAAAGAGCAAAGTCTTATAATAAGATGGAACTCATCTTATCTTTAGAGGGACTTTATCTTACTTAAGACGACTTAAATCTTAGTGTAAGATTTTAGTTTTTACGGAGGGGATTTAAACCAGAATCTCGCACGTTCGCACGTTCGCATGATCTCGCACGTTCAGCGCGCATTGTCTTTTGAAACAAAATCAATTGCTTTTGTCTCGACTCCTTGAAGTACAGCTGTACTGCAAAAGTAAGCCGCTGAAATATTGTGACCTGAGTTCGCAGCTCAAAAATAATAAAATAAAACGCGAGGACTACAAGAGCCACAGCTTTTCTTTTTCTTTGGCCGCCAATTTGATTTGATCGTTATCATGATTGATGACAGAATTACCTCGTTTATTTATGCCAGTATAAACACTGTACAAATGTACCAAGGTTTAGTCAGTAAACGTAATGCTGAAGTGTAAACACAGCATTGGTTGTTACATGATGCATGTTCAAATCTCAGGGAAATATTGGCGATCATTGCAAACCTGCAGACGCCAGTTTATAGCCTAAATACCGCTCTAGCTGGATTAAATAACGCTCTGGAAAAACTGTTTACACTTAGCTGTCAATAATATATGGTTATGGTAACACGTTATATAACAAAGAGTCTGAAAGTGTGGGGTTTTGCAGTCTGCATTTAAACTTAATTCGCTGCACACCACGTTCTACCACAGGTACCCCAAGCTCGTGTGACCTTTGTGTGACCTTTGTTCAGCGTTGTGTGAGTGTTGTAATTTGAGTGTCACAGCGACCATTGCGTAACGTCGAAATTATAAGGATTTGTATGGAAAAAGAGATTCTTATTTCAGTTCAAAAATGCAAATGGAAAAATTACCTACCTGAACTCCTCTGTCTGGTGACTAGTCTCCTGTGTGTCTTGTGTCATTTTTGGAGCGATTTAGCATGATTCCAGTGAGTTTTAGATCCATTGCTTTTCTCCTAATATATCCTATAGAAAGAAAAGCAATGAACTAAAACTCACTGGAATCAGGATTAATCGCTCCAAGAACCACATAGGAGCAAGGTTGGAAACTAAAATTTTGGAGCACTCGCCAACTTGGAGAGTGACCTTCAAATTACACTCGCCCAGATCAGTTTTCACTCGCCCAGTCTCCTCCATTTAAAAAGGAAAATTTAGCCCTCCCTCCCCCACAATAAACTACTGAATTTTTTAACATGTTTGATATTCACCGTGTCACCGTGGCGGTCGCAATACAGACTGTAATCTAATTCTTCAGTAAAAAATCGCCAAAAATAGACCTTACTCCACTATTAAAACACGAGCACACTTATATTACTTCAAAAGTAGAAACTCCGTTTTATTTGATACTTATTCCCAAGTTCCTGAAGTTTGCCAGCAGTGCTCGAAATTAGGGGTTGTCTGGTTGTCCGAGACAACTGAAAGTGCGTTTGGGCAACCAGTTTTTTAGAAAATTTAAGGTACGTTTGCCCGAGAAAAAACTGCCGGACAACCCAAGAACTTACATTACCGTGATCACCCAACAGAATAAACCAAAGAAGTTTATATAATTTTAAAACACTAATTTAGCTCTCTTCTAAGCGATGGAATCCACCACAATTCTTAAAAAATGGAAATCAAAGACCTGTTGAAACAGTTAATTGGATGTTTGTCAAGTTCAGTAAGCCAGGATAAGCTTGCCGTGTCGTCTTCTATAAAACACATACAGGCCTCATCAAAATAATGGTGCACGTGTGTTGAAAGTGACTAATTCTATTTCCCCATCAGCCAAGGTTGTTATGCATGACTTCAAAATTCACAATATTTTGGCGCTTTTGAATGCTTTTTTTTTCGCCTTCATCTTGATTGAAATTCAATTCTGAGCAAAGTTTAAGGTCATTGCCCTGTATTGCATTGCGCATCCATACTGCGCATAATTTTATGCGTAATAAGCGCGCGCAAGCGCGCGCACATAAACAAAATGGCGGCTTTTTCTATGTGGCTTAGCCCGCGAGAGAAGTTAATTGTCGCTTTCTCGTAAACGAGTCTGGTGACCTATCAATTTTTTTCTCATATTTTGGGTGTAGTGATCAAATTCTTTCTGTAAAATGAAAACAGATCAATTCTTGTGTTTGAAAAATAAATTATCGCTAAAAACGTGTACTTTGCTAGTACTCGCAGAGGAATTTTAAAGGAATTATATGGAATATACAAGGTCTTCCTGCTACTAAACGAATCTGGTGACCCCCCTTTTTTATTTCAAAATTTAAGTTCCCTTAACGTAATAAACCAGTAGACGAAGTTTGGTTAAAAAATTGTGTTCAGTTCTATTTCAGGGCAATGACCTTAATTCAAGTTTCTTTTATATTTCAATCTATAGTTCAGAATTTTTGGCTTTATATGCAAACAGATTTGTGACCCATGCATAATCTGAGAAACATCTTGTCTGGCTGTTGTCTGGTAATAATTTATATTTAGCTGTTTTGAGTTTGGTGTGTTTTTGTGTGTGTAGGGATTTATGAAATTGCTTTACCACTTCTAAAAGTACGAAGAAGAAATTTTATTAACGCTAAAACTAAGTAAAGGTGTTGTGTTCATTAAGTATAAAGGAATTCTGCAGTTTTTTTAGGATGAGCTGTTTCACACTGTTGTAAATTGTAAAATAAATGTTATTGTCTCATGGCCTGAGAAAAAAAATTAACCAAAATATATACAACACTTAATGCGGACAACCAAACCCTCGGCAGGGCAACCAAACTCAGGGGTTAGGTTGTCCGGCATTTGCCATAAGGACAACCTTTATTTTTTTCTAATTTCAAAACCTTGCCGCAGTTTGCTGTTTGGTGGACAAGTCAATGTATTTTTGACCAAAAGTATTAGTTTGTACAATTACATCTCTCATGTAACAATCACTGGGTGAGTGGGCGAGCGCTAATTTCCATCCCTGCAGGAGAAAGAACAACATACAGTGGTAGGTACAGTGGTAGGGATTTTTCTATTTAAAACTCATTCACATTTTTGAACTGAAGTAGGAATAATTTTCCCCATACAAATCCTTATAATTTTGATGTTATGCGATGATTGCCTTGACGCTCATATAACAACACTCAAACAATGCTGAACAAAGATCACATGGTCTATTTCTCCCATAGAGCTTGGGGTACCTGTGGTTCTACTACCATGAAATATATACATGAAGATACCAAACAGCTGCAGTCTGGGGAGTATTATGCACCAAGAATAGCTTTGGTTTACACCCTATAGACAGAGTATAGGTCAAATTGTACATCTACATGGCTATCTATAAGCAGCTGCAGAGCTACCAACCAGCTGCCAGAACAGAAAAGCTTTATTTGTCCTTGAATTGGAGATCTTTTGAATAACTTGAAAATTGACAAAGTAATTATTTTCTTTTATAACCCACCGATTAATGTTTGCACACGCTTATTGGACAAACGCATCGTGGTACAAAATCAGACGACGGGTATCAGACAATATACCCTGTTCAATTTGATATCTGTCGCCCGATTTTATAGAAAAGTACAAAACAAACAAACAAAGTCACCTTCAAGTCCAACTTTTAAATCTAATCACAGTGTTAAAAATACGTAAACCAAACAACTTGCATTTATTTCAACTGCAGTTATCCATGATTATCACTGTAGGTTTTTTTCCTATTGTTCATAAACTAGTTGGAGGGTTCTAAAATAAATAAACCCCTTTCTTGCTCGCTGGTATGTTGAAAGATAATACCCTTGGCTGAAAGATAGTCCTTAAAATTTCACAGTTGCCCTTGAAGCTTCCCTTCTAATCCAACTGTTCATAAATACCAGCTGCCTAAAGAGGTTTATAGCCCCATATTTAATTATGCATACAATGTATCAGTCAAATCGAAGGTTCAACAACCCCCCCCCCCCCCCCCCGACATACCCCGGGCATTTGATGCCTTTGCCTTCCCGGGGAGAAGGGAATTTGATAATGGAAGTCTTCCCAGGGGGTGGGGAATTTGATCCGACTGCATAGGGGGTGGGGAATTTGAATGCAGACTTGATTTGTGGTTGTATGTGCTCATGGGTTTATTGTTATGGTGGAGACTGATAATCTTCTATGTGTTGGTTATCTTCTATTTATCAAATTATTATGGAATGGAGAAAAAAACTGCGTGGTCTATTTATAAAGCCGGTAGGCAGACAGGATTTTACGAGCATTAGAAGCTATACAGTTAAAACAGTTATCTGTTAAACTATTAATTTTTCCCAGGGGGAAATTGTCTTGTAGTGGGGCATTTGAACGGCTTTTTGGCCCAGGGAGGCGAAAATTTGAACAAAAGTTTTCCAAAACCCTTGAGCCTTTACCCTTGAGAGTTGTGTCTTTCAAATTGAAATTAATACTCACATGTAAATGAAAACTAATTTCCATATGGACAAAGTTACAATTCTCTAAAGAGCATCACATGATCTGAAATGGGCAATTTACGTATGTAGCTAAAGAGGTCTATCTCTTTAGAACTAAAACAGACTGTTCACTTATAATTGATACTGTTTATACATACTTGTTCAAGAAGTTTGTCTTGAAATTATAAACTGTGCTGATGTTATTTTATAACTGATGTGAAACCATGTACAGTGACTCTATGCTCGATTTATTGATTTACAAACACATTTATTTTTCAAAACCACTTTCCGGCATTTCAGTTCAATACAATATGCTTATAAAGTTGAGTTTGAGGGAGGTTCTGAGAGGGGAATATAAAATCCCATTTCTCAGCCTATTTTTTTTCTCAAGTTTTCAAATCCCAGTCCCAGTTCTAGTTTATTTGTTTGTGATTCCCAGTCCCAGTGACCCAAATCCTATTTTCTAGTGAACATTTGCCCAAAACCCAGTTTCCATTTTACCCCTTCAGGTCCCTCTTTAAGTTATCAAGGTTGATTTATGGGAATTGTGCTGTGAAGTGAAACAGAATTTAGTTAGAGTTTAATATTGTTCTTACACCAATATCTTCAGCTTATAATCCTTGATCATTTTTTATGTCTTATTGAGGAACACATCAAACAAATTTTCAAGTCTTGTTTTTTCCCGAAAGGAATATTGTCAAAAATTGAAAGTGCATTAATGAAGAAAGTTTAAAAATTGCTAAACATGCCTTCCGAGATTTAACATTATGGCCTTCCACAACATCTACTTTCCAGACTACAATCTGTTCATAATACAGCAGCCCGAGTTGTTCTGTATACATTAGTAGGAAATTGTATCATGTAAAATTTAGCTCAACTGGTTTGCTGTTTGCTTTGACATATTACACAAGATTCTCCTACCAATTTTTAAAGTACTTAACAAGCTGCATGTTGCTACATCAGAAACTACATGTGTACATGTAACTGCATTACCAAACATTGTCATGTATTCTGTGATCTCCTTGCTAGATTGACAATTTGTGGAGTGCTGCACTGTACAGTTATGTAGCTATATGCCTTTTTACCCATTACGTGCCTATGATACTAGCCAAGAGCATTGTGTGCCATGATTTATGCGAGGCCTCCATGCTTGTGAGATAACTATGTTTTTCTGTTATGTTGACTCAGAAGACCAATTTAACTGTGTTAGGTCTTCACTTACACAACAAAATTCAAACATTAAGTCTGATGTAGCATGGAATGCCAGTTTTAACGCCGGCAACACTGCCTCTCTCTTCCCCCCCCCCCCCCCCCACACACACACACACACACACAACCACCACCACCACCGGCTTATAAACATCCTTTTTAATTTTTCTTAATATTCTTTTATTATAAATGCCAGCAGTTCATTTGTAATAAACGGTAATAACCGTGGTGAATGTCTGCATAAGTGCTAATATCAAAACTAATACAACATTGACGGCCTTACATGTACTATAATTTCGCACATCTTGTTGCTATGATCCTGTGTAGAAATTTAAACTTACAATTCTCTTAGTTTGGTCGCTATATTGCAAATTAATGGCGGAAGCATTATAAACGGCTTAGAAATACATTTTGAGTTTTCTAACAATTCCTGAAGGATCTTTTGCCCCTTGTCAGGCTATCCTGATAATTATTTTCGCGCCATAAATATTTGAAGAACCTCTGGCAAAAGTGTCAGTTATTTTGAAATTGATTTAAAAATCCGAATTAAAAGAGCATAAAAAGTAATTTTCCTACCTGGGCTCTACTAAAGCATTTCCATTTTGAGTGATTACCGATGTCTGGTAGGAAAACGTGGGCTATTCCAAAATCAATAACTAGAAAGTTGTCTATTTTGCGTACAAAATGCAATAATAGTTGATCCCCTCCAAACAAACAGGAAATGTTATACATTCCTTAAGGTGAGTCATGATCCGTAACTGTTTTTTTTTTCTTTTTCTTTTTGTGTTTGTTTACCAGGGGCACAGTTCCCAAGTTAGAGGTCAAGTTTTAATGGTTGGCCCGCATTACTTCTATGTTTATCAGCAGTAATCCGCAAATTTGAGGTTTTCCCCGCTTTGCAGCTAAGGGTCTTCATTTAGTACTTTATACAAAGTGAGCGTTTAATCACTGTGTAATAGTTGATCCCTCCAAACAAACAGGAAATGTTATACATTTCTTAAGGTGAATCATGATCCGTAACTGTTTGTTTTTTTTGTTTTTGTTTACCAGGAGCAATTCCCAAGTTTTAATGGTCGGCCCGCATTACTTCTATGTTTACCAGCAGTAATCCGCAGATTTGAGGTTTGTCCCGCTTTGCATCTAAGAGTCCTCATTTAGTACTTGGTCAATTAATAGTTTAGCAGTGCTACAAACAACACAGTCTCCCGGGGGGGGGGGGTACTCCCTATAATGGCCTATACGGGGAGGCTCCGCCCGAAAGGGGTACCTTTTTAAGGCTTCAGGTATATAAAAGAGTAGGGAGATCACGAGTTTAGGTATATGAAAGGGTATGGAAATCTGTCACTTAGGTATTTAAAAGGGCCTTTAATTAAAATATTTCGAACAGACGCAATTTATGGCTGTGTTATTTTAATTTATTAACGCTACATGAAAATGACAAGAAAACGTCCTGTTTAAAGTCCACGCCATGTCTTTTAGGTATATAAAAGGGGTACCTTTTTTCAGTTAAAGGTATACGAAAGGGGTACAATTTCTGTCAAAATGGTATATAAAAGGGTAAGGGGTTAGCACTATGGGCGGAGCCTTCCCGTAGAAAATTTTTTTGAGTACCCCCCCCCCCCCCGGGCACAGTCTAAAAGCAATAGAGCGTTATCACTCACGTGACCAACACCCATATTGGTTTACTAAAACAAAAGACGATTGCTGCATAAAAATAGAGTTTCATTCCCGGAGGAGTGGCTTAGTACACCAATATAGCCACCATTTTTTTGTTTTAGGAACACTCTTTTGGCTGCCGTGTCGTCACATGAAACGCTCTATACAAAGTGAGTGTTAAACCACTTTGAATGTGAGATTGTTTATCTTCACGCGAAAATGTGTTCAAGTATTCCTTTTCAAAATGTAACGTATTATAGAAATTTTATATGCAATCTAAAATGGCATTTTACCTTGATAACGAAGAGTTTATTGTGAGGCCAGTGTGCCATGTCTTAATTACTAAATACCATTTCCATTATGTTACAGGAAACATAGTTCCCTCGCACTAAAGTATTCACTATCGCATGATGCCAGGGAAAAAAGCTCAGGGAAACAGGTCATTTAACCAAATGAACCAAATCCAACAACGAGAATACCTGCAGAAAAGAAAGAAGTCTTATACATGCCAACAGTGCAGCAAGTGTTTCAGCCAATCAGAACATCTCAAGGAACATAAACGAATTCACACAGGAGAGAAGCCCTTTACTTGCAAACAGTGTGGCAAGTGTTTCAGCCGAGCAGGAAATCTCCAGGCACATAAACGAATTCATACAGGAGAGCAACCGTTTACTTGCAAACAGTGTGGCAAGTGTTTCAGCCGAGCAGGAAATCTCCAGCGACATAAACGAATTCACACAGGAGAGAAACCGTTTACATGCAAACAGTGTGGCAAGTGTTTCAGTCAAGCAGGACATCTCCAGAAACATGAACGAATACATACAGGGGAGAAGCCGTTTACTTGCAAACAGTGTGGGAAGTCTTTCGACCATACCTCAACTCTCTGGCAACATGAAAGACTACACACAGGAGAGAAGCCGTTTGCATGCAAACAGTGTGGCAAGCGCTTCAATTACGCAGGAAATTTCCAGCGTCATAAACGAATTCACACAGGAGAGAAACCGTTTACATGCAAACAGTGTGGCAAGTGTTTCAGTCAAGCAGAACATCTCCAGAAACATGAACGAATACATACAGGAGAGAAGTCATTTACATGCAAACAGTGTGGCAAGTGTTTCAGTCAAGCAGGACATCTCAAGAAACATAAACGAATGCACACAGGAGAGAAACCGTTTACATGCAAACAGTGTGGCAAGTGTTTCAGTCAAGCAGGACATCTCAAGGAACATAAACGAATGCACACAGGAGAGAAACCGTTTACATGCAAACAGTGTGGCAAGTGTTTCAGTCAAGCAGGAATTCTCCAGCAACATAAACGAATACATACAGGGGAGAAACCATTCACGTGCAAACAGTGTGGCAAGTGTTTCAGTCAAGCAGGACATCTCCAGACACATAAACGAATACATACAGGGGAGAAGCTGTTCACATGCAAACAGTGTGGCAAGTGTTTCGGCCTAGCAGGAAATCTCCGGCGACATAAACGAATTCACGCGGGAGAGAAACCGTTTACATGCAAACAGTGTGGCAAGTGTTTCAGTAAAGCAGAACATCTCCAGAAACATGAACGAATACATACAGGGGAGAAGCCGTTTACTTGCAAACAGTGTGGGAAGTCTTTCGGCCATGCCTCAACTCTCTGGCAACATGAAAGAATACACACAGGAGAGAAGCCGGTTGCATGCAAACAGTGTGGCAAGCACTTCAATTACGAAGATAATCTCCAGCGACATAAACGAATTCACACA